>NW_028126553.1:0-514199 GCF_965194825.1 Balaenoptera physalus
TGTTTGCTTGCATGTCTTGGCTATTGTAAATATTGCCGCAGTGCATGTTTGCCTATCTGTGTGTTTCTGATTCTGGTCTTTGTAGGTTATAGGCCCATTAGGGGGTCGGCCGCGTCATATGGTAGCTCAACTTTTTCCTTTTAAATGCAGCTCCATTCTGTTCTCATGATTAGCTGTTACCGGTTTACCTCCAACCAACAGCATAGTGGGTATGCATTTGTCCACAAACCCGTCAGCATTCATTGTTTGTCGCCATTTTTACTGATGGCATTTTGAAAATTGGGTGGCGAAATCTTTTTGTAGTTTGGGCTTACATCCAAGCAATAATTCGCGATATTGAGCTTTGATCCATGTTCTTCATTTGTTTTTAAATAGAAGAGTGAGTAAAACTTACCTCTTTAAATTGTTTTCTTGAAAATATTTTCGGTGTTTTGAACTTTTTTGGCCATTACCTACCCCAGGACATTGTTTTAGGACACGTGTCATTTACAGCCCTACAATTCCTGTGAATATTAAGTGACCGTTAGCCCTGTGTTTAAAGCTGCTGCTGTGGCAAAAGGCCACAAGGCTGCAGCATTTCTCCATTCCCAAATCTGGTTACTAGGGCAGCCGAGCCTTCCTTTAAGTTCCTAGGTTGTAAACTAGAATGGAATGTGCCAGGAAAAACCCCAATAAGTTGATGTCTCATTAATTGTTGTTAGTGGTTTTAATTGTTTTAATTGGGGTAATGATTAGAATATTGTGTGTTCTAGGTGCACACAATCAGGTTCACTTGAACATTGTATGTATCTATTCATGTACAGATCCTCTTCCCATGTAAATTATTATTTTTTGCAATAAATTTTATTTATTTATTTATTTATTTATTGGCCGAATTGGGTCTTCGTTGCTGCATGTGGGCTTTCTCTAGTTGCAGTGAGCGGGGACTAGTCTTCGTGGCGGTGCACGGGCTGCTCACTGCAGTGGCTTCTGTTGTTCCACGGCACGGGCTCTCGGCATATGGGCTTCAGGAGTTGTGGCGTGTGGGCTCAGTGGTTGTGGCTCGTGGCCTCTAGAGCGCAGGCTCAGTGGTTGTGGTGCACGGGCTTAATTGCTCTGCAGCATGTGGGTTCTTCGCTGACCAGGGATAGAACCTGTGTCCCCTGCATTGGCAGGCGGATTCTTAACCACCGCCCCACCAAGGAAGCCCCCATGTAAATTATTACAGAGCGTTCAGCAGACCTACCTTGGTATAGGATCGGTCTTTTTGATATATGTATTTAATATGTATTTGTATGTGTATGGTAACCCTAATCTTAATGTATCCATTCCTCCCACCTTTCCGTTTAGATAACCCTAGTTTATTCTCTATGTCTGTGAGTCTCTTTCTCTGTGGAAATATGTTCGCTTGTGTCAGTTGTTAGGTAACACCTAGTAGTGATATCACAGGATATTTGTCGTCTGCTTTCCGACTTACCTCATGTTCTGTGATTATCTCTAGGCTCACCTATGGTGCTGGAAAGAGCAGTGTTTCATTCTTTTCCATGGCGAATATTCCATTGTGTACATGGACCACTTCTTCTTTGTGCATTCATCGGTTGATGGACATTTTGGTTGCTTCCAAGCCTTGGCTCTGCTAAATATTGATGCAGTGCAGGATTGCCAGCCTGTGTCTTTCGGATTCTGGTCTTCTCAGGGGATAGGGCCAGCAGTGGGCCTACTAGATCATATGGTAGATCAAGTTTTACCTTTAAATGCACCTCCATTCTGTTCTCACTACTGGCTGTTACCAGTTTACATCCCACCAGCAAGTAGAGGGTACACAGTTCTCTAAAACCCCTTCAGCATTTATTGTTTGTAGACTTTTTACTGATGGCATTTTGAGTGTTCGGTGGTGATACCTTTTTGTACTTTGGATTTGCATGCGTCTAATAATTCCCGATATTGAGCTTTTATCCACGTCCGGTTTTTTTTTTCTTTTAACAGGAAAAGAGTAAAACTTACCTCTTCAAACTGTTTCCTTGAAAACATTGGCCGTGTTCTGAGTTCTTTTGGCCATTACCTACACCAGGACATTTTTTGAGGGCAGGTGTCATTTACAACCCTGTAGTAATTGTGACTATGCAGTGACCAATAGCACTGGGTTTAAAGCTGCTGTTGCAGGAAACGGCCACAAATCGGCGGCATTTCTATATTCCCAACTCTGGTTACTAGGGCAACAGGGCCTTCCTGGAAGTCCTGTTTGTAGGTTGCAAATTAGAGTGGAATGTGCGAGGACAAACCCCTTCAAACTTATGTCTTCTTATTTGGTGTTGGTATTCTTGGTTTAAGTTTTATTTTTCTCAGAGCAAATTTGGTTGCAATGTTGTGTTGGTTCTAGGTGTACAGAATCTGTTTCATTGATACATATATCTTTTCATGTTTGGATCCTGTTCCATATAGGTTATTAGAGAATGATGTGTAGACCTCTCTTGGTATTTGGTATGTCTTTGGCGATTCGATATTTTATAAGTATTAGCGTATGTCTGTTAAACCCAATCTCCTACGTTATACATTCCTCACACCTTTCCATTTGGTTAACCACAAGTTTGTTTTCTGAATATGTGAGTGTCCTTCTCTGTGGAAATAAGTTCATTAATATCAATTTTTACATAACACCTATACGTGATATCATAGGATATGTGTCTCTCGCTTTCTGACTTACTTCAAGTTGTATGATTATCTGTAGCATCATCTATGGTGCTGCAAACGGCATTGTTTTGATTCTTTTCTGTGTGTGATATTCCATTGTGTACACGGACCTCTCTTTCGTCCATTCATCTGATGATGGACATTTTTGTTGCTTCCATGTCTTGGCTATGGTAAATACTGCTGCAATACACGATGTTCCATCTGTGTCTTTTTGATTCTGGTCTTCACAGGTGCCAGGCCCAATAGTGAGCCTTCCAGACCATATGGTAACTCAATGTTTACCTTTTCAACGCACTGCCATTCTGTTCCTATTATTGGCTGTTACCACTTCACATCCCACTTAGAGCTATAGGTTATGCTATTCTCCACAACTTCTTCAACATCTTTTGTTTGTAGACTTTTTGCTGATGGTCATTCTGACTAGTGTGAGGTGATAACTTTGTGTGGATTGCATTTGCATGCGTCTAATAATTCCTGATGTTGAGCTTTCATCAATATCCTTTTGATTTTTTTTAAGATTGAGTTAAACTTACAACTTCAAATTGCCCTCTTGAAAAATTTGCCGTGTTTTGAATTTCTTTGGCCCTTCCCTACTCCAGGACATTTTTTGAGGGCATGTGTCATTTACATCCCTGCAGTCCCTGTGAATATTAGTGACCATTAGTAGTGGATTTAAAGCTGCCGTTTGAGGAAGCGGCGTTGGGTGGCACCATTTGTACGTTACCAACTCTGCTTGCTAAGGTAACAGAACCTTCCTGGAAGTTGTGATTTTACTTTGCAGATTAGAGTGGAATGTGCCAGGAGAGAGCCCCAGAAGTTTTAGCCTCCTTAATTCTTGCTTGTGTCTTTAATTTTTAGTTTTTATCAGAGCCAATTTGATTGAAACATGTCGTTTGTGCTAGGTGTGCAGAATCTTGTTCGTTTACACATATACATATATCTATTGATCTTTGTATCCTTTTCCATGTAGGTTATTACAGAGTGTTGAGTAGCCCACTGTTGGTATTCCATAGGTCTTTGGTGATTATATATTTTATATGTATTAGTATATGTTTGTTAACCCGAATATCCTAATTTATCCACTCCTCACACCTTTTCATTGGCTCAACCATAAGTTTGCCTTCTCAGTCTGAGATTGTCTTTCTCTATGGAAATTTGTTCATTTTTATGAATTTTCAGATAACATAAGTGATATCACAGGACATTTGTCTTTCGCATTCTGACTTACTTCACGTTGTGTGATTATCTCTAGGCTCATCTGTGGTGCTGCAAATGGCATTGTTTTATTTTTTTCATGGCTAGTATTCCATTCTGTACATATACCACTTCTTCTTTGTCCATTCATCTGTTTCGGGACATTTTTTTTGCTTCCGTGTCTTGGCTACTTAAATATTGCTGCAGTGCACATTTGCCTGCCTCTGTCTTTCCGATTCTGGTGGTCTTAGGTTATAGGCCCAGAAGGTGCCCTGCCGGATCATATGGTAGCTCAATTTTTACCTTTTAAACCACCTCCATTCTGTTGTCGTTAGTGCTGTTACCACTCTTCATCCCACCAGCAGCTAGAAGGTACACAGTTCTCTAAAACCCCTTCAGCATTTTTAGTTTGTAGACATTTTGCTGATGGTCATTTGACTGGTGTGAGCTGAAACCTTTTTGGAGGTTGGATTTGCATGCATCTAACAATTCCTTATACTGAGCTTTAGGCATGTCTTTTGTTTTCTTTTCCTTTTTCTTTTTAAAGAGTGAGTACAACTTCCCTCTTCATATTGACTGCTTGAAAAATTTGTCATGTGTTGCATTTTCTTGGCTATTCCCTACCCCAGGGCCTTTTCTGAGGGCAGGTGTCATTTACAGCCCGGCAGTCCTTGTGAATGTTAAGTGACCATTAGCACTATGTTTACAGCTGCTGTTGTGGGAAACAGCCACAAGGCGGCAGCATTTCTACATTCTCAACTCTTGTTACTAGGGCAACAGAGTCTTCCTGGACATCGTGTTCCTGGGTTGTAAATTAGATTGCAATGTGCTCGGACAAACCTCCAGAAGTTTATGTCTCCTTACTTATGTTTGTTTTTTAAATTTAATTTCTATTTCGTATCGAAGTAAATTTGAATAGAGTGTTGTGATTGTCTGTCTGTGCAGAATCTGGTCAATTATTCATACATATATCTGTTCATCTTCGGATCCTCTTACCGTGTATATTATTACAGAGTGTTGAGTAGACCTCCCTTGGTATTTGGCAGGTGTTTGGTCATTACGTATTTTTTATGTATTGGTGATTACATAATTCATATAGTTTATATTTCATATATTCATATAGATTTAACATACGTTAGTATATGGATGTTACCCCCATAATCCTAATTTATCCATCCTCCCAACTTTCATTTTGGTTAACCGTTGGTTTGTTTTATAAGTCTGTGAGTGTCTTTTTTCTGTGGAAATATGTTCATTGGTAGCCATCTTAGGCTAACCTCTATAAAGGATATCATAAGATATTTGTCATTCCCTTTTGACTTACTTAAGATAATATGATTATTTCTAGGCTCATCTGTAGTCATGAAAACGGGATTGTTCACTTTTTTCCGAGGCTAGTATGCCATTCGGTACATATACCACTTCTTCTCTGTCCATTTATCTGTTGATGGACATTTTGTTTGCTTGCATGTCTTGGCTATTGTAAATATTGCCGCAGTGCATGTTTGCCTATCTGTGTGTTTCTGATTCTGGTCTTTGTAGGTTATAGGCCCATTAGGGGGTCGGCCGCGTCATATGGTAGCTCAACTTTTTCCTTTTAAATGCAGCTCCATTCTGTTCTCATGATTAGCTGTTACCGGTTTACCTCCAACCAACAGCATAGTGGGTATGCATTTGTCCACAAACCCGTCAGCATTCATTGTTTGTCGCCATTTTTACTGATGGCATTTTGAAAATTGGGTGGCGAAATCTTTTTGTAGTTTGGGCTTACATCCAAGCAATAATTCGCGATATTGAGCTTTGATCCATGTTCTTCATTTGTTTTTAAATAGAAGAGTGAGTAAAACTTACCTCTTTAAATTGTTTTCTTGAAAATATTTTCGGTGTTTTGAACTTTTTTGGCCATTACCTACCCCAGGACATTGTTTTAGGACACGTGTCATTTACAGCCCTACAATTCCTGTGAATATTAAGTGACCGTTAGCCCTGTGTTTAAAGCTGCTGCTGTGGCAAAAGGCCACAAGGCTGCAGCATTTCTCCATTCCCAAATCTGGTTACTAGGGCAGCCGAGCCTTCCTTTAAGTTCCTAGGTTGTAAACTAGAATGGAATGTGCCAGGAAAAACCCCAATAAGTTGATGTCTCATTAATTGTTGTTAGTGGTTTTAATTGTTTTAATTGGGGTAATGATTAGAATATTGTGTGTTCTAGGTGCACACAATCAGGTTCACTTGAACATTGTATGTATCTATTCATGTACAGATCCTCTTCCCATGTAAATTATTATTTTTTGCAATAAATTTTATTTATTTATTTATTTATTTATTGGCCGAATTGGGTCTTCGTTGCTGCATGTGGGCTTTCTCTAGTTGCAGTGAGCGGGGACTAGTCTTCGTGGCGGTGCACGGGCTGCTCACTGCAGTGGCTTCTGTTGTTCCACGGCACGGGCTCTCGGCATATGGGCTTCAGGAGTTGTGGCGTGTGGGCTCAGTGGTTGTGGCTCGTGGCCTCTAGAGCGCAGGCTCAGTGGTTGTGGTGCACGGGCTTAATTGCTCTGCAGCATGTGGGTTCTTCGCTGACCAGGGATAGAACCTGTGTCCCCTGCATTGGCAGGCGGATTCTTAACCACCGCCCCACCAAGGAAGCCCCCATGTAAATTATTACAGAGCGTTCAGCAGACCTACCTTGGTATAGGATCGGTCTTTTTGATATATGTATTTAATATGTATTTGTATGTGTATGGTAACCCTAATCTTAATGTATCCATTCCTCCCACCTTTCCGTTTAGATAACCCTAGTTTATTCTCTATGTCTGTGAGTCTCTTTCTCTGTGGAAATATGTTCGCTTGTGTCAGTTGTTAGGTAACACCTAGTAGTGATATCACAGGATATTTGTCGTCTGCTTTCCGACTTACCTCATGTTCTGTGATTATCTCTAGGCTCACCTATGGTGCTGGAAAGAGCAGTGTTTCATTCTTTTCCATGGCGAATATTCCATTGTGTACATGGACCACTTCTTCTTTGTGCATTCATCGGTTGATGGACATTTTGGTTGCTTCCAAGCCTTGGCTCTGCTAAATATTGATGCAGTGCAGGATTGCCAGCCTGTGTCTTTCGGATTCTGGTCTTCTCAGGGGATAGGGCCAGCAGTGGGCCTACTAGATCATATGGTAGATCAAGTTTTACCTTTAAATGCACCTCCATTCTGTTCTCACTACTGGCTGTTACCAGTTTACATCCCACCAGCAAGTAGAGGGTACACAGTTCTCTAAAACCCCTTCAGCATTTATTGTTTGTAGACTTTTTACTGATGGCATTTTGAGTGTTCGGTGGTGATACCTTTTTGTACTTTGGATTTGCATGCGTCTAATAATTCCCGATATTGAGCTTTTATCCACGTCCGGTTTTTTTTTTCTTTTAACAGGAAAAGAGTAAAACTTACCTCTTCAAACTGTTTCCTTGAAAACATTGGCCGTGTTCTGAGTTCTTTTGGCCATTACCTACACCAGGACATTTTTTGAGGGCAGGTGTCATTTACAACCCTGTAGTAATTGTGACTATGCAGTGACCAATAGCACTGGGTTTAAAGCTGCTGTTGCAGGAAACGGCCACAAATCGGCGGCATTTCTATATTCCCAACTCTGGTTACTAGGGCAACAGGGCCTTCCTGGAAGTCCTGTTTGTAGGTTGCAAATTAGAGTGGAATGTGCGAGGACAAACCCCTTCAAACTTATGTCTTCTTATTTGGTGTTGGTATTCTTGGTTTAAGTTTTATTTTTCTCAGAGCAAATTTGGTTGCAATGTTGTGTTGGTTCTAGGTGTACAGAATCTGTTTCATTGATACATATATCTTTTCATGTTTGGATCCTGTTCCATATAGGTTATTAGAGAATGATGTGTAGACCTCTCTTGGTATTTGGTATGTCTTTGGCGATTCGATATTTTATAAGTATTAGCGTATGTCTGTTAAACCCAATCTCCTACGTTATACATTCCTCACACCTTTCCATTTGGTTAACCACAAGTTTGTTTTCTGAATATGTGAGTGTCCTTCTCTGTGGAAATAAGTTCATTAATATCAATTTTTACATAACACCTATACGTGATATCATAGGATATGTGTCTCTCGCTTTCTGACTTACTTCAAGTTGTATGATTATCTGTAGCATCATCTATGGTGCTGCAAACGGCATTGTTTTGATTCTTTTCTGTGTGTGATATTCCATTGTGTACACGGACCTCTCTTTCGTCCATTCATCTGATGATGGACATTTTTGTTGCTTCCATGTCTTGGCTATGGTAAATACTGCTGCAATACACGATGTTCCATCTGTGTCTTTTTGATTCTGGTCTTCACAGGTGCCAGGCCCAATAGTGAGCCTTCCAGACCATATGGTAACTCAATGTTTACCTTTTCAACGCACTGCCATTCTGTTCCTATTATTGGCTGTTACCACTTCACATCCCACTTAGAGCTATAGGTTATGCTATTCTCCACAACTTCTTCAACATCTTTTGTTTGTAGACTTTTTGCTGATGGTCATTCTGACTAGTGTGAGGTGATAACTTTGTGTGGATTGCATTTGCATGCGTCTAATAATTCCTGATGTTGAGCTTTCATCAATATCCTTTTGATTTTTTTTAAGATTGAGTTAAACTTACAACTTCAAATTGCCCTCTTGAAAAATTTGCCGTGTTTTGAATTTCTTTGGCCCTTCCCTACTCCAGGACATTTTTTGAGGGCATGTGTCATTTACATCCCTGCAGTCCCTGTGAATATTAGTGACCATTAGTAGTGGATTTAAAGCTGCCGTTTGAGGAAGCGGCGTTGGGTGGCACCATTTGTACGTTACCAACTCTGCTTGCTAAGGTAACAGAACCTTCCTGGAAGTTGTGATTTTACTTTGCAGATTAGAGTGGAATGTGCCAGGAGAGAGCCCCAGAAGTTTTAGCCTCCTTAATTCTTGCTTGTGTCTTTAATTTTTAGTTTTTATCAGAGCCAATTTGATTGAAACATGTCGTTTGTGCTAGGTGTGCAGAATCTTGTTCGTTTACACATATACATATATCTATTGATCTTTGTATCCTTTTCCATGTAGGTTATTACAGAGTGTTGAGTAGCCCACTGTTGGTATTCCATAGGTCTTTGGTGATTATATATTTTATATGTATTAGTATATGTTTGTTAACCCGAATATCCTAATTTATCCACTCCTCACACCTTTTCATTGGCTCAACCATAAGTTTGCCTTCTCAGTCTGAGATTGTCTTTCTCTATGGAAATTTGTTCATTTTTATGAATTTTCAGATAACATAAGTGATATCACAGGACATTTGTCTTTCGCATTCTGACTTACTTCACGTTGTGTGATTATCTCTAGGCTCATCTGTGGTGCTGCAAATGGCATTGTTTTATTTTTTTCATGGCTAGTATTCCATTCTGTACATATACCACTTCTTCTTTGTCCATTCATCTGTTTCGGGACATTTTTTTTGCTTCCGTGTCTTGGCTACTTAAATATTGCTGCAGTGCACATTTGCCTGCCTCTGTCTTTCCGATTCTGGTGGTCTTAGGTTATAGGCCCAGAAGGTGCCCTGCCGGATCATATGGTAGCTCAATTTTTACCTTTTAAACCACCTCCATTCTGTTGTCGTTAGTGCTGTTACCACTCTTCATCCCACCAGCAGCTAGAAGGTACACAGTTCTCTAAAACCCCTTCAGCATTTTTAGTTTGTAGACATTTTGCTGATGGTCATTTGACTGGTGTGAGCTGAAACCTTTTTGGAGGTTGGATTTGCATGCATCTAACAATTCCTTATACTGAGCTTTAGGCATGTCTTTTGTTTTCTTTTCCTTTTTCTTTTTAAAGAGTGAGTACAACTTCCCTCTTCATATTGACTGCTTGAAAAATTTGTCATGTGTTGCATTTTCTTGGCTATTCCCTACCCCAGGGCCTTTTCTGAGGGCAGGTGTCATTTACAGCCCGGCAGTCCTTGTGAATGTTAAGTGACCATTAGCACTATGTTTACAGCTGCTGTTGTGGGAAACAGCCACAAGGCGGCAGCATTTCTACATTCTCAACTCTTGTTACTAGGGCAACAGAGTCTTCCTGGACATCGTGTTCCTGGGTTGTAAATTAGATTGCAATGTGCTCGGACAAACCTCCAGAAGTTTATGTCTCCTTACTTATGTTTGTTTTTTAAATTTAATTTCTATTTCGTATCGAAGTAAATTTGAATAGAGTGTTGTGATTGTCTGTCTGTGCAGAATCTGGTCAATTATTCATACATATATCTGTTCATCTTCGGATCCTCTTACCGTGTATATTATTACAGAGTGTTGAGTAGACCTCCCTTGGTATTTGGCAGGTGTTTGGTCATTACGTATTTTTTATGTATTGGTGATTACATAATTCATATAGTTTATATTTCATATATTCATATAGATTTAACATACGTTAGTATATGGATGTTACCCCCATAATCCTAATTTATCCATCCTCCCAACTTTCATTTTGGTTAACCGTTGGTTTGTTTTATAAGTCTGTGAGTGTCTTTTTTCTGTGGAAATATGTTCATTGGTAGCCATCTTAGGCTAACCTCTATAAAGGATATCATAAGATATTTGTCATTCCCTTTTGACTTACTTAAGATAATATGATTATTTCTAGGCTCATCTGTAGTCATGAAAACGGGATTGTTCACTTTTTTCCGAGGCTAGTATGCCATTCGGTACATATACCACTTCTTCTCTGTCCATTTATCTGTTGATGGACATTTTGTTTGCTTGCATGTCTTGGCTATTGTAAATATTGCCGCAGTGCATGTTTGCCTATCTGTGTGTTTCTGATTCTGGTCTTTGTAGGTTATAGGCCCATTAGGGGGTCGGCCGCGTCATATGGTAGCTCAACTTTTTCCTTTTAAATGCAGCTCCATTCTGTTCTCATGATTAGCTGTTACCGGTTTACCTCCAACCAACAGCATAGTGGGTATGCATTTGTCCACAAACCCGTCAGCATTCATTGTTTGTCGCCATTTTTACTGATGGCATTTTGAAAATTGGGTGGCGAAATCTTTTTGTAGTTTGGGCTTACATCCAAGCAATAATTCGCGATATTGAGCTTTGATCCATGTTCTTCATTTGTTTTTAAATAGAAGAGTGAGTAAAACTTACCTCTTTAAATTGTTTTCTTGAAAATATTTTCGGTGTTTTGAACTTTTTTGGCCATTACCTACCCCAGGACATTGTTTTAGGACACGTGTCATTTACAGCCCTACAATTCCTGTGAATATTAAGTGACCGTTAGCCCTGTGTTTAAAGCTGCTGCTGTGGCAAAAGGCCACAAGGCTGCAGCATTTCTCCATTCCCAAATCTGGTTACTAGGGCAGCCGAGCCTTCCTTTAAGTTCCTAGGTTGTAAACTAGAATGGAATGTGCCAGGAAAAACCCCAATAAGTTGATGTCTCATTAATTGTTGTTAGTGGTTTTAATTGTTTTAATTGGGGTAATGATTAGAATATTGTGTGTTCTAGGTGCACACAATCAGGTTCACTTGAACATTGTATGTATCTATTCATGTACAGATCCTCTTCCCATGTAAATTATTATTTTTTGCAATAAATTTTATTTATTTATTTATTTATTTATTGGCCGAATTGGGTCTTCGTTGCTGCATGTGGGCTTTCTCTAGTTGCAGTGAGCGGGGACTAGTCTTCGTGGCGGTGCACGGGCTGCTCACTGCAGTGGCTTCTGTTGTTCCACGGCACGGGCTCTCGGCATATGGGCTTCAGGAGTTGTGGCGTGTGGGCTCAGTGGTTGTGGCTCGTGGCCTCTAGAGCGCAGGCTCAGTGGTTGTGGTGCACGGGCTTAATTGCTCTGCAGCATGTGGGTTCTTCGCTGACCAGGGATAGAACCTGTGTCCCCTGCATTGGCAGGCGGATTCTTAACCACCGCCCCACCAAGGAAGCCCCCATGTAAATTATTACAGAGCGTTCAGCAGACCTACCTTGGTATAGGATCGGTCTTTTTGATATATGTATTTAATATGTATTTGTATGTGTATGGTAACCCTAATCTTAATGTATCCATTCCTCCCACCTTTCCGTTTAGATAACCCTAGTTTATTCTCTATGTCTGTGAGTCTCTTTCTCTGTGGAAATATGTTCGCTTGTGTCAGTTGTTAGGTAACACCTAGTAGTGATATCACAGGATATTTGTCGTCTGCTTTCCGACTTACCTCATGTTCTGTGATTATCTCTAGGCTCACCTATGGTGCTGGAAAGAGCAGTGTTTCATTCTTTTCCATGGCGAATATTCCATTGTGTACATGGACCACTTCTTCTTTGTGCATTCATCGGTTGATGGACATTTTGGTTGCTTCCAAGCCTTGGCTCTGCTAAATATTGATGCAGTGCAGGATTGCCAGCCTGTGTCTTTCGGATTCTGGTCTTCTCAGGGGATAGGGCCAGCAGTGGGCCTACTAGATCATATGGTAGATCAAGTTTTACCTTTAAATGCACCTCCATTCTGTTCTCACTACTGGCTGTTACCAGTTTACATCCCACCAGCAAGTAGAGGGTACACAGTTCTCTAAAACCCCTTCAGCATTTATTGTTTGTAGACTTTTTACTGATGGCATTTTGAGTGTTCGGTGGTGATACCTTTTTGTACTTTGGATTTGCATGCGTCTAATAATTCCCGATATTGAGCTTTTATCCACGTCCGGTTTTTTTTTTCTTTTAACAGGAAAAGAGTAAAACTTACCTCTTCAAACTGTTTCCTTGAAAACATTGGCCGTGTTCTGAGTTCTTTTGGCCATTACCTACACCAGGACATTTTTTGAGGGCAGGTGTCATTTACAACCCTGTAGTAATTGTGACTATGCAGTGACCAATAGCACTGGGTTTAAAGCTGCTGTTGCAGGAAACGGCCACAAATCGGCGGCATTTCTATATTCCCAACTCTGGTTACTAGGGCAACAGGGCCTTCCTGGAAGTCCTGTTTGTAGGTTGCAAATTAGAGTGGAATGTGCGAGGACAAACCCCTTCAAACTTATGTCTTCTTATTTGGTGTTGGTATTCTTGGTTTAAGTTTTATTTTTCTCAGAGCAAATTTGGTTGCAATGTTGTGTTGGTTCTAGGTGTACAGAATCTGTTTCATTGATACATATATCTTTTCATGTTTGGATCCTGTTCCATATAGGTTATTAGAGAATGATGTGTAGACCTCTCTTGGTATTTGGTATGTCTTTGGCGATTCGATATTTTATAAGTATTAGCATATGTCTGTTAAACCCAATCTCCTACGTTATACATTCCTCACACCTTTCCATTTGGTTAACCACAAGTTTGTTTTCTGAATATGTGAGTGTCCTTCTCTGTGGAAATAAGTTCATTAATATCAATTTTTACATAACACCTATACGTGATATCATAGGATATGTGTCTCTCGCTTTCTGACTTACTTCAAGTTGTATGATTATCTGTAGCATCATCTATGGTGCTGCAAACGGCATTGTTTTGATTCTTTTCTGTGTGTGATATTCCATTGTGTACACGGACCTCTCTTTCGTCCATTCATCTGATGATGGACATTTTTGTTGCTTCCATGTCTTGGCTATGGTAAATACTGCTGCAATACACGATGTTCCATCTGTGTCTTTTTGATTCTGGTCTTCACAGGTGCCAGGCCCAATAGTGAGCCTTCCAGACCATATGGTAACTCAATGTTTACCTTTTCAACGCACTGCCATTCTGTTCCTATTATTGGCTGTTACCACTTCACATCCCACTTAGAGCTATAGGTTATGCTATTCTCCACAACTTCTTCAACATCTTTTGTTTGTAGACTTTTTGCTGATGGTCATTCTGACTAGTGTGAGGTGATAACTTTGTGTGGATTGCATTTGCATGCGTCTAATAATTCCTGATGTTGAGCTTTCATCAATATCCTTTTGATTTTTTTTAAGATTGAGTTAAACTTACAACTTCAAATTGCCCTCTTGAAAAATTTGCCGTGTTTTGAATTTCTTTGGCCCTTCCCTACTCCAGGACATTTTTTGAGGGCATGTGTCATTTACATCCCTGCAGTCCCTGTGAATATTAGTGACCATTAGTAGTGGATTTAAAGCTGCCGTTTGAGGAAGCGGCGTTGGGTGGCACCATTTGTACGTTACCAACTCTGCTTGCTAAGGTAACAGAACCTTCCTGGAAGTTGTGATTTTACTTTGCAGATTAGAGTGGAATGTGCCAGGAGAGAGCCCCAGAAGTTTTAGCCTCCTTAATTCTTGCTTGTGTCTTTAATTTTTAGTTTTTATCAGAGCCAATTTGATTGAAACATGTCGTTTGTGCTAGGTGTGCAGAATCTTGTTCGTTTACACATATACATATATCTATTGATCTTTGTATCCTTTTCCATGTAGGTTATTACAGAGTGTTGAGTAGCCCACTGTTGGTATTCCATAGGTCTTTGGTGATTATATATTTTATATGTATTAGTATATGTTTGTTAACCCGAATATCCTAATTTATCCACTCCTCACACCTTTTCATTGGCTCAACCATAAGTTTGCCTTCTCAGTCTGAGATTGTCTTTCTCTATGGAAATTTGTTCATTTTTATGAATTTTCAGATAACATAAGTGATATCACAGGACATTTGTCTTTCGCATTCTGACTTACTTCACGTTGTGTGATTATCTCTAGGCTCATCTGTGGTGCTGCAAATGGCATTGTTTTATTTTTTTCATGGCTAGTATTCCATTCTGTACATATACCACTTCTTCTTTGTCCATTCATCTGTTTCGGGACATTTTTTTTGCTTCCGTGTCTTGGCTACTTAAATATTGCTGCAGTGCACATTTGCCTGCCTCTGTCTTTCCGATTCTGGTGGTCTTAGGTTATAGGCCCAGAAGGTGCCCTGCCGGATCATATGGTAGCTCAATTTTTACCTTTTAAACCACCTCCATTCTGTTGTCGTTAGTGCTGTTACCACTCTTCATCCCACCAGCAGCTAGAAGGTACACAGTTCTCTAAAACCCCTTCAGCATTTTTAGTTTGTAGACATTTTGCTGATGGTCATTTGACTGGTGTGAGCTGAAACCTTTTTGGAGGTTGGATTTGCATGCATCTAACAATTCCTTATACTGAGCTTTAGGCATGTCTTTTGTTTTCTTTTCCTTTTTCTTTTTAAAGAGTGAGTACAACTTCCCTCTTCATATTGACTGCTTGAAAAATTTGTCATGTGTTGCATTTTCTTGGCTATTCCCTACCCCAGGGCCTTTTCTGAGGGCAGGTGTCATTTACAGCCCGGCAGTCCTTGTGAATGTTAAGTGACCATTAGCACTATGTTTACAGCTGCTGTTGTGGGAAACAGCCACAAGGCGGCAGCATTTCTACATTCTCAACTCTTGTTACTAGGGCAACAGAGTCTTCCTGGACATCGTGTTCCTGGGTTGTAAATTAGATTGCAATGTGCTCGGACAAACATCCAGAAGTTTATGTCTCCTTACTTATGTTTGTTTTTTAAATTTAATTTCTATTTCGTATCGAAGTAAATTTGAATAGAGTGTTGTGATTGTCTGTCTGTGCAGAATCTGGTCAATTATTCATACATATATCTGTTCATCTTCGGATCCTCTTACCGTGTATATTATTACAGAGTGTTGAGTAGACCTCCCTTGGTATTTGGCAGGTGTTTGGTCATTACGTATTTTTTATGTATTGGTGATTACATAATTCATATAGTTTATATTTCATATATTCATATAGATTTAACATACGTTAGTATATGGATGTTACCCCCATAATCCTAATTTATCCATCCTCCCAACTTTCATTTTGGTTAACCGTTGGTTTGTTTTATAAGTCTGTGAGTGTCTTTTTTCTGTGGAAATATGTTCATTGGTAGCCATCTTAGGCTAACCTCTATAAAGGATATCATAAGATATTTGTCATTCCCTTTTGACTTACTTAAGATAATATGATTATTTCTAGGCTCATCTGTAGTCATGAAAACGGGATTGTTCACTTTTTTCCGAGGCTAGTATGCCATTCGGTACATATACCACTTCTTCTCTGTCCATTTATCTGTTGATGGACATTTTGTTTGCTTGCATGTCTTGGCTATTGTAAATATTGCCGCAGTGCATGTTTGCCTATCTGTGTGTTTCTGATTCTGGTCTTTGTAGGTTATAGGCCCATTAGGGGGTCGGCCGCGTCATATGGTAGCTCAACTTTTTCCTTTTAAATGCAGCTCCATTCTGTTCTCATGATTAGCTGTTACCGGTTTACCTCCAACCAACAGCATAGTGGGTATGCATTTGTCCACAAACCCGTCAGCATTCATTGTTTGTCGCCATTTTTACTGATGGCATTTTGAAAATTGGGTGGCGAAATCTTTTTGTAGTTTGGGCTTACATCCAAGCAATAATTCGCGATATTGAGCTTTGATCCATGTTCTTCATTTGTTTTTAAATAGAAGAGTGAGTAAAACTTACCTCTTTAAATTGTTTTCTTGAAAATATTTTCGGTGTTTTGAACTTTTTTGGCCATTACCTACCCCAGGACATTGTTTTAGGACACGTGTCATTTACAGCCCTACAATTCCTGTGAATATTAAGTGACCGTTAGCCCTGTGTTTAAAGCTGCTGCTGTGGCAAAAGGCCACAAGGCTGCAGCATTTCTCCATTCCCAAATCTGGTTACTAGGGCAGCCGAGCCTTCCTTTAAGTTCCTAGGTTGTAAACTAGAATGGAATGTGCCAGGAAAAACCCCAATAAGTTGATGTCTCATTAATTGTTGTTAGTGGTTTTAATTGTTTTAATTGGGGTAATGATTAGAATATTGTGTGTTCTAGGTGCACACAATCAGGTTCACTTGAACATTGTATGTATCTATTCATGTACAGATCCTGTTCCCATGTAAATTATTATTTTTTGCAATAAATTTTATTTATTTATTTATTTATTTATTGGCCGAATTGGGTCTTCGTTGCTGCATGTGGGCCTTCTCTAGTTGCAGTGAGCGGGGACTAGTCTTCGTGGCGGTGCACGGGCTGCTCACTGCAGTGGCTTCTGTTGTTCCACGGCACGGGCTCTCGGCATATGGGCTTCAGGAGTTGTGGCGTGTGGGCTCAGTGGTTGTGGCTCGTGGCCTCTAGAGCGCAGGCTCAGTGGTTGTGGTGCACGGGCTTAATTGCTCTGCAGCATGTGTGTTCTTCGCTGACCAGGGATAGAACCTGTGTCCCCTGCATTGGCAGGCAGATTCTTAACCACCGCCCCACCAAGGAAGCCCCCATGTACATTATTACAGAGCGTTCAGCAGACTTACCTTGGTATAGGATCGGTCTTTTTGATATATGTATTTAATATGTATTTGTATGTGTATGGTAACCCTAATCTTAATGTATCCATTCCTCCCACCTTTCCGTTTAGATAACCCTAGTTTATTCTCTATGTCTGTGAGTCTCTTTCTCTGTGGAAATATGTTCGCTTGTGTCAGTTGTTAGGTAACACCTAGTATTGATATCACAGGATATTTGTCGTCTGCTTTCCGACTTACCTCATGTTCTGTGATTATCTCTAGGCTCACCTATGGTGCTGGAAACAGCAGTGTTTCATTCTTTTCCATGGCGAATATTCCATTGTGTACATGGACCACTTCTTCTTTGTGCATTCATCGGTTGATGGACATTTTGGTTGCTTCCAAGCCTTGGCTCTGCTAAATATTGATGCAGTGCAGGATTGCCAGCCTGTGTCTTTCGGATTCTGGTCTTCTCAGGGGATAGGGCCAGCAGTGGGCCTACTAGATCATATGGTAGATCAAGTTTTACCTTTAAATGCACCTCCATTCTGTTCTCACTACTGGCTGTTACCTGTTTACATCCCACCAGCAAGTAGAGGGTACACAGTTCTCTAAAACCCCTTCAGCATTTATTGTTTGTAGACTTTTTACTGATGGCATTTTGAGTGTTCGGTGGTGATACCTTTTTGTACTTTGGATTTGCATGCGTCTAATAATTCCCGATATTGAGCTTTTATCCACGTCCGGTTTTTTTTTTCTTTTAACAGGAAAAGAGTAAAACTTACCTTTTCAAACTGTTTCCTTGAAAACATTGGCCGTGTTCTGAGTTCTTTTGGCCATTACCTACACCAGGACATTTTTTGAGGGCAGGTGTCATTTACAACCCTGTAGTAATTGTGACTATGCAGTGACCAATAGCACTGGGTTTAAAGCTGCTGTTGCAGGAAACGGCCACAAATCGGCGGCATTTCTATATTCCCAACTCTGGTTACTAGGGCAACAGGGCCTTCCTGGAAGTCCTGTTTGTAGGTTGCAAATTAGAGTGGAATGTGCGAGGACAAACCCCTTCAAACTTATGTCTTCTTATTTGGTGTTGGTATTCTTGGTTTAAGTTTTATTTTTCTCAGAGCAAATTTGGTTGCAATGTTGTGTTGGTTCTAGGTGTACAGAATCTGTTTCATTGATACATATATCTTTTCATGTTTGGATCCTGTTCCATATAGGTTATTAGAGAATGATGTGTAGACCTCTCTTGGTATTTGGTATGTCTTTGGCGATTCGATATTTTATAAGTATTAGCGTATGTCTGTTAAACCCAATCTCCTACGTTATACATTCCTCACACCTTTCCATTTGGTTAACCACAAGTTTGTTTTCTGAATATGTGAGTGTCCTTCTCTGTGGAAATAAGTTCATTAATATCAATTTTTACATAACACCTATACGTGATATCATAGGATATGTGTCTCTCGCTTTCTGACTTACTTCAAGTTGTATGATTATCTGTAGCATCATCTATGGTGCTGCAAACGGCATTGTTTTGATTCTTTTCTGTGTGTGATATTCCATTGTGTACACGGACCTCTCTTTCGTCCATTCATCTGATGATGGACATTTTTGTTGCTTCCATGTCTTGGCTATGGTAAATACTGCTGCAATACACGATGTTCCATCTGTGTCTTTTTGATTCTGGTCTTCACAGGTGCCAGGCCCAATAGTGAGCCTTCCAGACCATATGGTAACTCAATGTTTACCTTTTCAACGCACTGCCATTCTGTTCCTATTATTGGCTGTTACCACTTCACATCCCACTTAGAGCTATAGGTTATGCTATTCTCCACAACTTCTTCAACATCTTTTGTTTGTAGACTTTTTGCTGATGGTCATTCTGACTAGTGTGAGGTGATAACTTTGTGTGGATTGCATTTGCATGCGTCTAATAATTCCTGATGTTGAGCTTTCATCAATATCCTTTTGATTTTTTTTAAGATTGAGTTAAACTTACAACTTCAAATTGCCCTCTTGAAAAATTTGCCGTGTTTTGAATTTCTTTGGCCCTTCCCTACTCCAGGACATTTTTTGAGGGCATGTGTCATTTACATCCCTGCAGTCCCTGTGAATATTAGTGACCATTAGTAGTGGATTTAAAGCTGCCGTTTGAGGAAGCGGCGTTGGGTGGCAACATTTGTACGTTACCAACTCTGCTTGCTAAGGTAACAGAACCTTCCTGGAAGTTGTGATTTTACTTTGCAGATTAGAGTGGAATGTGCCAGGAGAGAGCCCCAGAAGTTTTAGCCTCCTTAATTCTTGCTTGTGTCTTTAATTTTTAGTTTTTATCAGAGCCAATTTGATTGAAACATGTCGTTTGTGCTAGGTGTGCAGAATCTTGTTCGTTTACACATATACATATATCTATTGATCTTTGTATCCTTTTCCATGTAGGTTATTACAGAGTGTTGAGTAGCCCACTGTTGGTATTCCATAGGTCTTTGGTGATTATATATTTTATATGTATTAGTATATGTTTGTTAACCCGAATATCCTAATTTATCCACTCCTCACACCTTTTCATTGGCTCAACCATAAGTTTGCCTTCTCAGTCTGAGATTGTCTTTCTCTATGGAAATTTGTTCATTTTTATGAATTTTCAGATAACATAAGTGATATCATAGGACATTTGTCTTTCGCATTCTGACTTACTTCACGTTGTGTGATTATCTCTAGGCTCATCTGTGGTGCTGCAAATGGCATTGTTTTATTTTGTTCGTGGCTAATATTCCATTTTGTACATATACCACTTCTTCGTTGTCCATTCATCTGTTTCGGGACCTTTTTTTTGCTTCCATGTCTTGGCTACTTAAATATTGCTGCAGTGCACATTTGCCTGCCTCTGTCTTTCCGATTCTGGTGGTCTTAGGTTATAGGCCCAGAAGGTGCCCTGCCGGATCATATGGTAGCTCAATTTTTACCTTTTAAACCACCTCCATTCTGTTGTCGTTAGTGCTGTTACCACTCTTCATCCCACCAGCAGCTAGAAGGTACACAGTTCTCTAAAACCCCTTCAGCATTTTTAGTTTGTAGACATTTTGCTGATGGTCATTTGACTGGTGTGAGCTGAAACCTTTTTGGAGGTTGGATTTGCATGCATCTAACAATTCCTTATACTGAGCTTTAGGCATGTCTTTTGTTTTCTTTTCCTTTTTCTTTTTAAAGAGTGAGTACAACTTCCCTCTTCATATTGACTGCTTGAAAAATTTGTCATGTGTTGCATTTTCTTGGCTATTCCCTACCCCAGGGCCTTTTCTGAGGGCAGGTGTCATTTACAGTCCGGCAGTCCTTGTGAACGTTAAGTGACCATTAGCACTATGTTTACAGCTGCTGTTGTGGGAAACAACCACAAGGCGGCAGCATTTCTACATTCTCAACTCTTGTTACTAGGGCAACAGAGTCTTCCTGGACATCGTGTTCCTGGGTTGTAAATTAGATTGCAATGTGCTCGGACAAACCTCCAGAAGTTTATGTCTCCTTACTTATGTTTGTTTTTTAAATTTAATTTCTATTTCGTATCGAAGTAAATTTGAATAGAGTGTTGTGATTGTCTGTCTGTGCAGAATCTGGTCAATTATTCATACATATATCTGTTCATCTTCGGATCCTCTTACCGTGTATATTATTACAGAGTGTTGAGTAGACCTCCCTTGGTATTTGGCAGGTGTTTGGTCATTACGTATTTTTTATGTATTGGTGATTACATAATTCATATAGTTTATATTTCATATATTCATATAGATTTAACATACGTTAGTATATGGATGTTACCCCCATAATCCTAATTTATCCATCCTCCCAACTTTCATTTTGGTTAACCGTTGGTTTGTTTTATAAGTCTGTGTGTGTCTTTTTTCTGTGGAAATATGTTCATTGGTAGCCATCTGAGGCTAACCTCTATAAAGGATATCATAAGATATTTGTCATTCCCTTTTGACTTACTTAAGATAATATGATTATTTCTAGGCTCATCTGTAGTCATGAAAACGGGATTGTTCACTTTTTTCCGAGGCTAGTATGCCATTCGGTACATATACCACTTCTTCTCTGTCCATTTATCTGTTGATGGACATTTTGTTTGCTTGCATGTCTTGGCTATTGTAAATATTGCCGCAGTGCATGTTTGCCTATCTGTGTGTTTCTGATTCTGGTCTTTGTAGGTTATAGGCCCATTAGGGGGTCGGCCGCGTCATATGGTAGCTCAACTTTTTCCTTTTAAATGCAGCTCCATTCGGTTCTCATGATTAGCTGTTACCGGTTTACCTCCAACCAACAGCATAGTGGGTATGCATTTGTCCACAAACCCGTCAGCATTCATTGTTTGTCGCCATTTTTACTGATGGCATTTTGAAAATTGGGTGGCGAAATCTTTTTGTAGTTTGGGCTTACATCCAAGCAATAATTCGTGATATTGAGCTTTGATCCATGTTCTTCATTTGTTTTTAAATAGAAGAGTGAGTAAAACTTACCTCTTTAAATTGTTTTCTTGAAAATATTTTCGGTGTTTTGAACTTTTTTGGCCATTACCTACCCCAGGACATTGTTTTAGGACACGTGTCATTTACAGCCCTACAATTCCTGTGAATATTAAGTGACCGTTAGCCCTGTGTTTAAAGCTGCTGCTGTGGCAAAAGGCCACAAGGCTGCAGCATTTCTCCATTCCCAAATCTGGTTACTAGGGCAGCCGAGCCTTCCTTTAAGTTCCTAGGTTGTAAACTAGAATGGAATGTGCCAGGAAAAACCCCAATAAGTTGATGTCTCATTAATTGTTGTTAGTGGTTTTAATTGTTTTAATTGGGGTAATGATTAGAATATTGTGTGTTCTAGGTGCACACAATCAGGTTCACTTGAACATTGTATGTATCTATTCATGTACAGATCCTCTTCCCATGTAAATTATTATTTTTTGCAATAAATTTTATTTATTTATTTATTGGCCGAATTGGGTCTTCGTTGCTGCATGTGGGCTTTCTCTAGTTGCAGTGAGCGGGGACTAGTCTTCGTGGCGGTGCACGGGCTGCTCACTGCAGTGGCTTCTGTTGTTCCACGGCACGGGCTCTCGGCATATGGGCTTCAGGAGTTGTGGCGTGTGGGCTCAGTGGTTGTGGCTCGTGGCCTCTAGAGCGCAGGCTCAGTGGTTGTGGTGCACGGGCTTAATTGCTCTGCAGCATGTGGGTTCTTCGCTGACCAGGGATAGAACCTGTGTCCCCTGCATTGGCAGGCGGATTCTTTACCACCGCCCCACCAAGGAAGCCCCCATGTAAATTATTACAGAGCGTTCAGCAGACCTACCTTGGTATAGGATCGGTCATTTTGATATATGTATTTAATATGTATTTGTATGTGTATGGTAACCCTAATCTTAATGTATCCATTCCTCCGACCTTTCGGTTTAGATAACCCTAGTTTATTCTCTATGTCTGTGAGTGTCTTTCTCTGTGGAAATATGTTCGCTTGTGTCAGTTGTTAGGTAACACCTAGTAGTGATATCACAGGATATTTGTCGTCTGCTTTCCGACTTACCTCATGTTCTGTGATTATCTCTAGGCTCACCTATGGTGCTGGAAAGAGCAGTGTTTCATTCTTTTCCATGGCGAATATTCCATTGTGTACATGGACCACTTCTTCTTTGTGCATTCATCGGCTGATGGACATTTGGGTTGCTTCCAAGCCTTGGCTCTGCTAAATATTGATGCAGTGCAGGATTGCCAGCCTGTGTCTTTCGGATTCTGGTCTTCTCAGGGGATAGGGCCAGCAGTGGGCCTACTAGATCATATGGTAGATCAAGTTTTACCTTTAAATGCACCTCCATTCTGTTCTCACTACTGGCTGTTACCAGTTTACATCCCACCAGCAAGTAGAGGGTACACAGTTCTCTAAAACCCCTTCAGCATTTATTGTTTGTAGACTTTTTACTGATGGCATTTTGAGTGTTCGGTGGTGATACCTTTTTGTACTTTGGATTTGCATGCGTCTAATAATTCCCGATATTGAGCTTTTATCCACGTCCGGTTTTTTTTTTCCTTTAACAGGAAAAGAGTAAAACTTACCTCTTCAAACTGTTTCCTTGAAAACATTGGCCGTGTTCTGAGTTCTTTTGGCCATTACCTACACCAGGACATTTTTTGAGGGCAGGTGTCATTTACAACCCTGTAGTAATTGTGACTATGCAGTGACCAATAGCACTGGGTTTAAAGCTGCTGTTGCAGGAAACGGCCACAAATCGGCGGCATTTCTATATTCCCAACTCTGGTTACTAGGGCAACAGAGCCTTCCTGGAAGTCCTGTTTGTAGGTTGCAAATTAGAGTGGAATGTGCGAGGACAAACCCCTTCAAACTTATGTCTTCTTATTTGGTGTTGGTATTCTTGGTTTAAGTTTTATTTTTCTCAGAGCAAATTTGGTTGCAATGTTGTGTTGGTTCTAGGTGTACAGAATCTGTTTCATTGATACATATATCTTTTCATGTTTGGATCCTGTTCCATATAGGTTATTACAGAATGTTGTGTAGACCTCTCTTGGTATTTGGTATGTCTTTGGCGATTCGATATTTTATAAGTATTAGCGTATGTCTGTTAAACCCAATCTCCTACGTTATACATTCCTCACACCTTTCCATTTGGTTAACCACAAGTTTGTTTTCTGAATATGTGAGTGTCCTTCTCTGTGGAAATAAGTTCATTAATATCAATTTTTACATAACACCTATACGTGATATCATAGGATATGTGTCTCTCGCTTTCTGACTTACTTCAAGTTGTATGATTATCTGTAGCATCATCTATGGTGCTGCAAACGGCATTGTTTCGATTCTTTTCTGTGTGTGATATTCCATTGTGTACACGGACCTCTCTTTCGTCCATTCATCTGATGATGGACATTTTTGTTGCTTCCATGTCTTGGCTATGGTAAATACTGCTGCAATACACGATGTTCCATCTGTGTCTTTTTGATTCTGGTCTTCACAGGTGCCAGGCCCAATAGTGAGCCTTCCAGACCATATGGTAACTCAATGTTTACCTTTTCAACGCACTGCCATTCTGTTCCTATTATTGGCTGTTACCACTTCACATCCCACTTAGAGCTATAGGTTATGCTATTCTCCACAACTTCTTCAACATCTTTTGTTTGTAGACTTTTTGCTGATGGTCATTCTGACTAGTGTGAGGTGATAACTTTGCGTGGATTGCATTTGCATGCGTCTAATAATTCCTGATGTTGAGCTTTCATCAATATCCTTTTGATTTTTTTTAAGATTGAGTTAAACTTACAACTTCAAATTGCCCTCTTGAAAAATTTGCCGTGTTTTGAATTTCTTTGGCCCTTCCCTACTCCAGGACATTTTTTGAGGGCATGTGTCATTTACATCCCTGCAGTCCCTGTGAATATTAGTGACCATTAGTAGTGGATTTAAAGCTGCCGTTTGAGGAAGCGGCGTTGGGTGGCAACATTTGTACGTTACCAACTCTGCTTGCTAAGGTAACAGAACCTTCCTGGAAGTTGTGATTTTACTTTGCAGATTAGAGTGGAATGTGCCAGGAGAGAGCCCCAGAAGTTTTAGCCTCCTTAATTCTTGTTTGTGTCTTTAATTTTTAGTTTTTATCAGAGCCAATTTGATTGAAACATGTCGTTTGTGCTAGGTGTGCAGAATCTTGTTCGTTTACACATATACATATATCTATTGATCTTTGTATCCTTTTCCATGTAGGTTATTACAGAGTGTTGAGTAGCCCACTGTTGGTATTCCATAGGTCTTTGGTGATTATATATTTTATATGTATTAGTATATGTTTGTTAACCCGAATATCCTAATTTATCCACTCCTCACACCTTTTCATTGGCTCAACCATAAGTTTGCCTTCTCAGTCTGAGATTGTCTTTCTCTATGGAAATTTGTTCATTTTTATGAATTTTCAGATAACATAAGTGATATCATAGGACATTTGTCTTTCGCATTCTGACTTACTTCACGTTGTGTGATTATCTCTAGGCTCATCTGTGGTGCTGCAAATGGCATTGTTTTATTTTGTTCGTGGCTAGTATTCCATTTTGTACATATACCACTTCTTCTTTGTCCATTCATCTGTTTCGGGACCTTTTTTTTGCTTCCGTGTCTTGGCTACTTAAATATTGCTGCAGTGCACATTTGCCTGCCTCTGTCTTTCCGATTCTGGTGGTCTTAGGTTATAGGCCCAGAAGGTGCCCTGCCGGATCATATGGTAGCTCAATTTTTACCTTTTAAACCACCTCCATTCTGTTGTCGTTAGTGCTGTTACCACTCTTCATCCCACCAGCAGCTAGAAGGTACACAGTTCTCTAAAACCCCTTCAGCATTTATAGTTTGTAGACTTTTTGCTGATGGTCATTTGACTGGTGTGAGCTGAAACCTTTTTGGAGGTTGGATTTGCATGCATCTAACAATTCCTTATACTGAGCTTTAGGCATGTCTTTTGTTTTCTTTTCCTTTTTCTTTTTAAAGAGTGAGTACAACTTCCCTCTTCATATTGACTGCTTGAAAAATTTGTCATGTGTTGAATTTTCTTGGCTATTCCCTACCCCAGGGCCTTTTCTGAGGGCAGGTGTCATTTACAGCCCGGCAGTCCTTGTGAATGTTAAGTGACCATTAGCACTATGTTTACAGCTGCTGTTGTGGGAAACAGCCACAAGGCGGCAGCATTTCTACATTCTCAACTCTTGTTACTAGGGCAACAGAGTCTTCCTGGACATCGTGTTCCTGGGTTGTAAATTAGATTGCAATGTGCTCGGACAAACCTCCAGAAGTTTATGTCTCCTTACTTATGTTTGTTTTTTAAATTTAATTTCTATTTCGTATCGAAGTAAATTTGAATAGAGTGTTGTGATTGTCTGTCTGTGCAGAATCTGGTCAATTATTCATACATATATCTGTTCATCTTCGGATCCTCTTACCGTGTATATTATTACAGAGTGTTGAGTAGACCTCCCTTGGTATTTGGCAGGTGTTTGGTCATTACGTATTTTTTATGTATTGGTGATTACATAATTCATATAGTTTATATTTCATATATTCATATAGATTTAACATACGTTAGTATATGGATGTTACCCCCATAATCCTAATTTATCCATCCTCCCAACTTTCATTTTGGTTAACCGTTGGTTTGTTTTATAAGTCTGTGAGTGTCTTTTTTCTGTGGAAATATGTTCATTGGTAGCCATCTTAGGCTAACCTCTATAAAGGATATCATAAGATATTTGTCATTCCCTTTTGACTTACTTAAGATAATATGATTATTTCTAGGCTCATCTGTAGTCATGAAAACGGGATTGTTCACTTTTTTCCGAGGCTAGTATGCCATTCGGTACATATACCACTTCTTCTCTGTCCATTTATCTGTTGATGGACATTTTGTTTGCTTGCATGTCTTGGCTATTGTAAATATTGCCGCAGTGCATGTTTGCCTATCTGTGTGTTTCTGATTCTGGTCTTTGTAGGTTATAGGCCCATTAGGGGGTCGGCCGCGTCATATGGTAGCTCAACTTTTTCCTTTTAAATGCAGCTCCATTCGGTTCTCATGATTAGCTGTTACCGGTTTACCTCCAACCAACAGCATAGTGGGTATGCATTTGTCCACAAACCCGTCAGCATTCATTGTTTGTCGCCATTTTTACTGATGGCATTTTGAAAATTGGGTGGCGAAATCTTTTTGTAGTTTGGGCTTACATCCAAGCAATAATTCGCGATATTGAGCTTTGATCCATGTTCTTCATTTGTTTTTAAATAGAAGAGTGAGTAAAACTTACCTCTTTAAATTGTTTTCTTGAAAATATTTTCGGTGTTTTGAACTTTTTTGGCCATTACCTACCCCAGGACATTGTTTTAGGACACGTGTCATTTACAGCCCTACAATTCCTGTGAATATTAAGTGACCGTTAGCCCTGTGTTTAAAGCTGCTGCTGTGGCAAAAGGCCACAAGGCTGCAGCATTTCTCCATTCCCAAATCTGGTTACTAGGGCAGCCGAGCCTTCCTTTAAGTTCCTAGGTTGTAAACTAGAATGGAATGTGCCAGGAAAAACCCCAATAAGTTGATGTCTCATTAATTGTTGTTAGTGGTTTTAATTGTTTTAATTGGGGTAATGATTAGAATATTGTGTGTTCTAGGTGCACACAATCAGGTTCACTTGAACATTGTATGTATCTATTCATGTACAGATCCTCTTCCCATGTAAATTATTATTTTTTGCAATAAATTTTATTTATTTATTTATTTATTTATTGGCCGAATTGGGTCTTAGTTGCTGCATGTGGGCTTTCTCTAGTTGCAGTGAGCGGGGACTAGTCTTCGTGGCGGTGCACGGGCTGCTCACTGCAGTGGCTTCTGTTGTTCCACGGCACGGGCTCTCGGCATATGGGCTTCAGGAGTTGTGGCGTGTGGGCTCAGTGGTTGTGGCTCGTGGCCTCTAGAGCGCAGGCTCAGTGGTTGTGGTGCACGGGCTTAATTGCTCTGCAGCATGTGGGTTCTTCGCTGACCAGGGATAGAACCTGTGTCCCCTGCATTGGCAGGCGGATTCTTAACCACCGCCCCACCAAGGAAGCCCCCATGTAAATTATTACAGAGCGTTCAGCAGACCTACCTTGGTATAGGATCGGTCATTTTGATATATGTATTTAATATGTATTTGTATGTGTATGGTAACCCTAATCTTAATGTATCCATTCCTCCGACCTTTCGGTTTAGATAACCCTAGTTTATTCTCTATGTCTGTGAGTGTCTTTCTCTGTGGAAATATGTTCGCTTGTGTCAGTTGTTAGGTAACACCTAGTAGTGATATCACAGGATATTTGTCGTCTGCTTTCCGACTTACCTCATGTTCTGTGATTATCTCTAGGCTCACCTATGGTGCTGGAAAGAGCAGTGTTTCATTCTTTTCCATGGCGAATATTCCATTGTGTACATGGACCACTTCTTCTTTGTGCATTCATCGGCTGATGGACATTTGGGTTGCTTCCAAGCCTTGGCTCTGCTAAATATTGATGCAGTGCAGGATTGCCAGCCTGTGTCTTTCGGATTCTGGTCTTCTCAGGGGATAGGGCCAGCAGTGGGCCTACTAGATCATATGGTAGATCAAGTTTTACCTTTAAATGCACCTCCATTCTGTTCTCACTACTGGCTGTTACCAGTTTACATCCCACCAGCAAGTAGAGGGTACACAGTTCTCTAAAACCCCTTCAGCATTTATTGTTTGTAGACTTTTTACTGATGGCATTTTGAGTGTTCGGTGGTGATACCTTTTTGTACTTTGGATTTGCATGCGTCTAATAATTCCCGATATTGAGCTTTTATCCACGTCCGGTTTTTTTTTTCCTTTAACAGGAAAAGAGTAAAACTTACCTCTTCAAACTGTTTCCTTGAAAACATTGGCCGTGTTCTGAGTTCTTTTGGCCATTACCTACACCAGGACATTTTTTGAGGGCAGGTGTCATTTACAACCCTGTAGTAATTGTGACTATGCAGTGACCAATAGCACTGGGTTTAAAGCTGCTGTTGCAGGAAACGGCCACAAATCGGCGGCATTTCTATATTCCCAACTCTGGTTACTAGGGCAACAGAGCCTTCCTGGAAGTCCTGTTTGTAGGTTGCAAATTAGAGTGGAATGTGCGAGGACAAACCCCTTCAAACTTATGTCTTCTTATTTGGTGTTGGTATTCTTGGTTTAAGTTTTATTTTTCTCAGAGCAAATTTGGTTGCAATGTTGTGTTGGTTCTAGGTGTACAGAATCTGTTTCATTGATACATATATCTTTTCATGTTTGGATCCTGTTCCATATAGGTTATTACAGAATGTTGTGTAGACCTCTCTTGGTATTTGGTATGTCTTTGGCGATTCGATATTTTATAAGTATTAGCGTATGTCTGTTAAACCCAATCTCCTACGTTATACATTCCTCACACCTTTCCATTTGGTTAACCACAAGTTTGTTTTCTGAATATGTGAGTGTCCTTCTCTGTGGAAATAAGTTCATTAATATCAATTTTTACATAACACCTATACGTGATATCATAGGATATGTGTCTCTCGCTTTCTGACTTACTTCAAGTTGTATGATTATCTGTAGCATCATCTATGGTGCTGCAAACGGCATTGTTTCGATTCTTTTCTGTGTGTGATATTCCATTGTGTACACGGACCTCTCTTTCGTCCATTCATCTGATGATGGACATTTTTGTTGCTTCCATGTCTTGGCTATGGTAAATACTGCTGCAATACACGATGTTCCATCTGTGTCTTTTTGATTCTGGTCTTCACAGGTGCCAGGCCCAATAGTGAGCCTTCCAGACCATATGGTAACTCAATGTTTACCTTTTCAACGCACTGCCATTCTGTTCCTATTATTGGCTGTTACCACTTCACATCCCACTTAGAGCTATAGGTTATGCTATTCTCCACAACTTCTTCAACATCTTTTGTTTGTAGACTTTTTGCTGATGGTCATTCTGACTAGTGTGAGGTGATAACTTTGTGTGGATTGCATTTGCATGCGTCTAATAATTCCTGATGTTGAGCTTTCATCAATATCCTTTTGATTTTTTTTAAGATTGAGTTAAACTTACAACTTCAAATTGCCCTCTTGAAAAATTTGCCGTGTTTTGAATTTCTTTGGCCCTTCCCTACTCCAGGACATTTTTTGAGGGCATGTGTCATTTACATCCCTGCAGTCCCTGTGAATATTAGTGACCATTAGTAGTGGATTTAAAGCTGCCGTTTGAGGAAGCGGCGTTGGGTGGCAACATTTGTACGTTACCAACTCTGCTTGCTAAGGTAACAGAACCTTCCTGGAAGTTGTGATTTTACTTTGCAGATTAGAGTGGAATGTGCCAGGAGAGAGCCCCAGAAGTTTTAGCCTCCTTAATTCTTGCTTGTGTCTTTAATTTTTAGTTTTTATCAGAGCCAATTTGATTGAAACATGTCGTTTGTGCTAGGTGTGCAGAATCTTGTTCGTTTACACATATACATATATCTATTGATCTTTGTATCCTTTTCCATGTAGGTTATTACAGAGTGTTGAGTAGCCCACTGTTGGTATTCCATAGGTCTTTGGTGATTATATATTTTATATGTATTAGTATATGTTTGTTAACCCGAATATCCTAATTTATCCACTCCTCACACCTTTTCATTGGCTCAACCATAAGTTTGCCTTCTCAGTCTGAGATTGTCTTTCTCTATGGAAATTTGTTCATTTTTATGAATTTTCAGATAACATAAGTGATATCATAGGACATTTGTCTTTCGCATTCTGACTTACTTCACGTTGTGTGATTATCTCTAGGCTCATCTGTGGTGCTGCAAATGGCATTGTTTTATTTTGTTCGTGGCTAATATTCCATTTTGTACATATACCACTTCTTCGTTGTCCATTCATCTGTTTCGGGACCTTTTTTTTGCTTCCGTGTCTTGGCTACTTAAATATTGCTGCAGTGCACATTTGCCTGCCTCTGTCTTTCCGATTCTGGTGGTCTTAGGTTATAGGCCCAGAAGGTGCCCTGCCGGATCATATGGTAGCTCAATTTTTACCTTTTAAACCACCTCCATTCTGTTGTCGTTAGTGCTGTTACCACTCTTCATCCCACCAGCAGCTAGAAGGTACACAGTTCTCTAAAACCCCTTCAGCATTTTTAGTTTGTAGACATTTTGCTGATGGTCATTTGACTGGTGTGAGCTGAAACCTTTTTGGAGGTTGGATTTGCATGCATCTAACAATTCCTTATACTGAGCTTTAGGCATGTCTTTTGTTTTCTTTTCCTTTTTCTTTTTAAAGAGTGAGTACAACTTCCCTCTTCATATTGACTGCTTGAAAAATTTGTCATGTGTTGCATTTTCTTGGCTATTCCCTACCCCAGGGCCTTTTCTGAGGGCAGGTGTCATTTACAGTCCGGCAGTCCTTGTGAATGTTAAGTGACCATTAGCACTATGTTTACAGCTGCTGTTGTGGGAAACAACCACAAGGCGGCAGCATTTCTACATTCTCAACTCTTGTTACTAGGGCAACAGAGTCTTCCTGGACATCGTGTTCCTGGGTTGTAAATTAGATTGCAATGTGCTCGGACAAACCTCCAGAAGTTTATGTCTCCTTACTTATGTTTGTTTTTTAAATTTAATTTCTATTTCGTATCGAAGTAAATTTGAATAGAGTGTTGTGATTGTCTGTCTGTGCAGAATCTGGTCAATTATTCATACATATATCTGTTCATCTTCGGATCCTCTTACCGTGTATATTATTACAGAGTGTTGAGTAGACCTCCCTTGGTATTTGGCAGGTGTTTGGTCATTACGTATTTTTTATGTATTGGTGATTACATAATTCATATAGTTTATATTTCATATATTCATATAGATTTAACATACGTTAGTATATGGATGTTACCCCCATAATCCTAATTTATCCATCCTCCCAACTTTCATTTTGGTTAACCGTTGGTTTGTTTTATAAGTCTGTGTGTGTCTTTTTTCTGTGGAAATATGTTCATTGGTAGCCATCTTAGGCTAACCTCTATAAAGGATATCATAAGATATTTGTCATTCCCTTTTGACTTACTTAAGATAATATGATTATTTCTAGGCTCATCTGTAGTCATGAAAACGGGATTGTTCACTTTTTTCCGAGGCTAGTATGCCATTCGGTACATATACCACTTCTTCTCTGTCCATTTATCTGTTGATGGACATTTTGTTTGCTTGCATGTCTTGGCTATTGTAAATATTGCCGCAGTGCATGTTTGCCTATCTGTGTGTTTCTGATTCTGGTCTTTGTAGGTTATAGGCCCATTAGGGGGTCGGCCGCGTCATATGGTAGCTCAACTTTTTCCTTTTAAATGCAGCTCCATTCGGTTCTCATGATTAGCTGTTACCGGTTTACCTCCAACCAACAGCATAGTGGGTATGCATTTGTCCACAAACCCGTCAGCATTCATTGTTTGTCGCCATTTTTACTGATGGCATTTTGAAAATTGGGTGGCGAAATCTTTTTGTAGTTTGGGCTTACATCCAAGCAATAATTCGCGATATTGAGCTTTGATCCATGTTCTTCATTTGTTTTTAAATAGAAGAGTGAGTAAAACTTACCTCTTTAAATTGTTTTCTTGAAAATATTTTCGGTGTTTTGAACTTTTTTGGCCATTACCTACCCCAGGACATTGTTTTAGGACACGTGTCATTTACAGCCCTACAATTCCTGTGAATATTAAGTGACCGTTAGCCCTGTGTTTAAAGCTGCTGCTGTGGCAAAAGGCCACAAGGCTGCAGCATTTCTCCATTCCCAAATCTGGTTACTAGGGCAGCCGAGCCTTCCTTTAAGTTCCTAGGTTGTAAACTAGAATGGAATGTGCCAGGAAAAACCCCAATAAGTTGATGTCTCATTAATTGTTGTTAGTGGTTTTAATTGTTTTAATTGGGGTAATGATTAGAATATTGTGTGTTCTAGGTGCACACAATCAGGTTCACTTGAACATTGTATGTATCTATTCATGTACAGATCCTCTTCCCATGTAAATTATTATTTTTTGCAATAAATTTTATTTATTTATTTATTTATTTATTGGCCGAATTGGGTCTTCGTTGCTGCATGTGGGCTTTCTCTAGTTGCAGTGAGCGGGGACTAGTCTTCGTGGCGGTGCACGGGCTGCTCACTGCAGTGGCTTCTGTTGTTCCACGGCACGGGCTCTCGGCATATGGGCTTCAGGAGTTGTGGCGTGTGGGCTCAGTGGTTGTGGCTCGTGGCCTCTAGAGCGCAGGCTCAGTGGTTGTGGTGCACGGGCTTAATTGCTCTGCAGCATGTGGGTTCTTCGCTGACCAGGGATAGAACCTGTGTCCCCTGCATTGGCAGGCGGATTCTTTACCACCGCCCCACCAAGGAAGCCCCCATGTAAATTATTACAGAGCGTTCAGCAGACCTACCTTGGTATAGGATCGGTCATTTTGATATATGTATTTAATATGTATTTGTATGTGTATGGTAACCCTAATCTTAATGTATCCATTCCTCCGACCTTTCGGTTTAGATAACCCTAGTTTATTCTCTATGTCTGTGAGTGTCTTTCTCTGTGGAAATATGTTCGCTTGTGTCAGTTGTTAGGTAACACCTAGTAGTGATATCACAGGATATTTGTCGTCTGCTTTCCGACTTACCTCATGTTCTGTGATTATCTCTAGGCTCACCTATGGTGCTGGAAAGAGCAGTGTTTCATTCTTTTCCATGGCGAATATTCCATTGTGTACATGGACCACTTCTTCTTTGTGCATTCATCGGCTGATGGACATTTGGGTTGCTTCCAAGCTTTGGCTCTGCTAAATATTGATGCAGTGCAGGATTGCCAGCCTGTGTCTTTCGGATTCTGGTCTTCTCAGGGGATAGGGCCAGCAGTGGGCCTACTAGATCATATGGTAGATCAAGTTTTACCTTTAAATGCACCTCCATTCTGTTCTCACTACTGGCTGTTACCAGTTTACATCCCACCAGCAAGTAGAGGGTACACAGTTCTCTAAAACCCCTTCAACATTTATTGTTTGTAGACTTTTTACTGATGGCATTTTGAGTGTTCGGTGGTGATACCTTTTTGTACTTTGGATTTGCATGCGTCTAATAATTCCCGATATTGAGCTTTTATCCACGTCCGGTTTTTTTTTTCCTTTAACAGGAAAAGAGTAAAACTTACCTCTTCAAACTGTTTCCTTGAAAACATTGGCCGTGTTCTGAGTTCTTTTGGCCATTACCTACACCAGGACATTTTTTGAGGGCAGGTGTCATTTACAACCCTGTAGTAATTGTGACTATGCAGTGACCAATAGCACTGGGTTTAAAGCTGCTGTTGCAGGAAACGGCCACAAATCGGCGGCATTTCTATATTCCCAACTCTGGTTACTAGGGCAACAGAGCCTTCCTGGAAGTCCTGTTTGTAGGTTGCAAATTAGAGTGGAATGTGCGAGGACAAACCCCTTCAAACTTATGTCTTCTTATTTGGTGTTGGTATTCTTGGTTTAAGTTTTATTTTTCTCAGAGCAAATTTGGTTGCAATGTTGTGTTGGTTCTAGGTGTACAGAATCTGTTTCATTGATACATATATCTTTTCATGTTTGGATCCTGTTCCATATAGGTTATTACAGAATGTTGTGTAGACCTCTCTTGGTATTTGGTATGTCTTTGGCGATTCGATATTTTATAAGTATTAGCGTATGTCTGTTAAACCCAATCTCCTACGTTATACATTCCTCACACCTTTCCATTTGGTTAACCACAAGTTTGTTTTCTGAATATGTGAGTGTCCTTCTCTGTGGAAATAAGTTCATTAATATCAATTTTTACATAACACCTATACGTGATATCATAGGATATGTGTCTCTCGCTTTCTGACTTACTTGAAGTTGTGTGATTATCTGTAGCATCATCTATGGTGCTGCAAACGGCATTGTTTCGATTCTTTTCTGTGTGTGATATTCCATTGTGTACACGGACCTCTCTTTCGTCCATTCATCTGATGATGGACATTTTTGTTGCTTCCATAAATACTGCTGCAATACACGATGTTCCATCTGTGTCTTTTTGATTCTGGTCTTCACAGGTGCCAGGCCCAATAGTGAGCCTTCCAGACCATATGGTAACTCAATGTTTACCTTTTCAACGCACTGCCATTCTGTTCCTATTATTGGCTGTTACCACTTCACATCCCACTTAGAGCTATAGGTTATGCTATTCTCCACAACTTCTTCAACATCTTTTGTTTGTAGACTTTTTGCTGATGGTCATTCTGACTAGTGTGAGGTGATAACTTTGTGTGGATTGCATTTGCATGCGTCTAATAATTCCTGATGTTGAGCTTTCATCAATATCCTTTTGATTTTTTTTAAGATTGAGTTAAACTTACAACTTCAAATTGCCCTCTTGAAAAATTTGCCGTGTTTTGAATTTCTTTGGCCCTTCCCTACTCCAGGACATTTTTTGAGGGCATGTGTCATTTACATCCCTGCAGTCCCTGTGAATATTAGTGACCATTAGTAGTGGATTTAAAGCTGCCGTTTGAGGAAGCGGCGTTGGGTGGCACCATTTGTACGTTACCAACTCTGCTTGCTAAGGTAACAGAACCTTCCTGGAAGTTGTGATTTTACTTTGCAGATTAGAGTGGAATGTGCCAGGAGAGAGCCCCAGAAGTTTTAGCCTCCTTAATTCTTGTTTGTGTCTTTAATTTTTAGTTTTTATCAGAGCCAATTTGATTGAAACATGTCGTTTGTGCTAGGTGTGCAGAATCTTGTTCGTTTACACATATACATATATCTATTGATCTTTGTATCCTTTTCCATGTAGGTTATTACAGAGTGTTGAGTAGCCCACTGTTGGTATTCCATAGGTCTTTGGTGATTATATATTTTATATGTATTAGTATATGTTTGTTAACCCGAATATCCTAATTTATCCACTCCTCACACCTTTTCATTGGCTCAACCATAAGTTTGCCTTCTCAGTCTGAGATTGTCTTTCTCTATGGAAATTTGTTCATTTTTATGAATTTTCAGATAACATAAGTGATATCATAGGACATTTGTCTTTCGCATTCTGACTTACTTCACGTTGTGTGATTATCTCTAGGCTCATCTGTGGTGCTGCAAATGGCATTGTTTTATTTTTTTCATGGCTAGTATTCCATTCTGTACATATACCACTTCTTCTTTGTCCATTCATCTGTTTCGGGACCTTTTTTTTGCTTCCGTGTCTTGGCTACTTAAATATTGCTGCAGTGCACATTTGCCTGCCTCTGTCTTTCCGATTCTGGTGGTCTTAGGTTATAGGCCCAGAAGGTGCCCTGCCGGATCATATGGTAGCTCAATTTTTACCTTTTAAACCACCTCCATTCTGTTGTCGTTAGTGCTGTTACCACTCTTCATCCCACCAGCAGCTAGAAGGTACACAGTTCTCTAAAACCCCTTCAGCATTTATAGTTTGTAGACTTTTTGCTGATGGTCATTTGACTGGTGTGAGCTGAAACCTTTTTGGAGGTTGGATTTGCATGCATCTAACAATTCCTTATACTGAGCTTTAGGCATGTCTTTTGTTTTCTTTTCCTTTTTCTTTTTAAAGAGTGAGTACAACTTCCCTCTTCATATTGACTGCTTGAAAAATTTGTCATGTGTTGCATTTTCTTGGCTATTCCCTACCCCAGGGCCTTTTCTGAGGGCAGGTGTCATTTACAGCCCGGCAGTCCTTGTGAATGTTAAGTGACCATTAGCACTATGTTTACAGCTGCTGTTGTGGGAAACAGCCACAAGGCGGCAGCATTTCTACATTCTCAACTCTTGTTACTAGGGCAACAGAGTCTTCCTGGACATCGTGTTCCTGGGTTGTAAATTAGACTGCAATGTGCTCGGACAAACCTCCAGAAGTTTATGTCTCCTTACTTATGTTTGTTTTTTAAATTTAATTTCTATTTCGTATCGAAGTAAATTTGAATAGAGTGTTGTGATTGTCTGTCTGTGCAGAATCTGGTCAATTATTCATACATATATCTGTTCATCTTCGGATCCTCTTACCGTGTATATTATTACAGAGTGTTGAGTAGACCTCCCTTGGTATTTGGCAGGTGTTTGGTCATTACGTATTTTTTATGTATTGGTGATTACATAATTCATATAGTTTATATTTCATATATTCATATAGATTTAACATACATTAGTATATGTATGTTACCCCCATAATCCTAATTTATCCATCCTCCCAACTTTCATTTTGGTTAACCGTTGGTTTGTTTTATAAGTCTGTGAGTGTCTTTTTTCTGTGGAAATATGTTCATTGGTAGCCATCTGAGGCTAACCTCTATAAAGGATATCATAAGATATTTGTCATTCCCTTTTGACTTACTTAAGATAATATGATTATTTCTAGGCTCATCTGTAGTCATGAAAACGGGATTGTTCACTTTTTTCCGAGGCTAGTATGCCATTCGGTACATATACCACTTCTTCTCTGTCCATTTATCTGTTGATGGACATTTTGTTTGCTTGCATGTCTTGGCTATTGTAAATATTGCCGCAGTGCATGTTTGCCTATCTGTGTGTTTCTGATTCTGGTCTTTGTAGGTTATAGGCCCATTAGGGGGTCGGCCGCGTCATATGGTAGCTCAACTTTTTCCTTTTAAATGCAGCTCCATTCAGTTCTCATGATTAGCTGTTACCGGTTTACCTCCAACCAACAGCATAGTGGGTATGCATTTGTCCACAAACCCGTCAGCATTCATCGTTTGTCGCCATTTTTACTGATGGCATTTTGAAAATTGGGTGGCGAAATCTTTTTGTAGTTTGGGTTTACATCCAAGCAATAATTCGCGATATTGAGCTTTGATCCATGTTCTTCATTTGTTTTTAAATAGAAGAGTGAGTAAAACTTACCTCTTTAAATTGTTTTCTTGAAAATATTTTCGGTGTTTTGAACTTTTTTGGCCATTACCTACCCCAGGACATTGTTTTAGGACACGTGTCATTTACAGCCCTACAATTCCTGTGAATATTAAGTGACCGTTAGCCCTGTGTTTAAAGCTGCTGCTGTGGCAAAAGGCCACAAGGCTGCAGCATTTCTCCATTCCCAAATCTGGTTACTAGGGCAGCCGAGCCTTCCTTTAAGTTCCTAGGTTGTAAACTAGAATGGAATGTGCCAGGAAAAACCCCAATAAGTTGATGTCTCATTAATTGTTGTTAGTGGTTTTAATTGTTTTAATTGGGGTAATGATTAGAATATTGTGTGTTCTAGGTGCACACAATCAGGTTCACTTGAACATTGTATGTATCTATTCATGTACAGATCCTCTTCCCATGTAAATTATTATTTTTTGCAATAAATTTTATTTATTTATTTATTTATTTATTGGCCGAATTGGGTCTTCGTTGCTGCATGTGGGCTTTCTCTAGTTGCAGTGAGCGGGGACTAGTCTTCGTGGCGGTGCACGGGCTGCTCACTGCAGTGGCTTCTGTTGTTCCACGGCACGGGCTCTCGGCATATGGGCTTCAGGAGTTGTGGCGTGTGGGCTCAGTGGTTGTGGCTCGTGGCCTCTAGAGCGCAGGCTCAGTGGTTGTGGTGCACGGGCTTAATTGCTCTGCAGCATGTGGGTTCTTCGCTGACCAGGGATAGAACCTGTGTCCCCTGCATTGGCAGGCGGATTCTTAACCACCGCCCCACCAAGGAAGCCCCCATGTAAATTATTACAGAGCGTTCAGCAGACCTACCTTGGTATAGGATCGGTCATTTTGATATATGTATTTAATATGTATTTGTATGTGTATGGTAACCCTAATCTTAATGTATCCATTCCTCCCACCTTTCCGTTTAGATAACTCTAGTTTATTCTCTATGTCTGTGAGTCTCTTTCTCTGTGGAAATATGTTCGCTTGTGTCAGTTGTTAGGTAACACCTAGTAGTGATATCACAGGATATTTGTCGTCTGCTTTCCGACTTACCTCATGTTCTGTGATTATCTCTAGGCTCACCTATGGTGCTGGAAAGAGCAGTGTTTCATTCTTTTCCATGGCGAATATTCCATTGTGTACATGGACCACTTCTTCTTTGTGCATTCATCGGCTGATGGACATTTTGGTTGCTTCCAAGCCTTGGCTCTGCTAAATATTGATGCAGTGCAGGATTGCCAGCCTGTGTCTTTCGGATTCTGGTCTTCTCAGGGGATAGGGCCAGCAGTGGGCCTACTAGATCATATGGTAGATCAAGTTTTACCTTTAAATGCACCTCCATTCTGTTCTCACTACTGGCTGTTACCAGTTTACATCCCACCAGCAAGTAGAGGGTACACAGTTCTCTAAAACCCCTTCAGCATTTATTGTTTGTAGAGTTTTTACTGATGGCATTTTGAGTGTTCGGTGGTGATACCTTTTTGTACTTTGGATTTGCATGCGTCTAATAATTCCCGATATTGAGCTTTTATCCACGTCCGGTTTTTTTTTTCTTTTAACAGGAAAAGAGTAAAACTTACCTCTTCAAACTGTTTCCTTGAAAACATTGGCCGTGTTCTGAGTTCTTTTGGCCATTACCTACACCAGGACATTTTTTGAGGGCAGGTGTCATTTACAACCCTGTAGTAATTGTGACTATGCAGTGACCAATAGCACTGGGTTTAAAGCTGCTGTTGCAGGAAACGGCCACAAATCGGCGGCATTTCTATATTCCCAACTCTGGTTACTAGGGCAACAGAGCCTTCCTGGAAGTCCTGTTTGTAGGTTGCATAATTAGAGTGGAATGTGCGAGGACAAACCCCTTCAAACTTACGTCTTCTTATTTGGTGTTGGTATTCTTGGTTTAAGTTTTATTTTTCTCAGAGCAAATTTGGTTGCAATGTTGTGTTGGTTCTAGGTGTACAGAATCTGTTTCATTGATACATATATCTTTTCATGTTTGGATCCTGTTCCATATAGGTTATTAGAGAATGTTGTGTAGACCTCTCTTGGTATTTGGTATGTCTTTGGCGATTCGATATTTTATAAGTATTAGCGTATGTCTGTTAAACCCAATCTCCTACGTTATACATTCCTCACACCTTTCCATTTGGTTAACCACAAGTTTGTTTTCTGAATATGTGAGTGTCCTTCTCTGTGGAAATAAGTTCATTAATATCAATTTTTACATAACACCTATACGTGATATCATAGAATATGTGTCTCTCGCTTTCTGACTTACTTCAAGTTGTATGATTATCTGTAGCATCATCTATGGTGCTGCAAACGGCATTGTTTCGATTCTTTTCTGTGTGTGATATTCCATTGTGTACACGGACCTCTCTTTCGTCCATTCATCTGATGATGGACATTTTTGTTGCTTCCATGTCTTGGCTATGGTAAATACTGCTGCAATACACGATGTTCCATCTGTGTCTTTTTGATTCTGGTCTTCACAGGTGCCAGGCCCAATAGTGAGCCTTCCAGACCATATGGTAACTCAATGTTTACCTTTTCAACGCACTGCCATTCTGTTCCTATTATTGGCTGTTACCACTTCACATCCCACTTAGAGCTATAGGTTATGCTATTCTCCACAACTTCTTCAACATCTTTTGTTTGTAGACTTTTTGCTGATGGTCATTCTTACTAGTGTGAGGTGATAACTTTGTGTGGATTGCATTTGCATGCGTCTAATAATTCCTGATGTTGAGCTTTCATCAATATCCTTTTTATTTTTTTTAAGATTGAGTTAAACTTACATCTTCAAATTGCCCTCTTGAAAAATTTGTCGTGTTTTGAATTTCTTTGGCCCTTCCCTACTGCAGGACATTTTTTGAGGGCATGTGTCATTTACATCCCTGCAGTCCCTGTGAATATTAGTTACCATTAGTAGTGGATTTAAAGCTGCCGTTTGAGGAAGCGGCGTTGGGTGGCACCATTTGTACGTTACCAACTCTGCTTGCTAAAGTAACAGAACCTTCCTGGAAGTTGTGATTTTACTTTGCAGATGAGAGTGGAATGTGCCAGGAGAGAGCCCCAGAAGTTTTAGCCTCCTTAATTCTTGTTTATGTCTTTAATTTTTAGTTTTTATCAGAGCCAATTTGATTGAAACATGTCGTTTGTGCTAGGTGTGCAGAATCTTGTTCGTTTACACATATACATATATCTATTGATCTTTGTATCCTTTTCCATGTAGGTTATTACAGAGTGTTGAGTAGCCCACTGTTGGTATTCCATAGGTCTTTGGTGATTATATATTTTATATGTATTAGTATATGTTTGTTAACCCGAATATCCTAATTTATCCACTCCTCACACCTTTTCATTGGCTCAACCATAAGTTTGCCTTCTCAGTCTGAGATTGTCTTTCTCTATGGAAATTTGTTCATTTTTATGAATTTTCAGATAACATAAGTGATATCATAGGACATTTGTCTTTCGCATTCTGATTTACTTCACGTTGTGTGATTATCTCTAGGCTCATCTGTGGTGCTGTAAATGGCATTGTTTTATTTTTTTCGTGGCTAATATTCCATTCTGTACATATACCACTTCTTCTTTGTCCATTCATCTGTTTCGGGACCTTTTTTTTGCTTCCGTGTCTTGGCTACTTAAATATTGCTGCAGTGCACATTTGCCTGCCTCTGTCTTTCCGATTCTGGTGGTCTTAGGTTATAGGCCCAGAAGGTGCCCTGCCGGATCATATGGTAGCTCAATTTTTACCTTTTAAACCACCTCCATTCTTTTGTCGTTAGTGCTGTTACCACTCTTCATCCCACCAGCAGCTAGAAGGTACACAGTTCTCTAAAACCCCTTCAGCATTTATAGTTTGTAGACATTTTGCTGATGGTCTTTTGACTTGTGTGAGCTGAAACCTTTTTGGAGGTTGGATTTGCATGCATCTAACAATTCCTTATACTGAGCTTTAGGCATGTCTTTTGTTTTCTTTTCCTTTTTCTTTTTAAAGAGTGAGTACAACTTCCCTCTTCATATTGACTGCTTGAAAAATTTGTCATGTGTTGCATTTTCTTGGCTATTCCCTACCCCAGGGCCTTTTCTGAGGGCAGGTGTCATTTACAGCCCGGCAGTCCTTGTGAATGTTAAGTGACCATTAGCACTATGTTTACAGCTGCTGTTGTGGGAAACAGCCACAAGGCGGCAGCATTTCTACATTCTCAACTCTTGTTACTAGGGCAACAGAGTCTTCCTGGACATCATGTTCCTGGGTTGTAAATTAGACTGCAATGTGCTCGGACAAACCTCCAGAAGTTTATGTCTCCTTACTTATGTTTGTTTTTTAAATTTAATTTCTATTTCTTATCGAAGTAAATTTGAATAGAGTGTTGTGATTGTCTGTCTGTGCAGAATCTGGTCAATTATTCGTACATATATCTGTTCATCTTCGGATCCTCTTACCATGTATATTATTACAGAGTGTTGAGTAGACCTCCCTTGGTATTTGGCAGGTGTTTGGTCATTACGTATTTTTTATGTATTGGTGATTACATAATTCATATAGTTTATATTTCATATATTCATATAGATTTAACATACATTAGTATATGTATGTTACCCCCATAATCCTAATTTATCCATCCTCCCAACTTTCATTCTGGTTAACCGTTGGTTTGTTTTATAAGTCTGTGAGTGTCTTTTTTCTGTGGAAATATGTTCATTGGTAGCCATCTGAGGCTAACCTCTATAAAGGATATCATAAGATATTTGTCATTCCCTTTTGACTTACTTAAGATAATATGATTATTTCTAGGCTCATCTGTAGTCATGAAAACGGGATTGTTCACTTTTTTCCGAGGCTAGTATGCCATTCGGTACATATACCACTTCTTCTCTGTCCATTTATCTGTTGATGGACATTTTGTTTGCTTGCATGTCTTGGCTATTGTAAATATTGCCGCAGTGCATGTTTGCCTATCTGTGTGTTTCTGATTCTGGTCTTTGTAGGTTATAGGCCCATTAGGGTGTCGGCCGCGTCATATGGTAGCTCAACTTTTTCCTTTTAAATGCAGCTCCATTCTGTTCTCATGATTAGCTGTTACCGGTTTACCTCCAACCAACAGCATAGTGGGTATGCATTTGTCCACAAACCCGTCAGCATTCATTGTTTGTCGCCATTTTTACTGATGGCATTTTGAAAATTGGGTGGCGAAATCTTTTTGTAGTTTGGGTTTACATCCAAGCAATAATTCGCGATATTGAGCTTTGATCCATGTTCTTCATTTGTTTTTAAATAGAAGAGTGAGTAAAACTTACCTCTTTAAATTGTTTTCTTGAAAATATTTTCGGTGTTTTGAACTTTTTTGGCCATTACCTACCCCAGGACATTGTTTTAGGACACGTGTCATTTACAGCCCTACAATTCCTGTGAATATTAAGTGACCGTTAGCCCTGTGTTTAAAGCTGCTGCTGTGGCAAAAGGCCACAAGGCTGCAGCATTTCTCCATTCCCAAATCTGGTTACTAGGGCAGCCGAGCCTTCCTTTAAGTTCCTAGGTTGTAAACTAGAATGGAATGTGCCAGGAAAAACCCCAATAAGTTGATGTCTCATTAATTGTTGTTAGTGGTTTTAACTGTTTTAATTGGGGTAATGATTAGAATATTGTGTGTTCTAGGTGCACACAATCAGGTTCACTTGAACATTGTATGTATCTATTCATGTACAGATCCTCTTCCCATGTAAATTATTATTTTTTGCAATAAATTTTATTTATTTATTTATTTATTTATTTATTGGCCGAATTGGGTCTTCGTTGCTGCATGTGGGCTTTCTCTAGTTGCAGTGAGCGGGGACTAGTCTTCGTGGCAGTGCACGGGCTGCTCACTGCAGTGGCTTTTCGTGCTCCACGGCACGGGCTCTCGGCATATGGGCTTCAGGAGTTGTGGCGTGTGGGCTCAGTGGTTGTGGCTCGTGGCCTCTAGAGCGCAGGCTCAGTGGTTGTGGTGCACGGGCTTAATTGCTCTGCAGCATGTGGGTTCTTCGCTGACCAGGGATAGAACCAGTGTCCCCCGCATTGGCAGGCGGATTCTTAACCACCGCCCCACCAAGGAAGACCCCATGTAAATTATTACAGAGCGTTCAGCAGACCTACCTTGGTATAGGATCGGTCTTTTTGATATATGTATTTAATATGTATTTGTATGTGTATGGTAACCCTAATCTTAATGTATCCATTCCTCCCACCTTTCCGTTTAGATAACCCTAGTTTATTCTCTATGTCTGTGAGTCTCTTTCTCTGTGGAAATATGTTCGCTTGTGTCAGTTGTTAGGTAACACCTAGTAGTGATATCACAGGATATTTGTCGTCTGCTTTCCGACTTACCTCATGTTCTGTGATTATCTCTAGGCTCACCTATGGTGCTGGAAAGAGCAGTGTTTCATTCTTTTCCATGGCGAATATTCCATTGTGTACATGGACCACTTCTTCTTTGTGCATTCATCGGTTGATGGACATTTTGGTTGCTTCCAAGCCTTGGCTCTGCTAAATATTGATGCAGTGCAGGATTGCCAGCCTGTGTCTTTCGGATTCTGGTCTTCTCAGGGGATAGGGCCAGCAGTGGGCCTACTAGATCATATGGTAGATCAAGTTTTACCTTTAAATGCACCTCCATTCTGTTCTCACTACTGGATGTTACCAGTTTACATTCCACCAGCAAGTAGAGGGTACACAGTTCTCTAAAACCCCTTCAGCATTTATTGTTTGTAGACTTTTTATTGATGGCATTTTGCGTGTTCGGTGGTGATACCTTTTTGTACTTTGGATTTGCATGCGTCTAATAATTCCCGATATTGAGCTTTTATCCACGTCCGGATTTTTTTTTCTTTTAACAGGAAAAGAGTAAAACTTACCTCTTCAAACTGTTTCCTTGAAAACATTGGCCGTGTTCTGAGTTCTTTTGGCCATTACCTACACCAGGACATTTTTTGAGGGCAGGTGTCATTTACAACCCTGTAGTAACTGTGACTATGCAGTGACCAATAGCACTGGGTTTAAAGCTGCTGTTGCAGGAAACGGCCACAAATCGGCGGCATTTCTATATTCCCAACTCTGGTTACTAGGGCAACAGAGCCTTCCTGGACGTCCTGTTTGTAGGTTGCAAATTAGAGTGGAATGTGCGAGGACAAACCCCTTCAAACTTATGTCTTCTTATTTGGTGTTGGTATTCTTGGTTTAAGTTTTATTTTTCTCAGAGCAAATTTGGTTGCAATGTTGTGTTGGTTCTAGGTGTACAGAATCTGTTTCATTGATACATATATCTTTTCATGTTTGGATCCTGTTCCATATAGGTTATTACAGAATGTTGTGTAGACCTCTCTTGGTATTTGGTATGTCTTTGGCGATTCGATATTTTATAAGTATTAGCGTATGTCTGTTAAACCCAATCTCCTACGTTATACATTCCTCACACCTTTCCATTTGGTTAACCACAAGTTTGTTTTCTGAATATGTGAGTGTCCTTCTCTGTGGAAATAAGTTCATTAATATCAATTTTTACATAACACCTATACGTGATATCATAGGATATGTGTCTCTCGCTTTCTGACTTACTTCAAGTTGTATGATTATCTGTAGCATCATCTATGGTGCTGCAAACGGCATTGTTTCGATTCTTTTCTGTGTGTGATATTCCATTGTGTACACGGACCTCTCTTTCGTCCATTCATCTGATGATGGACATTTTTGTTGCTTCCATGTCTTGGCTATGGTAAATACTGCTGCAATACACGATGTTCCATCTGTGTCTTTTTGATTCTGGTCTTCACAGGTGCCAGGCCCAATAGTGAGCCTTCCAGACCATATGGTAACTCAATGTTTACCTTTTCAACGCACTGCCATTCTGTTCCTATTATTGGCTGTTACCACTTCACATCCCACTTAGAGCTTTAGGTTATGCTATTCTCCACAACTTCTTCAACATCTTTTGTTTGTAGACTTTTTGCTGATGGTCATTCTGACTAGTGTGAGGTGATAACTTTGTGTGGATTGCATTTGCATGCATCTAATAATTCCTGATGTTGAGCTTTCATCAATATCCTTTTGATTTTTTTTAAGATTGAGTTAAACTTACAACTTCAAATTGCCCTCTTGAAAAATTTGCCGTGTTTTGAATTTCTTTGGCCCTTCCCTACTCCAGGACATTTTTTGAGGGCATGTGTCATTTACATCCCTGCAGTCCCTGTGAATATTAGTGACCATTAGTAGTGGATTTAAAGCTGCCGTTTGAGGAAGCGGCGTTGGGTGGCACCATTTGTACGTTACCAACTCTGCTTGCTAAGGTAACAGAACCTTCCTGGAAGTTGTGATTTTACTTTGCAGATTAGAGTGGAATGTGCCAGGAGAGAGCCCCAGAAGTTTTAGCCTCCTTAATTCTTGTTTGTGTCTTTAATTTTTAGTTTTTATCAGAGCCAATTTGATTGAAACATGTCGTTTGTGCTAGGTGTGCAGAATCTTGTTAGTTTACACATATACATATATCTATTGAACTTTGTATCCTTTTCCATGTAGGTTATTACAGAGTGTTGAGTAGCCCACTGTTGGTATTCCATAGGTCTTTGGTGATTATATATTTTATATGTATTAGTATATGTTTGTTAACCCGAATATCCTAATTTCTCCACTCCTCACTCCTTTGCATTGGCTCAACCATAAGTTTGCCTTCTCAGTCTGAGATTGTCTTTCTCTATGGAAATTTGTTCATTTTTATGAATTTTCAGATAACATAAGTGATATCATAGGACATTTGTCTTTCGCATTCTGACTTACTTCACGTTGTGTGATTATCTCTAGGCTCATCTGTGGTGCTGCAAATGGCATTGTTTTATTTTTTTCGTGGCTAATATTCCATTCTGTACATATACCACTTCTTCTTTGTCCATTCATCTGTTTCGGGACCTTTTTTTTGCTTCCGTGTCTTGGCTACTTAAATATTGCTGCAGTGCACATTTGCCTGCCTCTGTCTTTCCGATTCTGGTGGTCTTAGGTTATAGGCCCAGAAGGTGCCCTGCCGGATCATATGGTAGCTCAATTTTTACCTTTTAAACCACCTCCATTCTGTTGTCGTTAGTGCTGTTACCACTCTTCATCCCACCAGCAGCTAGAAGGTACACAGTTCTCTAAAACCCCTTCAGCATTTATAGTTTGTAGACTTTTTGCTGATGGTCATTTGACTGGTGTGAGCTGAAACCTTTTTGGAGGTTGGATTTGCATGCATCTAACAATTCCTTATACTGAGCTTTAGGCATGTCTTTTGTTTTCTTTTCCTTTTTCTTTTTAAAGAGTGAGTACAACTTCCCTCTTCATATTGACTGCTTGAAAAATTTGTCATGTGTTGAATTTTCTTGGCTATTCCCTACCCCAGGGCCTTTTCTGAGGGCAAGTGTCATTTACAGCCCGGCAGTCCTTGTGAATGTTAAGTGACCATTAGCACTATGTTTACAGCTGCTGTTGTGGGAAACAGCCACAAGGCGGCAGCATTTCTACATTCTCAACTCTTGTTACTAGGGCAACAGAGTCTTCCTGGACATCGTGTTCCTGGGTTGTAAATTAGACTGGAATGTGCTCGGACAAACCTCCAGAAGTTTATGTCTCCTTACTTATGTTTGTTTTTTAAATTTAATTTCTATTTCTTATCGAAGTAAATTTGAATAGAGTGTTGTGATTGTCTGTCTGTGCAGAATCTGGTCAATTATTCATACATATATCTGTTCATCTTCGGATCCTCTTACCGTGTATATTATTACAGAGTGTTGAGTAGACCTCCCTTGGTATTTGGCAGGTGTTTGGTCATTACGTATTTTTTATGTATTGGTGATTACATAATTCTTATAGTTTATATTTCATATATTCATATAGATTTAACATACATTAGTATATGTATGTTACCCCCGTAATCCTAATTTATCCATCCTCCCAACTTTCATTCTGGTTAACCGTTGGTTTGTTTTGTAAGTCTGTGAGTGTCTTTTTTCTGTGGAAATATGTTCATTGGTAGCCATCTTAGGCTAACCTCTATAAAGGATATCATAAGATATTTGTCATTCCCTTTTGACTTACTTAAGATAATATGATTATTTCTAGGCTCATCTGTAGTCATGAAAACGGGATTGTTCACTTTTTTCCGAGGCTAGTATGCCATTCGGTACATATACCACTTCTTCTCTCTCCATGTATCTGTTGATGGACATTTTGTTTGCTTGCATGTCTTGGCTATTGTAAATATTGCCGCAGTGCATGTTTGCCTATCTGTGTGTTTCTGATTCTGGTCTTTGTAGGTTATAGGCCCATTAGGGGGTCGGCCGCGTCATATGGTAGCTCAACTTTTTCCTTTTAAATGCAGCTCCATTCAGTTCTCATGATTAGCTGTTACCGGTTTACCTCCAACCAACAGCATAGTGGGTATGCATTTGTCCACAAACCCGTCAGCATTCATTGTTTGTCGCCATTTTTACTGATGGCATTTTGAAAATTGGGTGGCGAAATCTTTTTGTAGTTTGGGTTTACATCCAAGCAATAATTCGCGATATTGAGCTTTGATCCATGTTCTTCATTTGTTTTTAAATAGAAGAGTGAGTAAAACTTACCTCTTTAAATTGTTTTCTTGAAAATATTTTCGGTGTTTTGAACTTTTTTGGCCATTACCTACCCCAGGACATTGTTTTAGGACACGTGTCATTTACAGCCCTACAATTCCTGTGAATATTAAGTGACCGTTAGCCCTGTGTTTAAAGCTGCAGCTGTGGCAAAAGGCCACAAGGCTGCAGCATTTCTCCATTCCCAAATCTGGTTACTAGGGCAGCCGAGCCTTCCTTTAAGTTCCTAGGTTGTAAACTAGAATGGAATGTGTCAGGAAAAACCCCAATAAGTTGATGTCTCATTAATTGTTGTTAGTGGTTTTAATTGTTTTAATTGGGGTAATGATTAGAATATTGTGTGTTCAAGGTGCACACAATCATGTTCACTTGAACATTGTATGTATCTATTCATGTACAGATCCTCTTCCCATGTAAATTATTATTTTTTGCAATAAATTTTATTTATTTATTTATTTATTTATTGGCCGAATTGGGTCTTCGTTGCTGCATGTGGGATTTCTCTAGTTGCAGTGAGCGGGGACTAGTCTTTGTGGCGGTGCACGGGCTGCTCACTGCAGTGGCTTCTCTTGTTCCACGGCACGGGCTCTCGGCATATGGGCTTCAGGAGTTGTGGCGTGTGGGCTCAGTGGTTGTGGCTCGTGGCCTCTAGAGCGCAGGCTCAGTGGTTGTGGTGCACGGGCTTAATTGCTCTGCAGCATGTGGGTTCTTCGCTGACCAGGGATAGAACCTGTGTCCCCTGCATTGGCAGGCGGATTCTTAACCACCGCCCCACCAAGGAAGCCCCCATGTAAATTATTACAGAGCGTTCAGCAGACCTACCTTGGTATAGGATCGGTCTTTTTGATATATGTATTTAATATGTATTTGTATGTGTATGGTAACCCTAATCTTAATGTATCCATTCCTCCCACCTTTCCGTTTAGATAACCCTAGTTTATTCTCTATGTCTGTGAGTCTCTTTCTCTGTGGAAATATGTTCGCTTGTGTCAGTTGTTAGGTAACACCTAGTAGTGATATCACAGGATATTTGTCGTCTGCTTTCCGACTTACCTCATATTCTGTGATTATCTCTAGGCTCACCTATGGTGCTGGAAAGAGCAGTGTTTCATTCTTTTCCATGGCGAATATTCCATTGTGTACATAGACCACTTCTTCTTTGTGCATTCATCGGTTGATGGACATTTTGGTTGCTTCCAAGCCTTGGCTCTGCTAAATATTGATGCAGTGCAGGATTGCCAGCCTGTGTCTTTCGGATTCTGGTCTTCTCAGTGGATAGGGCCAGCAGTGGGCCTACTAGATCATATGGTAGATCAAGTTTTACCTTTAAATGCACCTCCATTCTGTTCTCACTACTGGCTGTTACCAGTTTACATCCCACCAGCAAGTAGAGGGTACACAGTTCTCTAAAACCCCTTCAGCATTTATTGTTTGTAGACTTTTTACTGATGGCATTTTGAGTGTTCGGTGGTGATACCTTTTTGTACTTTGGATTTGCATGCGTCTAATAATTCCCGATATTGAGCTTTTATCCACGTCCGGTTTTTTTTTTCTTTTAACAGGAAAAGAGTAAAACTTACCTCTTCAAACTGTTTCCTTGAAAACATTGGCCGTGTTCTGAGTTATTTTGGCCATTACCTACACCAGGACATTTTTTGAGGGCAGGTGTCATTTACAACCCTGTAGTAACTGTGACTATGCAGTGACCAATAGCACTGGGTTTAAAGCTGCTGTTGCAGGAAACGGCCACAAATCGGCGGCATTTCTATATTCCCAACTCTGGTTACTAGGGCAACAGAGCCTTCCTGGAAGTCCTGTTTGTAGGTTGCAAATTAGAGTGGAATGTGCGAGGACAAACCCCTTCAAACTTATGTCTTCTTATTTGGTGTTGGTATTCTTGGTTTAAGTTTTATTTTTCTCAGAGCAAATTTGGTTGCAATGTTGTGTTGGTTCTAGGTGTACAGAATCTGTTTCATTGATACATATATCTTTTCATGTTTGGATCCTGTTCCATATAGGTTATTAGAGAATGTTGTGTAGACCTCTCTTGGTATTTGGTATGTCTTTGGCGATTCGATATTTTATAAGTATTAGCGTATGTCTGTTAAACCCAATCTCCTACGTTATACATTCCTCACACCTTTCCATTTGGTTAACCACAAGTTTGTTTTCTGAATATGTGAGTGTCCTTCTCTGTGGAAATAAGTTCATTAATATCAATTTTTACATAACACCTATACGTGATATCATAGGATATGTGTCTCTCGCTTTCTGACTTACTTCAAGTTGTATGATTATCTGTAGCATCATCTATGGTGCTGCAAACGGCATTGTTTCGATTCTTTTCTGTGTGTGATATTCCATTGTGTACACGGACCTCTCTTTCGTCCATTCATCTGATGATGGACATTTTTGTTGCTTCCATGTCTTGGCTATGGTAAATACTGCTGCAATACACGATGTTCCATCTGTGTCTTTTTGATTCTGGTCTTCACAGGTGCCAGGCCCAATAGTGAGCCTTCCAGACCATATGGTAACTCAATGTTTACCTTTTCAACGCACTGCCATTCTGTTCCTATTATTGGCTGTTACCACTTCACATCCCACTTAGAGCTATAGGTTATGCTATTCTCCACAACTTCTTCAACATCTTTTGTTTGTAGACTTTTTGCTGATGGTCATTCTGACTAGTGTGAGGTGATAACTTTGTGTGGATTGCATTTGCATGCGTCTAATAATTCCTGATGTTGAGCTTTCATCAATATCCTTTTTATTTTTTTTAAGATTGAGTTAAACTTACAACTTCAAATTGCCCTCTTGAAAAATTTGTCGTGTTTTGAATTTCTTTGGCCCTTCCCTACTCCAGGACATTTTTTGAGGGCATGTGTCATTTACATCCCTGCAGTCCCTGTGAATATTAGTGACCATTAGTAGTGGATTTAAAGCTGCCGTTTGAGGAAGCGGCGTTGGGTGGCACCATTTGTACGTTACCAACTCTGCTTGCTAAGGTAACAGAACCTTCCTGGAAGTTGTGATTTTACTTTGCAGATTAGAGTGGAATGTGCCAGGAGAGAGCCCCAGAAGTTTTAGCCTCCTTAATTCTTGTTTGTGTCTTTAATTTTTAGTTTTTATCAGAGCCAATTTGATTGAAACATGTCGTTTGTGCTAGGTGTGCAGAATCTTGTTCGTTTACACATATACATATATCTATTGATCTTTGTATCCTTTTCCATGTAGGTTATTACTGAGTGTTGAGTAGCCCACTGTTGGTATTCCATAGGTCTTTGGTGATTATATATTTTATATGTATTAGTATATGTTTGTTAACTCGAATATCCTAATTTATCCACTCCTCCCACCTTTTCATTGGCTCAACCATAAGTTTGCCTTCTCAGTCTGAGATTGTCTTTCTCTATGGAAATTTGTTCATTTTTATGAATTTTCAGATAACATAAGTGATATCATAGGACATTTGTCTTTCGCATTCTGACTTACTTCACGTTGTGTGATTATCTCTAGGCTCATCCGTGGTGCTGCAAATGGCATTGTTTTATATTTTTCGTGGCTAATATTCCATTCTGTTCATATACCACTTCTTCTTTGTCCATTCATCTGTTTTGGGACCTTTTTTTTTGCTTCCGTGTCTTGGCTATTTAAATATTGCTGCAGTGCACATTTGCCTGCCTCTGTCTTTCCGATTCTGGTGGTCTTAGGTTATAGGCCCAGAAGGTGCCCTGCCGGATCATATGGTAGCTCAATTTTTACCTTTTAAGCCACCTCCATTCCGTTGTCGTTAGTGCTGTTACCACTCTTCATCCCACCAGCAGCTAGAAGGTACACAGTTCTCTAAAACCCCTTCAGCATTTATAGTTTGTAGACTTTTTGCTGATGGTCATTTGACTGGTGTGAGCTGAAACCTTTTTGGAGGTTGGATTTGCATGCATCTAACAATTCCTTATACTGAGCTTTAGGCATGTCTTTTGTTTTCTTTTCCTTTTTCTTTTTAAAGAGTGAGTACAACTTCCCTCTTCATATTGACTGCTTGAAAAATTTGTCATGTGTTGAATTTTCTTGGCTATTCCCTACCCCAGGGCCTTTTCTGAGGGCAGGTGTCATTTACAGCCCGGCAGTCCTTGTGAATGTTAAGTGACCATTAGCACTATGTTTACAGCTGCTGTTGTGGGAAACAGCCACAAGGCGGCAGCATTTCTACATTCTCAACTCTTGTTACTAGGGCAACAGAGTCTTCCTGGACATCGTGTTCCTGGGTTGTAAATTAGACTGGAATGTGCTCGGACAAACCTCCAGAAGTTTATGTCTCCTTACTTATGTTTGTTTTTTAAATTTAATTTCTATTTCTTATCGAAGTAAATTTGAATAGAGTGTTGTGATTGTCTGTCTGTGCAGAATCTGGTCAATTATTCATACATATATCTGTTCATCTTCGGATCCTCTTACCGTGTATATTATTACAGAGTGTTGAGTAGACCTCCCTTGGTATTTGGCAGGTGTTTGGTCATTACGTATTTTTTATGTATTGGTGATTACATAATTCATATAGTTTATATGTGATATGTTCATATACATTTAACATACATTAGTATATGTATGTTACCCCCATAATCCTAATTTATCCATCCTCCCAACTTTCATTTTGGTTAACCGTTGGTTTGTTTTATAAGTCTGTGAGTGTCTTTTTTCTGTGGAAATATGTTCATTGGTAGCCATCTTAGGCTAACCTCTATAAAGGATATCATAAGATATTTGTCATTCCCTTTTGCTTACTTAAGATAATATGATTATTTCTAGGCTCATCTGTAGTCATGAAAACGGGATTGTTCACTTTTTTCCGAGGCTAGTATGCCATTCGGTACATATACCACTTCTTCTCTGTCCATTTATCTGTTGATGGACATTTTGTTTGCTTGCATGTCTTGGCTATTGTAAATATTGCCGCAGTGCATGTTTGCCTATCTGTATGTTTCTGATTCTGGTCTTTGTAGGTTATAGGCCCATTAGGGGGTCGGCCGCGTCTTATGGTAGCTCAACTTTTTCCTTTTAAATGCAGCTCCATTCTGTTCTCATGATTAGCTGTTACCGGTTTACCTCCAACCAACAGCATAGTGGGTATGCATTTGTCCACAAACCCGTCAGCATTCATTGTTTGTCGACATTTTTACTGATGGCATTTTGAAAATTGGGTGGCGAAATCTTTTTGTAGTTTGGGTTTACATCCAAGCAATAATTCGCAATATTGAGCTTTGATCCATGTTCTTCATTTGTTTTTAAATAGAAGAGTGAGTAAAACTTACCTCTTTAAAATGTCTTCTTGAAAATATTTTCCGTGTTTTGAGCTTTTTTGGCCATTACCTACCGCAGGACATTGTTTTAGGACACGTGTCATTTACAGCCTTACAATTCCTGTGAATATTAAGTGACCGTTAGCCCTGTGTTTAAAGCTGCTGCTGTGGCAAAAGGCCACAAGGCGGCAGCATTTCTCCATTCCCAAATCTGGTTACTAGGGCAGCCGAGCCTTCCTTTAAGTTCCTAGGTTGTAAACTAGAATGGAATGTGCCAGGAAAAACCCCAATAAGTTGATGACTCATTAATTGTTGGTAGTGGTTTTAATTGTTTTAATTGGGGTAATGATTAGAATATTGTGTGTTCTAGGTGCACACAATCAGGTTCACTTGAACATTGTATGTATCTATTCATGTACAGATCCTCTTCCCATGTAAATTATTATTTTTTGCAATAAATTTTATTTACTTATTTATTTATTTATTGGCCGAATTGGGTCTTCGTTGCTGCATGTGGGCTTTCTCTAGTTGCAGTGAGCGGGGACTAGTCTTTGTGGCGGTGCACGGGCTGCTCACTGCAGTGGCTTCTCTTGTTCCATGGCACGGGCTCTCGGCATATGGGCTTCAGGAGTTGTGGCGTGTGGGCTCAGTGGTTGTGGCTCGTGGCCTCTAGAGCGCAGGCTCAGTGGTTGTGATGCACGGGCTTAATTGCTCTGCAGCATGTGGGTTCTTCGCTGACCAGGGATAGAACCTGTGTCCCCTGCATTGGCAGGCGGATTCTTAACCACCGCCCCACCAAGGAAGCCCCCATGTAAATTATTACAGAGCGTTCAGCAGACCTACCTTGGTATAGGATCGGTCTTTTTGATATATGTATTTAATATGTATTTGTATGTGTATGGTAACCCTAATCTTAATGTATCCATTCCTCCCACCTTTCCGTTTAGATAACCCTAGTTTATTCTCTATGTCTGTGAGTCTCTTTCTCTGTGGAAATATGTTCGCTTGTGTCAGTTGTTAGGTAACACCTAGTAGTGATATCACAGGATATTTGTCGTCTGCTTTCCGACTTACCTCATATTCTGTGATTATCTCTAGGCTCACCTATGGTGCTGGAAAGAGCAGTGTTTCATTCTTTTCCATGGCGAATATTCCATTGTGTACATAGACCACTTCTTCTTTGTGCATTCATCGGTTGATGGACATTTTGGTTGCTTCCAAGCCTTGGCTCTGCTAAATATTGATGCAGTGCAGGATTGCCAGCCTGTGTCTTTCGGATTCTGGTCTTCTCAGGGGATAGGGCCAGCAGTGGGCCTAGTAGATCATATGGTAGATCAAGTTTTACCTTTAAATGCACCTCCATTCTGTTCTCACTACTGGCTGTTACCAGTTTACATCCCACCAGCAAGTAGAGGGTACACAGTTCTCTAAAACCCCTTCAGCATTTATTGTTTGTAGACTTTTTACTGATGGCATTTTGAGTGTTCGGTGGTGATACCTTTTTGTGCTTTGGATTTGCATGCGTCTAATAATTCCCGATATTGAGCTTTTATCCACGTCCGGTTTTTTTTGATTTTAACAGGAAAAGAGTAAAACTTACCTCTTCAAACTGTTTCCTTGAAAACATTGACCGTGTTCTGAGTTCTTTTGGCCATTACCTACACCAGGACATTTTTTGAGGGCAGGTGTCATTTACAACCCTGTAGTAATTGTGACTATGCAGTGACCAATAGCACTGGGTTTAAAGCTGCTGTTGCAGGAAACGGCCACAAATCGGCGGCATTTCTATATTCCCAACTCTGGTTACTAGGGCAACAGAGCCTTCCTGGAAGTCCTGTTTGTAGGTTGCAAATTAGAGTGGAATGTGCGAGGACAAACCCCTTCAAACTTATGTCTTCTTATTTGGTGTTGGTATTCTTGGTTTAAGTTTTATTTTTCTCAGAGCAAATTTGGTTGCAATGTTGTGTTGGTTCTAGGTGTACAGAATCTGTTTCATTGATACATATATCTTTTCATGTTTGGATCCTGTTCCATATAGGTTATTACAGAATGTTGTGTAGACCTCTCTTGGTATTTGGTATGTCTTTGGCGATTCGATATTTTATAAGTATTAGCGTATGTCTGTTAAACCCAATCTCCTACGTTATACATTCCTCACACCTTTCCATTTGGTTAACCACAAGTTTGTTTTCTGAATATGTGAGTGTCCTTCTCTGTGGAAATAAGTTCATTAATATCAATTTTTACATAACACCTATACGTGATATCATAGGATATGTGTCTCTCGCTTTCTGACTTACTTGAAGTTGTGTGATTATCTGTAGCATCATCTATGGTGCTGCAAACGGCATTGTTTCGATTCTTTTCTGTGTGTGATATTCCATTGTGTACACGGACCTCTCTTTCGTCCATTCATCTGATGATGGACATTTTTGTTGCTTCCATAAATACTGCTGCAATACACGATGTTCCATCTGTGTCTTTTTGATTCTGGTCTTCACAGGTGCCAGGCCCAATAGTGAGCCTTCCAGACCATATGGTAACTCAATGTTTACCTTTTCAACGCACTGCCATTCTGTTCCTATTATTGGCTGTTACCACTTCACATCCCACTTAGAGCTATAGGTTATGCTATTCTCCACAACTTCTTCAACAACTTTTGTTTGTAGACTTTTTGCTGATGGTCATTCTGACTAGTGTGAGGTGATAACTTTGTGTGGATTGCATTTGCATGCGTCTAATAATTCCTGATGTTGAGCTTTCATCAATATCCTTTTTATTTTTTTTAAGATTGAGTTAAACTTACAACTTCAAATTGCCCTCTTGAAAAATTTGTCGTGTTTTGAATTTCTTTGGCCCTTCCCTACTCCAGGACATTTTTTGAGGGCATGTGTCATTTACATCCCTGCAGTCCCTGTGAATATTAGTGACCATTAGTAGTGGATTTAAAGCTGCCGTTTGAGGAAGCGGCGTTGGGTGGCACCATTTGTACGTTACCAACTCTGCTTGCTAAGGTAACAGAACCTTCCTGGAAGTTGTGATTTTACTTTGCAGATTAGAGTGGAATGTGCCAGGAGAGAGCCCCAGAAGTTTTAGCCTCCTTAATTCTTGTTTGTGTCTTTAATTTTTAGTTTTTATCAGAGCCAATTTGATTGAAACATGTCGTTTGTGCTAGGTGTGCAGAATCTTGTTCGTTTACACATATACATATATCTATTGATCTTTGTATCCTTTTCCATGTAGGTTATTACAGAGTGTTGAGTAGCCCACTGTTGGTATTCCATAGGTCTTTGGTGATTATATATTTTATATGTATTAGTATATGTTTGTTAACCCGAATATCCTAATTTCTCCACTCCTCACTCCTTTGCATTGGCTCAACCATAAGTTTGCCTTCTCAGTCTGAGATTGTCTTTCTCTATGGAAATTTGTTCATTTTTATGAATTTTCAGATAACATAAGTGATATCATAGGACATTTGTCTTTCGCATTCTGACTTACTTCTCGTTGTGTGATTATCTCTAGGCTCATCTGTGGTGCTGCAAATGGCATTGTTTTATTTTTTTCGTGGCTAATATTCCATTCTGTACATATACCACTTCTTCTTTGTCCATTCATCTGTTTCGGGACCTTTTTTTTGCTTCCTTGTCTTGGCTATTTAAATATTGCTGCAGTGCACATTTGCCTGCCTCTGTCTTTCCGATTCTGGTGGTCTTAGGTTATAGGCCCAGAAGGTGCCCTGCCGGATCATATGGTAGCTCAATTTTTACCTTTTAAACCACCTCCATTCTGTTGTCGTTAGTGCTGTTACCACTCTTCATCCCACCAGCAGCTAGAAGGTACACAGTTCTCTAAAACCCCTTCAGCATTTATAGTTTGTAGACTTTTTGCTGATGGTCATTTGACTGGTGTGAGCTGAAACCTTTTTGGAGGTTGGATTTGCATGCATCTAACAATTCCTTATACTGAGCTTTATTCATGTCTTTTGTTTTCTTTTCCTTTTTCTTTTTAAAGAGTGAGTACAACTTCCCTCTTCATATTGACTGCTTGAAAAATTTGTCATGTGTTGAATTTTCTTGGCTATTCCCTACCCCAGGGCCTTTTCTGAGGGCAGGTGTCATTTACAGCCCGGCAGTCCTTGTGAATGTTAAGTGACGATTAGCACTATGTTTACAGCTGCTGTTGTGGGAAACAGCCACAAGGCGGCAGCATTTCTACATTCTCAACTCTTGTTACTAGGGCAACAGAGTCTTCCTGGACATCGTGTTCCTGGGTTGTAAATTAGACTGGAATGTGCTCGGACAAACCTCCAGAAGTTTATGTCTCCTTACTTATGTTTGTTTTTTAAATTTAATTTCTATTTCTTATCGAAGTAAATTTGAATAGAGTGTTGTGATTGTCTGTCTGTGCAGAATCTGGTCAATTATTCATACATATATCTGTTCATCTTCGGATCCTCTTACCGTGTATATTATTACAGAGTGTTGAGTAGACCTCCCTTGGTATTTGGCAGGTGTTTGGTCATTACGTATTTTTTATGTATTGGTGATTACATAATTCTTATAGTTTATATTTCATATATTCATATAGATTTAACATACATTAGTATATGTATGTTACCCCCGTAATCCTAATTTATCCATCCTCCCAACTTTCATTCTGGTTAACCGTTGGTTTGTTTTGTAAGTCTGTGAGTGTCTTTTTTCTGTGGAAATATGTTCATTGGTAGCCAGCTTAGGCTAACCTCTATAAAGGATATCATAAGATATTTGTCATTCCCTTTTGACTTACTTAAGATAATATGATTATTTCTAGGCTCATCTGTAGTCATGAAAACGGGATTGTTCACTTTTTTCCGAGGCTAGTATGCCATTCGGTACATATACCACTTCTTCTCTGTCCATGTATCTGTTGATGGACATTTTGTTTGCTTGCATGTCTTGGCTATTGTAAATATTGCCGCAGTGCATGTTTGCCTATCTGTGTGTTTCTGATTCTGGTCTTTGAAGGTTATAGGCCCATTAGGGGGTCGGCTGCGTCATATGGTAGCTCAACTTTTTCCTTTTAAATGCAGCTCCATTCAGTTCTCATGATTAGCTGTTACCGGTTTACCTCCAACCAACAGCATAGTGGGTATGCATTTGTCCACAAACCCGTCAGCATTCATTGTTTGTCGCCATTTTTACTGATGGCATTTTGAAAATTGGGTGGCGAAATCTTTTTGTAGTTTGGGTTTACATCCAAGCAATAATTCGCAATATTGAGCTTTGATCCATGTTCTTCATTTGTTTTTAAATAGAAGAGTGAGTAAAACTTACCTCTTTAAAATGTCTTCTTGAAAATATTTTCCGTGTTTTGAGCTTTTTTGGCCATTACCTACCCCAGGACATTGTTTTAGGACACGTGTCATTTACAGCCTTACAATTCCTGTGAATATTAAGTGACCGTTAGCCCTGTGTTTAAAGCTGCTGCTGTGGCAAAAGGCCACAAGGCGGCAGCATTTCTCCATTCCCAAATCTGGTTACTAGGGCAGCCGAGCCTTCCTTTAAGTTCCTAGGTTGTAAACTAGAATGGAATGTGCCAGGAAAAACCCCAATAAGTTGATGTCTCATTAATTGTTGGTAGTGGTTTTAATTGTTTTAATTGGCGTAATGATTAGAATATTGTGTGTTCTAGGTGCACACAATCAGGTTCACTTGAACATTGTATGTATCTATTCATGTACAGATCCTCTTCCCATGTAAATTATTATTTTTTGCAATAAATTTTATTTACTTATTTATTTATTTATTGGCCGAATTGGGTCTTCGTTGCTGCATGTGGGCTTTCTCTAGTTGCAGTGAGCGGGGACTAGTCTTTGTGGCGGTGCACGGGCTGCTCACTGCAGTGGCTTCTCTTGTTCCATGGCACGGGCTCTCGGCATATGGGCTTCAGGAGTTGTGGCGTGTGGGCTCAGTGGTTGTGGCTCGTGGCCTCTAGAGCGCAGGCTCAGTGGTTGTGATGCACGGGCTTAATTGCTCTGCAGCATGTGGGTTCTTCGCTGACCAGGGATAGAACCTGTGTCCCCTGCATTGGCAGGCGGATTCTTAACCACCGCCCCACCAAGGAAGCCCCCATGTAAATTATTACAGAGCGTTCAGCAGACCTACCTTGGTATAGGATCGGTCTTTTTGATATATGTATTTAATATGTATTTGTATGTGTATGGTAACCCTAATCTTAATGTATCCATTCCTCCCACCTTTCCGTTTAGATAACCCTAGTTTATTCTCTATGTCTGTGAGTCTCTTTCTCTGTGGAAATATGTTCGCTTGTGTCAGTTGTTAGGTAACACCTAGTAGTGATATCACAGGATATTTGTCATATGCTTTCCGACTTACCTCATATTCTGTGATTATCTCTAGGCTCACCTATGGTGCTGGAAAGAGCAGTGTTTCATTCTTTTCCATGGCGAATATTCCATTGTGTACATAGACCACTTCTTCTTTGTGCATTCATCGGTTGATGGACATTTTGGTTGCTTCCAAGCCTTGGCTCTGCTAAATATTGATGCAGTGCAGGATTGCCAGCCTGTGTCTTTCGGATTCTGGTCTTCTCAGGGGATAGGGCCAGCAGTGGGCCTAGTAGATCATATGGTAGATCAAGTTTTACCTTTAAATGCACCTCCATTCTGTTCTCACTACTGGCTGTTACCAGTTTACATCCCACCAGCAAGTAGAGGGTACACAGTTCTCTAAAACCCCTTCAGCATTTATTGTTTGTAGACTTTTTACTGATGGCATTTTGAGTGTTCGGTGGTGATACCTTTTTGTACTTTGGATTTGCATGCGTCTAATAATTCCCGATATTGAGCTTTTATCCACGTCCGGTTTTTTTTGATTTTAACAGGAAAAGAGTAAAACTTACCTCTTCAAACTGTTTCCTTGAAAACATTGGCCGTGTTCTGAGTTCTTTTGGCCATTACCTACACCAGGACATTTTTTGAGGGCAGGTGTCATTTACAACCCTGTAGTAATTGTGACTATGCAGTGACCAATAGCACTGGGTTTAAAGCTGCTGTTGCAGGAAACGGCCACAAATCGGCGGCATTTCTATATTCCCAACTCTGGTTACTAGGGCAACAGAGCCTTCCTGGAAGTCCTGTTTGTAGGTTGCAAATTAGAGTGGAATGTGCGAGGACAAACCCCTTCAAACTTATGTCTTCTTATTTGGTGTTGGTATTCTTGGTTTAAGTTTTATTTTTCTCAGAGCAAATTTGGTTGCAATGTTGTGTTGGTTCTAGGTGTACAGAATCTGTTTCATTGATACATATATCTTTTCATGTTTGGATCCTGTTCCATATAGGTTATTAGAGAATGTTGTGTAGACCTCTCTTGGTATTTGGTATGTCTTTGGCGATTCGATATTTTATAAGTATTAGCGTATGTCTGTTAAACCCAATCTCCTACGTTATACATTCCTCACACCTTTCCATTTGGTTAACCACAAGTTTGTTTTCTGAATATGTGAGTGTCCTTCTCTGTGGAAATAAGTTCATTAATATCAATTTTTACATAACACCTATACGTGATATCATAGGATATGTGTCTCTCGCTTTCTGACTTACTTGAAGTTGTGTGATTATCTGTAGCATCATCTATGGTGCTGCAAACGGCATTGTTTCGATTCTTTTCTGTGTGTGATATTCCATTGTGTACACGGACCTCTCTTTCGTCCATTCATCTGATGATGGACATTTTTGTTGCTTCCATAAATACTGCTGCAATACACGATGTTCCATCTGTGTCTTTTTGATTCTGGTCTTCACAGGTGCCAGGCCCAATAGTGAGCCTTCCAGACCATATGGTAACTCAATGTTTACCTTTTCAACGCACTGCCATTCTGTTCCTATTATTGGCTGTTACCACTTCACATCCCACTTAGAGCTATAGGTTATGCTATTCTCCACAACTTCTTCAACAACTTTTGTTTGTAGACTTTTTGCTGATGGTCATTCTGACTAGTGTGAGGTGATAACTTTGTGTGGATTGCATTTGCATGCGTCTAATAATTCCTGATGTTGAGCTTTCATCAATATCCTTTTTATTTTTTTTAAGATTGAGTTAAACTTACAACTTCAAATTGCCCTCTTGAAAAATTTGTCGTGTTTTGAATTTCTTTGGCCCTTCCCTACTCCAGGACATTTTTTGAGGGCATGTGTCATTTACATCCCTGCAGTCCCTGTGAATATTAGTGACCATTAGTAGTGGATTTAAAGCTGCCGTTTGAGGAAGCGGCGTTGGGTGGCACCATTTGTACGTTACCAACTCTGCTTGCTAAGGTAACAGAACCTTCCTGGAAGTTGTGATTTTACTTTGCAGATTAGAGTGGAATGTGCCAGGAGAGAGCCCCAGAAGTTTTAGCCTCCTTAATTCTTGTTTGTGTCTTTAATTTTTAGTTTTTATCAGAGCCAATTTGATTGAAACATGTCGTTTGTGCTAGGTGTGCAGAATCTTGTTCGTTTACACATATACATATATCTATTGATCTTTGTATCCTTTTCCATGTAGGTTATTACAGAGTGTTGAGTAGCCCACTGTTGGTATTCCATAGGTCTTTGGTGATTATATATTTTATATGTATTAGTATATGTTTGTTAACCCGAATATCCTAATTTCTCCACTCCTCACTCCTTTGCATTGGCTCAACCATAAGTTTGCCTTCTCAGTCTGAGATTGTCTTTCTCTATGGAAATTTGTTCATTTTTATGAATTTTCAGATAACATAAGTGATATCATAGGACATTTGTCTTTCGCATTCTGACTTACTTCTCGTTGTGTGATTATCTCTAGGCTCATCTGTGGTGCTGCAAATGGCATTGTTTTATTTTTTTCGTGGCTAATATTCCATTCTGTACATATACCACTTCTTCTTTGTCCATTCATCTGTTTCGGGACCTTTTTTTTGCTTCCTTGTCTTGGCTATTTAAATATTGCTGCAGTGCACATTTGCCTGCCTCTGTCTTTCCGATTCTGGTGGTCTTAGGTTATAGGCCCAGAAGGTGCCCTGCCGGATCATATGGTAGCTCAATTTTTACCTTTTAAACCACCTCCATTCTGTTGTCGTTAGTGCTGTTACCACTCTTCATCCCACCAGCAGCTAGAAGGTACACAGTTCTCTAAAACCCCTTCAGCATTTATAGTTTGTAGACTTTTTGCTGATGGTCATTTGACTGGTGTGAGCTGAAACCTTTTTGGAGGTTGGATTTGCATGCATCTAACAATTCCTTATACTGAGCTTTATTCATGTCTTTTGTTTTCTTTTCCTTTTTCTTTTTAAAGAGTGAGTACAACTTCCCTCTTCATATTGACTGCTTGAAAAATTTGTCATGTGTTGAATTTTCTTGGCTATTCCCTACCCCAGGGCCTTTTCTGAGGGCAGGTGTCATTTACAGCCCGGCAGTCCTTGTGAATGTTAAGTGACGATTAGCACTATGTTTACAGCTGCTGTTGTGGGAAACAGCCACAAGGCGGCAGCATTTCTACATTCTCAACTCTTGTTACTAGGGCAACAGAGTCTTCCTGGACATCGTGTTCCTGGGTTGTAAATTAGACTGGAATGTGCTCGGACAAACCTCCAGAAGTTTATGTCTCCTTACTTATGTTTGTTTTTTAAATTTAATTTCTATTTCTTATCGAAGTAAATTTGAATAGAGTGTTGTGATTGTCTGTCTGTGCAGAATCTGGTCAATTATTCATACATATATCTGTTCATCTTCGGATCCTCTTACCGTGTATATTATTACAGAGTGTTGAGTAGACCTCCCTTGGTATTTGGCAGGTGTTTGGTCATTACGTATTTTTTATGTATTGGTGATTACATAATTCTTATAGTTTATATTTCATATATTCATATAGATTTAACATACATTAGTATATGTATGTTACCCCCGTAATCCTAATTTATCCATCCTCCCAACTTTCATTCTGGTTAACCGTTGGTTTGTTTTGTAAGTCTGTGAGTGTCTTTTTTCTGTGGAAATATGTTCATTGGTAGCCAGCTTAGGCTAACCTCTATAAAGGATATCATAAGATATTTGTCATTCCCTTTTGACTTACTTAAGATAATATGATTATTTCTAGGCTCATCTGTAGTCATGAAAACGGGATTGTTCACTTTTTTCCGAGGCTAGTATGCCATTCGGTACATATACCACTTCTTCTCTGTCCATGTATCTGTTGATGGACATTTTGTTTGCTTGCATGTCTTGGCTATTGTAAATATTGCCGCAGTGCATGTTTGCCTATCTGTGTGTTTCTGATTCTGGTCTTTGAAGGTTATAGGCCCATTAGGGGGTCGGCTGCGTCATATGGTAGCTCAACTTTTTCCTTTTAAATGCAGCTCCATTCAGTTCTCATGATTAGCTGTTACCGGTTTACCTCCAACCAACAGCATAGTGGGTATGCATTTGTCCACAAACCCGTCAGCATTCATTGTTTGTCGCCATTTTTACTGATGGCATTTTGAAAATTGGGTGGCGAAATCTTTTTGTAGTTTGGGTTTACATCCAAGCAATAATTCGCAATATTGAGCTTTGATCCATGTTCTTCATTTGTTTTTAAATAGAAGAGTGAGTAAAACTTACCTCTTTAAAATGTCTTCTTGAAAATATTTTCCGTGTTTTGAGCTTTTTTGGCCATTACCTACCCCAGGACATTGTTTTAGGACACGTGTCATTTACAGCCTTACAATTCCTGTGAATATTAAGTGACCGTTAGCCCTGTGTTTAAAGCTGCTGCTGTGGCAAAAGGCCACAAGGCGGCAGCATTTCTCCATTCCCAAATCTGGTTACTAGGGCAGCCGAGCCTTCCTTTAAGTTCCTAGGTTGTAAACTAGAATGGAATGTGCCAGGAAAAACCCCAATAAGTTGATGTCTCATTAATTGTTGGTAGTGGTTTTAATTGTTTTAATTGGCGTAATGATTAGAATATTGTGTGTTCTAGGTGCACACAATCAGGTTCACTTGAACATTGTATGTATCTATTCATGTACAGATCCTCTTCCCATGTAAATTATTATTTTTTGCAATAAATTTTATTTACTTATTTATTTATTTATTGGCCGAATTGGGTCTTCGTTGCTGCATGTGGGCTTTCTCTAGTTGCAGTGAGCGGGGACTAGTCTTTGTGGCGGTGCACGGGCTGCTCACTGCAGTGGCTTCTCTTGTTCCATGGCACGGGCTCTCGGCATATGGGCTTCAGGAGTTGTGGCGTGTGGGCTCAGTGGTTGTGGCTCGTGGCCTCTAGAGCGCAGGCTCAGTGGTTGTGATGCACGGGCTTAATTGCTCTGCAGCATGTGGGTTCTTCGCTGACCAGGGATAGAACCTGTGTCCCCTGCATTGGCAGGCGGATTCTTAACCACCGCCCCACCAAGGAAGCCCCCATGTAAATTATTACAGAGCGTTCAGCAGACCTACCTTGGTATAGGATCGGTCTTTTTGATATATGTATTTAATATGTATTTGTATGTGTATGGTAACCCTAATCTTAATGTATCCATTCCTCCCACCTTTCCGTTTAGATAACCCTAGTTTATTCTCTATGTCTGTGAGTCTCTTTCTCTGTGGAAATATGTTCGCTTGTGTCAGTTGTTAGGTAACACCTAGTAGTGATATCACAGGATATTTGTCATATGCTTTCCGACTTACCTCATATTCTGTGATTATCTCTAGGCTCACCTATGGTGCTGGAAAGAGCAGTGTTTCATTCTTTTCCATGGCGAATATTCCATTGTGTACATAGACCACTTCTTCTTTGTGCATTCATCGGTTGATGGACATTTTGGTTGCTTCCAAGCCTTGGCTCTGCTAAATATTGATGCAGTGCAGGATTGCCAGCCTGTGTCTTTCGGATTCTGGTCTTCTCAGGGGATAGGGCCAGCAGTGGGCCTAGTAGATCATATGGTAGATCAAGTTTTACCTTTAAATGCACCTCCATTCTGTTCTCACTACTGGCTGTTACCAGTTTACATCCCACCAGCAAGTAGAGGGTACACAGTTCTCTAAAACCCCTTCAGCATTTATTGTTTGTAGACTTTTTACTGATGGCATTTTGAGTGTTCGGTGGTGATACCTTTTTGTACTTTGGATTTGCATGCGTCTAATAATTCCCGATATTGAGCTTTTATCCACGTCCGGTTTTTTTTGATTTTAACAGGAAAAGAGTAAAACTTACCTCTTCAAACTGTTTCCTTGAAAACATTGGCCGTGTTCTGAGTTCTTTTGGCCATTACCTACACCAGGACATTTTTTGAGGGCAGGTGTCATTTACAACCCTGTAGTAATTGTGACTATGCAGTGACCAATAGCACTGGGTTTAAAGCTGCTGTTGCAGGAAACGGCCACAAATCGGCGGCATTTCTATATTCCCAACTCTGGTTACTAGGGCAACAGAGCCTTCCTGGAAGTCCTGTTTGTAGGTTGCAAATTAGAGTGGAATGTGCGAGGACAAACCCCTTCAAACTTATGTCTTCTTATTTGGTGTTGGTATTCTTGGTTTAAGTTTTATTTTTCTCAGAGCAAATTTGGTTGCAATGTTGTGTTGGTTCTAGGTGTACAGAATCTGTTTCATTGATACATATATCTTTTCATGTTTGGATCCTGTTCCATATAGGTTATTAGAGAATGTTGTGTAGACCTCTCTTGGTATTTGGTATGTCTTTGGCGATTCGATATTTTATAAGTATTAGCGTATGTCTGTTAAACCCAATCTCCTACGTTATACATTCCTCACACCTTTCCATTTGGTTAACCACAAGTTTGTTTTCTGAATATGTGAGTGTCCTTCTCTGTGGAAATAAGTTCATTAATATCAATTTTTACATAACACCTATACGTGATATCATAGGATATGTGTCTCTCGCTTTCTGACTTACTTGAAGTTGTGTGATTATCTGTAGCATCATCTATGGTGCTGCAAACGGCATTGTTTCGATTCTTTTCTGTGTGTGATATTCCATTGTGTACACGGACCTCTCTTTCGTCCATTCATCTGATGATGGACATTTTTGTTGCTTCCATAAATACTGCTGCAATACACGATGTTCCATCTGTGTCTTTTTGATTCTGGTCTTCACAGGTGCCAGGCCCAATAGTGAGCCTTCCAGACCATATGGTAACTCAATGTTTACCTTTTCAACGCACTGCCATTCTGTTCCTATTATTGGCTGTTACCACTTCACATCCCACTTAGAGCTATAGGTTATGCTATTCTCCACAACTTCTTCAACAACTTTTGTTTGTAGACTTTTTGCTGATGGTCATTCTGACTAGTGTGAGGTGATAACTTTGTGTGGATTGCATTTGCATGCGTCTAATAATTCCTGATGTTGAGCTTTCATCAATATCCTTTTTATTTTTTTTAAGATTGAGTTAAACTTACAACTTCAAATTGCCCTCTTGAAAAATTTGTCGTGTTTTGAATTTCTTTGGCCCTTCCCTACTCCAGGACATTTTTTGAGGGCATGTGTCATTTACATCCCTGCAGTCCCTGTGAATATTAGTGACCATTAGTAGTGGATTTAAAGCTGCCGTTTGAGGAAGCGGCGTTGGGTGGCACCATTTGTACGTTACCAACTCTGCTTGCTAAGGTAACAGAACCTTCCTGGAAGTTGTGATTTTACTTTGCAGATTAGAGTGGAATGTGCCAGGAGAGAGCCCCAGAAGTTTTAGCCTCCTTAATTCTTGTTTGTGTCTTTAATTTTTAGTTTTTATCAGAGCCAATTTGATTGAAACATGTCGTTTGTGCTAGGTGTGCAGAATCTTGTTCGTTTACACATATACATATATCTATTGATCTTTGTATCCTTTTCCATGTAGGTTATTACAGAGTGTTGAGTAGCCCACTGTTGGTATTCCATAGGTCTTTGGTGATTATATATTTTATATGTATTAGTATATGTTTGTTAACCCGAATATCCTAATTTATCCACTCCTCACTCCTTTGCATTGGCTCAACCATAAGTTTGCCTTCTCAGTCTGAGATTGTCTTTCTCTATGGAAATTTGTTCATTTTTATGAATTTTCAGATAACATAAGTGATATCATAGGACATTTGTCTTTCGCATTCTGACTTACTTCTCGTTGTGTGATTATCTCTAGGCTCATCTGTGGTGCTGCAAATGGCATTGTTTTATTTTTTTCGTGGCTAATATTCCATTCTGTACATATACCACTTCTTCTTTGTCCATTCATCTGTTTCGGGACCTTTTTTTTGCTTCCTTGTCTTGGCTATTTAAATATTGCTGCAGTGCACATTTGCCTGCCTCTGTCTTTCCGATTCTGGTGGTCTTAGGTTATAGGCCCAGAAGGTGCCCTGCCGGATCATATGGTAGCTCAATTTTTACCTTTTAAACCACCTCCATTCTGTTGTCGTTAGTGCTGTTACCACTCTTCATCCCACCAGCAGCTAGAAGGTACACAGTTCTCTAAAACCCCTTCAGCATTTATAGTTTGTAGACTTTTTGCTGATGGTCATTTGACTGGTGTGAGCTGAAACCTTTTTGGAGGTTGGATTTGCATGCATCTAACAATTCCTTATACTGAGCTTTATTCATGTCTTTTGTTTTCTTTTCCTTTTTCTTTTTAAAGAGTGAGTACAACTTCCCTCTTCATATTGACTGCTTGAAAAATTTGTCATGTGTTGAATTTTCTTGGCTATTCCCTACCCCAGGGCCTTTTCTGAGGGCAGGTGTCATTTACAGCCCGGCAGTCCTTGTGAATGTTAAGTGACGATTAGCACTATGTTTACAGCTGCTGTTGTGGGAAACAGCCACAAGGCGGCAGCATTTCTACATTCTCAACTCTTGTTACTAGGGCAACAGAGTCTTCCTGGACATCGTGTTCCTGGGTTGTAAATTAGACTGGAATGTGCTCGGACAAACCTCCAGAAGTTTATGTCTCCTTACTTATGTTTGTTTTTTAAATTTAATTTCTATTTCTTATCGAAGTAAATTTGAATAGAGTGTTGTGATTGTCTGTCTGTGCAGAATCTGGTCAATTATTCATACATATATCTGTTCATCTTCGGATCCTCTTACCGTGTATATTATTACAGAGTGTTGAGTAGACCTCCCTTGGTATTTGGCAGGTGTTTGGTCATTACGTATTTTTTATGTATTGGTGATTACATAATTCTTATAGTTTATATTTCATATATTCATATAGATTTAACATACATTAGTATATGTATGTTACCCCCGTAATCCTAATTTATCCATCCTCCCAACTTTCATTCTGGTTAACCGTTGGTTTGTTTTGTAAGTCTGTGAGTGTCTTTTTTCTGTGGAAATATGTTCATTGGTAGCCAGCTTAGGCTAACCTCTATAAAGGATATCATAAGATATTTGTCATTCCCTTTTGACTTACTTAAGATAATATGATTATTTCTAGGCTCATCTGTAGTCATGAAAACGGGATTGTTCACTTTTTTCCGAGGCTAGTATGCCATTCGGTACATATACCACTTCTTCTCTGTCCATGTATCTGTTGATGGACATTTTGTTTGCTTGCATGTCTTGGCTATTGTAAATATTGCCGCAGTGCATGTTTGCCTATCTGTGTGTTTCTGATTCTGGTCTTTGTAGGTTATAGGCCCATTAGGGGGTCGGCTGCGTCATATGGTAGCTCAACTTTTTCCTTTTAAATGCAGCTCCATTCAGTTCTCATGATTAGCTGTTACCGGTTTACCTCCAACCAACAGCATAGTGGGTATGCATTTGTCCACAAACCCGTCAGCATTCATTGTTTGTCGCCATTTTTACTGATGGCATTTTGAAAATTGGGTGGCGAAATCTTTTTGTAGTTTGGGTTTACATCCAAGCAATAATTCGCAATATTGAGCTTTGATCCATGTTCTTCATTTGTTTTTAAATAGAAGAGTGAGTAAAACTTACCTCTTTAAAATGTCTTCTTGAAAATATTTTCCGTGTTTTGAGCTTTTTTGGCCATTACCTACCCCAGGACATTGTTTTAGGACACGTGTCATTTACAGCCTTACAATTCCTGTGAATATTAAGTGACCGTTAGCCCTGTGTTTAAAGCTGCTGCTGTGGCAAAAGGCCACAAGGCGGCAGCATTTCTCCATTCCCAAATCTGGTTACTAGGGCAGCCGAGCCTTCCTTTAAGTTCCTAGGTTGTAAACTAGAATGGAATGTGCCAGGAAAAACCCCAATAAGTTGATGTCTCATTAATTGTTGGTAGTGGTTTTAATTGTTTTAATTGGGGTAATGATTAGAATATTGTGTGTTCTAGGTGCACACAATCAGGTTCACTTGAACATTGTATGTATCTATTCATGTACAGATCCTCTTCCCATGTAAATTATTATTTTTTGCAATAAATTTTATTTACTTATTTATTTATTTATTGGCCGAATTGGGTCTTCGTTGCTGCATGTGGGCTTTCTCTAGTTGCAGTGAGCGGGGACTAGTCTTTGTGGCGGTGCACGGGCTGCTCACTGCAGTGGCTTCTCTTGTTCCATGGCACGGGCTCTCGGCATATGGGCTTCAGGAGTTGTGGCGTGTGGGCTCAGTGGTTGTGGCTCGTGGCCTCTAGAGCGCAGGCTCAGTGGTTGTGATGCACGGGCTTAATTGCTCTGCAGCATGTGGGTTCTTCGCTGACCAGGGATAGAACCTGTGTCCCCTGCATTGGCAGGCGGATTCTTAACCACCGCCCCACCAAGGAAGCCCCCATGTAAATTATTACAGAGCGTTCAGCAGACCTACCTTGGTATAGGATCGGTCTTTTTGATATATGTATTTAATATGTATTTGTATGTGTATGGTAACCCTAATCTTAATGTATCCATTCCTCCCACCTTTCCGTTTAGATAACCCTAGTTTATTCTCTATGTCTGTGAGTCTCTTTCTCTGTGGAAATATGTTCGCTTGTGTCAGTTGTTAGGTAACACCTAGTAGTGATATCACAGGATATTTGTCATCTGCTTTCCGACTTACCTCATATTCTGTGATTATCTCTAGGCTCACCTATGGTGCTGGAAAGAGCAGTGTTTCATTCTTTTCCATGGCGAATATTCCATTGTGTACATAGACCACTTCTTCTTTGTGCATTCATCGGTTGATGGACATTTTGGTTGCTTCCAAGCCTTGGCTCTGCTAAATATTGATGCAGTGCAGGATTGCCAGCCTGTGTCTTTCGGATTCTGGTCTTCTCAGGGGATAGGGCCAGCAGTGGGCCTACTAGATCATATGGTAGATCAAGTTTTACCTTTAAATGCACCTCCATTCTGTTCTCACTACTGGCTGTTACCAGTTTACATCCCACCAGCAAGTAGAGGGTACACAGTTCTCTAAAACCCCTTCAGCATTTATTGTTTGTAGACTTTTTACTGATGGCATTTTGAGTGTTCGGTGGTGATACCTTTTTGTACTTTGGATTTGCATGCGTCTAATAATTCCCGATATTGAGCTTTTATCCACGTCCGGTTTTTTTTGATTTTAACAGGAAAAGAGTAAAACTTACCTCTTCAAACTGTTTCCTTGAAAACATTGGCCGTGTTCTGAGTTCTTTTGGCCATTACCTACACCAGGACATTTTTTGAGGGCAGGTGTCATTTACAACCCTGTAGTAATTGTGACTATGCAGTGACCAATAGCACTGGGTTTAAAGCTGCTGTTGCAGGAAACGGCCACAAATCGGCGGCATTTCTATATTCCCAACTCTGGTTACTAGGGCAACAGAGCCTTCCTGGAAGTCCTGTTTGTAGGTTGCAAATTAGAGTGGAATGTGCGAGGACAAACCCCTTCAAACTTATGTCTTCTTATTTGGTGTTGGTATTCTTGGTTTAAGTTTTATTTTTCTCAGAGCAAATTTGGTTGCAATGTTGTGTTGGTTCTAGGTGTACAGAATCTGTTTCATTGATACATATATCTTTTCATGTTTGGATCCTGTTCCATATAGGTTATTACAGAATGTTGTGTAGACCTCTCTTGGTATTTGGTATGTCTTTGGCGATTCGATATTTTATAAGTATTAGCGTATGTCTGTTAAACCCAATCTCCTACGTTATACATTCCTCACACCTTTCCATTTGGTTAACCACAAGTTTGTTTTCTGAATATGTGAGTGTCCTTCTCTGTGGAAATAAGTTCATTAATATCAATTTTTACATAACACCTATACGTGATATCATAGGATATGTGTCTCTCGCTTTCTGACTTACTTGAAGTTGTGTGATTATCTGTAGCATCATCTATGGTGCTGCAAACGGCATTGTTTCGATTCTTTTCTGTGTGTGATATTCCATTGTGTACACGGACCTCTCTTTCGTCCATTCATCTGATGATGGACATTTTTGTTGCTTCCATAAATACTGCTGCAATACACGATGTTCCATCTGTGTCTTTTTGATTCTGGTCTTCACAGGTGCCAGGCCCAATAGTGAGCCTTCCAGACCATATGGTAACTCAATGTTTACCTTTTCAACGCACTGCCATTCTGTTCCTATTATTGGCTGTTACCACTTCACATCCCACTTAGAGCTATAGGTTATGCTATTCTCCACAACTTCTTCAACAACTTTTGTTTGTAGACTTTTTGCTGATGGTCATTCTGACTAGTGTGAGGTGATAACTTTGTGTGGATTGCATTTGCATGCGTCTAATAATTCCTGATGTTGAGCTTTCATCAATATCCTTTTTATTTTTTTTAAGATTGAGTTAAACTTACAACTTCAAATTGCCCTCTTGAAAAATTTGTCGTGTTTTGAATTTCTTTGGCCCTTCCCTACTCCAGGACATTTTTTGAGGGCATGTGTCATTTACATCCCTGCAGTCCCTGTGAATATTAGTGACCATTAGTAGTGGATTTAAAGCTGCCGTTTGAGGAAGCGGCGTTGGGTGGCACCATTTGTACGTTACCAACTCTGCTTGCTAAGGTAACAGAACCTTCCTGGAAGTTGTGATTTTACTTTGCAGATTAGAGTGGAATGTGCCAGGAGAGAGCCCCAGAAGTTTTAGCCTCCTTAATTCTTGTTTGTGTCTTTAATTTTTAGTTTTTATCAGAGCCAATTTGATTGAAACATGTCGTTTGTGCTAGGTGTGCAGAATCTTGTTCGTTTACACATATACATATATCTATTGATCTTTGTATCCTTTTCCATGTAGGTTATTACAGAGTGTTGAGTAGCCCACTGTTGGTATTCCATAGGTCTTTGGTGATTATATATTTTATATGTATTAGTATATGTTTGTTAACCCGAATATCCTAATTTCTCCACTCCTCACTCCTTTGCATTGGCTCAACCATAAGTTTGCCTTCTCAGTCTGAGATTGTCTTTCTCTATGGAAATTTGTTCATTTTTATGAATTTTCAGATAACATAAGTGATATCATAGGACATTTGTCTTTCGCATTCTGACTTACTTCTCGTTGTGTGATTATCTCTAGGCTCATCTGTGGTGCTGCAAATGGCATTGTTTTATTTTTTTCGTGGCTAATATTCCATTCTGTACATATACCACTTCTTCTTTGTCCATTCATCTGTTTCGGGACCTTTTTTTTGCTTCCTTGTCTTGGCTATTTAAATATTGCTGCAGTGCACATTTGCCTGCCTCTGTCTTTCCGATTCTGGTGGTCTTAGGTTATAGGCCCAGAAGGTGCCCTGCCGGATCATATGGTAGCTCAATTTTTACCTTTTAAACCACCTCCATTCTGTTGTCGTTAGTGCTGTTACCACTCTTCATCCCACCAGCAGCTAGAAGGTACACAGTTCTCTAAAACCCCTTCAGCATTTATAGTTTGTAGACTTTTTGCTGATGGTCATTTGACTGGTGTGAGCTGAAACCTTTTTGGAGGTTGGATTTGCATGCATCTAACAATTCCTTATACTGAGCTTTAGGCATGTCTTTTGTTTTCTTTTCCTTTTTCTTTTTAAAGAGTGAGTACAACTTCCCTCTTCATATTGACTGCTTGAAAAATTTGTCATGTGTTGAATTTTCTTGGCTATTCCCTACCCCAGGGCCTTTTCTGAGGGCAGGTGTCATTTACAGCCCGGCAGTCCTTGTGAATGTTAAGTGACGATTAGCACTATGTTTACAGCTGCTGTTGTGGGAAACAGCCACAAGGCGGCAGCATTTCTACATTCTCAACTCTTGTTACTAGGGCAACAGAGTCTTCCTGGACATCGTGTTCCTGGGTTGTAAATTAGACTGGAATGTGCTCGGACAAACCTCCAGAAGTTTATGTCTCCTTACTTATGTTTGTTTTTTAAATTTAATTTCTATTTCTTATCGAAGTAAATTTGAATAGAGTGTTGTGATTGTCTGTCTGTGCAGAATCTGGTCAATTATTCATACATATATCTGTTCATCTTCGGATCCTTTTACCGTGTATATTATTACAGAGTGTTGAGTAGACCTCCCTTGGTATTTGGCAGGTGTTTGGTCATTACGTATTTTTTTTGTATTGGTGATTACATAATTCTTATAGTTTATATTTCATATATTCATATAGATTTAACATACATTAGTATATGTATGTTACCCCCGTAATCCTAATTTATCCATCCTCCCAACTTTCATTCTGGTTAACCGTTGGTTTGTTTTGTAAGTCTGTGAGTGTCTTTTTTCTGTGGAAATATGTTCATTGGTAGCCATCTTAGGCTAACCTCTATAAAGGATATCATAAGATATTTGTCATTCCCTTTTGACTTACTTAAGATAATATGATTATTTCTAGGCTCATCTGTAGTCATGAAAACGGGATTGTTCACTTTTTTCCGAGGCTAGTATGCCATTCGGTACATATACCACTTCTTCTCTGTCCATGTATCTGTTGATGGACATTTTGTTTGCTTGCATGTCTTGGCTATTGTAAATATTGCCGCAGTGCATGTTTGCCTATCTGTGTGTTTCTGATTCTGGTCTTTGTAGGTTATAGGCCCATTAGGGGGTCGGCTGCGTCATATGGTAGCTCAACTTTTTCCTTTTAAATGCAGCTCCATTCAGTTCTCATGATTAGCTGTTACCGGTTTACCTCCAACCAACAGCATAGTGGGTATGCATTTGTCCACAAACCCGTCAGCATTCATTGTTTGTCGCCATTTTTACTGATGGCATTTTGAAAATTGGGTGGCGAAATCTTTTTGTAGTTTGGGTTTACATCCAAGCAATAATTCGCAATATTGAGCTTTGATCCATGTTCTTCATTTGTTTTTAAATAGAAGAGTGAGTAAAACTTACCTCTTTAAAATGTCTTCTTGAAAATATTTTCCGTGTTTTGAGCTTTTTTGGCCATTACCTACCCCAGGACATTGTTTTAGGACACGTGTCATTTACAGCCTTACAATTCCTGTGAATATTAAGTGACCGTTAGCCCTGTGTTTAAAGCTGCTGCTGTGGCAAAAGGCCACAAGGCGGCAGCATTTCTCCATTCCCAAATCTGGTTACTAGGGCAGCCGAGCCTTCCTTTAAGTTCCTAGGTTGTAAACTAGAATGGAATGTGCCGGGAAAAACCCCAATAAGTTGATGTCTCATTAATTGTTGGTAGTGGTTTTAATTGTTTTAATTGGCGTAATGATTAGAATATTGTGTGTTCTAGGTGCACACAATCAGGTTCACTTGAACATTGTATGTATCTATTCATGTACAGATCCTCTTCCCATGTAAATTATTATTTTTTGCAATAAATTTTATTTACTTATTTATTTATTTATTGGCCGAATTGGGTCTTCGTTGCTGCATGTGGGCTTTCTCTAGTTGCAGTGAGCGGGGACTAGTCTTTGTGGCGGTGCACGGGCTGCTCACTGCAGTGGCTTCTCTTGTTCCATGGCACGGGCTCTCGGCATATGGGCTTCAGGAGTTGTGGCGTGTGGGCTCAGTGGTTGTGGCTCGTGGCCTCTAGAGCGCAGGCTCAGTGGTTGTGATGCACGGGCTTAATTGCTCTGCAGCATGTGGGTTCTTCGCTGACCAGGGATAGAACCTGTGTCCCCTGCATTGGCAGGCGGATTCTTAACCACCGCCCCACCAAGGAAGCCCCCATGTAAATTATTACAGAGCGTTCAGCAGACCTACCTTGGTATAGGATCGGTCTTTTTGATATATGTATTTAATATGTATTTGTATGTGTATGGTAACCCTAATCTTAATGTATCCATTCCTCCCACCTTTCCGTTTAGATAACCCTAGTTTATTCTCTATGTCTGTGAGTCTCTTTCTCTGTGGAAATATGTTCGCTTGTGTCAGTTGTTAGGTAACACCTAGTAGTGATATCACAGGATATTTGTCATCTGCTTTCCGACTTACCTCATATTCTGTGATTATCTCTAGGCTCACCTATGGTGCTGGAAAGAGCAGTGTTTCATTCTTTTCCATGGCGAATATTCCATTGTGTACATAGACCACTTCTTCTTTGTGCATTCATCGGTTGATGGACATTTTGGTTGCTTCCAAGCCTTGGCTCTGCTAAATATTGATGCAGTGCAGGATTGCCAGCCTGTGTCTTTCGGATTCTGGTCTTCTCAGGGGATAGGGCCAGCAGTGGGCCTAGTAGATCATATGGTAGATCAAGTTTTACCTTTAAATGCACCTCCATTCTGTTCTCACTACTGGCTGTTACCAGTTTACATCCCACCAGCAAGTAGAGGGTACACAGTTCTCTAAAACCCCTTCAGCATTTATTGTTTGTAGACTTTTTACTGATGGCATTTTGAGTGTTCGGTGGTGATATCTTTTTGTACTTTGGATTTGCATGCGTCTAATAATTCCCGATATTGAGCTTTTATCCACGTCCGGTTTTTTTTGATTTTAACAGGAAAAGAGTAAAACTTACCTCTTCAAACTGTTTCCTTGAAAACATTGGCCGTGTTCTGAGTTCTTTTGGCCATTACCTACACCAGGACATTTTTTGAGGGCAGGTGTCATTTACAACCCTGTAGTAATTGTGACTATGCAGTGACCAATAGCACTGGGTTTAAAGCTGCTGTTGCAGGAAACGGCCACAAATCGGCGGCATTTCTATATTCCCAACTCTGGTTACTAGGGCAACAGAGCCTTCCTGGAAGTCCTGTTTGTAGGTTGCAAATTAGAGTGGAATGTGCGAGGACAAACCCCTTCAAACTTATGTCTTCTTATTTGGTGTTGGTATTCTTGGTTTAAGTTTTATTTTTCTCAGAGCAAATTTGGTTGCAATGTTGTGTTGGTTCTAGGTGTACAGAATCTGTTTCATTGATACATATATCTTTTCATGTTTGGATCCTGTTCCATATAGGTTATTACAGAATGTTGTGTAGACCTCTCTTGGTATTTGGTATGTCTTTGGCGATTCGATATTTTATAAGTATTAGCGTATGTCTGTTAAACCCAATCTCCTACGTTATACATTCCTCACACCTTTCCATTTGGTTAACCACAAGTTTGTTTTCTGAATATGTGAGTGTCCTTCTCTGTGGAAATAAGTTCATTAATATCAATTTTTACATAACACCTATACGTGATATCATAGGATATGTGTCTCTCGCTTTCTGACTTACTTGAAGTTGTGTGATTATCTGTAGCATCATCTATGGTGCTGCAAACGGCATTGTTTCGATTCTTTTCTCTGTGTGATATTCCATTGTGTACACGGACCTCTCTTTCGTCCATTCATCTGATGATGGACATTTTTGTTGCTTCCATAAATACTGCTGCAATACACGATGTTCCATCTGTGTCTTTTTGATTCTGGTCTTCACAGGTGCCAGGCCCAATAGTGAGCCTTCCAGACCATATGGTAACTCAATGTTTACCTTTTCAACGCACTGCCATTCTGTTCCTATTATTGGCTGTTACCACTTCACATCCCACTTAGAGCTATAGGTTATGCTATTCTCCACAACTTCTTCAACATCCTTTGTTTGTAGACTTTTTGCTGATGGTCATTCTGACTAGTGTGAGGTGATAACTTTGTGTGGATTGCATTTGCATGCGTCTAATAATTCCTGATGTTGAGCTTTCATCAATATCCTTTTTATTTTTTTTAAGATTGAGTTAAACTTACAACTTCAAATTGCCCTCTTGAAAAATTTGTCGTGTTTTGAATTTCTTTGGCCCTTCCCTACTCCAGGACATTTTTTGAGGGCATGTGTCATTTACATCCCTGCAGTCCCTGTGAATATTAGTGACCATTAGTAGTGGATTTAAAGCTGCCGTTTGAGGAAGCGGCGTTGGGTGGCACCATTTGTACGTTACCAACTCTGCTTGCTAAGGTAACAGAACCTTCCTGGAAGTTGTGATTTTACTTTGCAGATTAGAGTGGAATGTGCCAGGAGAGAGCCCCAGAAGTTTTAGCCTCCTTAATTCTTGTTTGTGTCTTTAATTTTTAGTTTTTATCAGAGCCAATTTGATTGAAACATGTCGTTTGTGCTAGGTGTGCAGAATCTTGTTCGTTTACACATATACATATATCTATTGATCTTTGTATCCTTTTCCATGTAGGTTATTACAGAGTGTTGAGTAGCCCACTGTTGGTATTCCATAGGTCTTTGGTGATTATATATTTTATATGTATTAGTATATGTTTGTTAACCCGAATATCCTAATTTATCCACTCCTCACACCTGTTCATTGGCTCAACCATAAGTTTGCCTTCTCAGTCTGAGATTGTCTTTCTCTATGGAAATTTGTTCATTTTTATGAATTTTCAGATAACATAAGTGATATCATAGGACATTTGTCTTTCGCATTCTGACTTACTTCACGTTGTGTGATTAACACTAGGCTCATCTGTGGTGCTGCAAATGGTATTGTTTTATTTTTTTCGTGGCTAATATTCCATTCTGTACATATACCACTTCTTCTTTGTCCATTCATCTGTTTTGGGACCTTTTTTTTTGCTTCCGTGTCTTGGCTATTTAAATATTGCTGCAGTGCACATTTGCCTGCCTCTGTCTTTCCGATTCTGGTGGTCTTAGGTTATAGGCCCAGAAGGTGCCCTGCCGGATCATATGGTAGCTCAATTTTTACCTTTTAAGCCACCTCCATTCTGTTGTCGTTAGTGCTGTTACCACTCTTCATCCCACCAGCAGCTAGAAGGTACACAGTTCTCTAAAACCCCTTCAGCATTTATAGTTTGTAGACTTTTTGCTGATGGTCATTTGACTGGTGTGAGCTGAAACCTTTTTGGAGGTTGGATTTGCGTGCATCTAACAATTCCTTATACTGAGCTTTAGGCATGTCTTTTGTTTTCTTTTCCTTTTTCTTTTTAAAGAGTGAGTACAACTTCCCTCTTCATATTGACTGCTTGAAAAATTTGTCATGTGTTGCATTTTCTTGGCTATTCCCTACCCCAGGGCCTTTTCTGAGGGCAGGTGTCATTTACAGCCCGGCAGTCCTTGTGAATGTTAAGTGACCATTAGCACTATGTTTACAGCTGCTGTTGTGGGAAACAGCCACAAGGCGGCAGCATTTCTACATTCTCAACTCTTGTTACTAGGGCAACAGAGTCTTCCTGGACATCGTGTTCCTGGGTTGTAAATTAGACTGGAATGTGCTCGGACAAACCTCCAGAAGTTTATGTCTCCTTACTTATGTTTGTTTTTTAAACTTAATTTCTATTTCTTATCGAAGTAAATTTGAATAGAGTGTTGTGATTGTCTGTCTGTGCAGAATCTGGTCAATTATTCATACATATATCTGTTCATCTTCGGATCCTCTTACCGTGTATATTATTACAGAGTGTTGAGTAGACCTCCCTTGGTATTTGGCAGGTGTTTGGTCATTACGTATTTTTTATGTATTGGTGATTACATAATTCATATAGTTTATATGTGATATGTTCATATACATTTAACATACATTAGTATATGTATGTTACCCCCATAATCCTAATTTATCCATCCTCCCAACTTTCATTTTGGTTAACCGTTGGTTTGTTTTATAAGTCTGTGAGTGTCTTTTTTCTGTGGAAATATGTTCATTGGTAGCCATCTTAGGCTAACCTCTATAAAGGATATCATAAGATATTTGTCATTCCCTTTTGCTTACTTAAGATAATATGATTATTTCTAGGCTCATCTGTACTCATGAAAACGGGATTGTTCACTTTTTTCCGAGGCTAGTATGCCATTCGGTACATATACCACTTCTTCTCTGTCCATTTATCTGTTGATGGACATTTTGTTTGCTTGCATGTCTTGGCTATTGTAAATATTGCCGCAGTGCATGTTTGCCTATCTGTATGTTTCTGATTCTGGTCTTTGTAGGTTATAGGCCCATTAGGGGGTCGGCCGCGTCATATGGTAGCTCAACTTTTTCCTTTTAAATGCAGCTCCATTCTGTTCTCATGAATAGCTGTTACCGGTTTACCTCCAACCAACAGCATAGTGGGTATGCATTTGTCCACAAACCCGTCAGCATTCATTGTTTGTCGACATTTTTACTGATGGCATTTTGAAAATTGGGTGGCGAAATCTTTTTGTAGTTTGGGTTTACATCCAAGCAATAATTCGCAATATTGAGCTTTGATCCATGTTCTTCATTTGTTTTTAAATAGAAGAGTGAGTAAAACTTACCTCTTTAAAATGTCTTCTTGAAAATATTTTCCGTGTTTTGAGCTTTTTTGGCCATTACCTACCCCAGGACATTGTTTTAGGACACGTGTCATTTACAGCCTTACAATTCCTGTGAATATTAAGTGACCGTTAGCCCTGTGTTTAAAGCTGCTGCTGTGGCAAAAGGCCACAAGGTGGCAGCATTTCTCCATTCCCAAATCTGGTTACTAGGGCAGCCGAGCCTTCCTTTAAGTTCCTAGGTTGTAAACTAGAATGGAATGTGCCAGGAAAAACCCCAATAAGTTGATGTCTCATTAATTGTTGGTAGTGGTTTTAATTGTTTTAATTGGGGTAATGATTAGAATATTGTGTGTTCTAGGTGCACACAATCAGGTTCACTTGAACATTGTATGTATCTATTCATGTACAGATCCTCTTCCCATGTAAATTATTATTTTTTGCAATAAATTTTATTTACTTATTTATTTATTTATTGGCCGAATTGGGTCTTCGTTGCTGCATGTGGGCTTTCTCTAGTTGCAGTGAGCGGGGACTAGTCTTTGTGGCGGTGCACGGGCTGCTCACTGCAGTGGCTTCTCTTGTTCCATGGCACGGGCTCTCGGCATATGGGCTTCAGGAGTTGTGGCGTGTGGGCTCAGTGGTTGTGGCTCGTGGCCTCTAGAGCGCAGGCTCAGTGGTTGTGATGCACGGGCTTAATTGCTCTGCAGCATGTGGGTTCTTCGCTGACCAGGGATAGAACCTGTGTCCCCTGCATTGGCAGGCGGATTCTTAACCACCGCCCCACCAAGGAAGCCCCCATGTAAATTATTACAGAGCGTTCAGCAGACCTACCTTGGTATAGGATCGGTCTTTTTGATATATGTATTTAATATGTATTTGTATGTGTATGGTAACCCTAATCTTAATGTATCCATTCCTCCCACCTTTCCGTTTAGATAACCCTAGTTTATTCTCTATGTCTGTGAGTCTCTTTCTCTGTGGAAATATGTTCGCTTGTGTCAGTTGTTAGGTAACACCTAGTAGTGATATCACAGGATATTTGTCGTCTGCTTTCCGACTTACCTCATATTCTGTGATTATCTCTAGGCTCACCTATGGTGCTGGAAAGAGCAGTGTTTCATTCTTTTCCATGGCGAATATTCCATTGTGTACATAGACCACTTCTTCTTTGTGCATTCATCGGTTGATGGACATTTTGGTTGCTTCCAAGCCTTGGCTCTGCTAAATATTGATGCAGTGCAGGATTGCCAGCCTGTGTCTTTCGGATTCTGGTCTTCTCAGGGGATAGGGCCAGCAGTGGGCCTAGTAGATCATATGGTAGATCAAGTTTTACCTTTAAATGCACCTCCATTCTGTTCTCACTACTGGCTGTTACCAGTTTACATCCCACCAGCAAGTAGAGGGTACACAGTTCTCTAAAACCCCTTCAGCATTTATTGTTTGTAGACTTTTTACTGATGGCATTTTGAGTGTTCGGTGGTGATACCTTTTTGTACTTTGGATTTGCATGCGTCTAATAATTCCCGATATTGAGCTTTTATCCACGTCCGGTTTTTTTTGATTTTAACAGGAAAAGAGTAAAACTTACCTCTTCAAACTGTTTCCTTGAAAACATTGGCCGTGTTCTGAGTTCTTTTGGCCATTACCTACACCAGGACATTTTTTGAGGGCAGGTGTCATTTACAACCCTGTAGTAATTGTGACTATGCAGTGACCAATAGCACTGGGTTTAAAGCTGCTGTTGCAGGAAACGGCCACAAATCGGCGGCATTTCTATATTCCCAACTCTGGTTACTAGGGCAACAGAGCCTTCCTGGAAGTCCTGTTTGTAGGTTGCAAATTAGAGTGGAATGTGCGAGGACAAACCCCTTCAAACTTATGTCTTCTTATTTGGTGTTGGTATTCTTGGTTTAAGTTTTATTTTTCTCAGAGCAAATTTGGTTGCAATGTTGTGTTGGTTCTAGGTGTACAGAATCTGTTTCATTGATACATATATCTTTTCATGTTTGGATCCTGTTCCATATAGGTTATTACAGAATGTTGTGTAGACCTCTCTTGGTATTTGGTATGTCTTTGGCGATTCGATATTTTATAAGTATTAGCGTATGTCTGTTAAACCCAATCTCCTACGTTATACATTCCTCACACCTTTCCATTTGGTTAACCACAAGTTTGTTTTCTGAATATGTGAGTGTCCTTCTCTGTGGAAATAAGTTCATTAATATCAATTTTTACATAACACCTATACGTGATATCATAGGATATGTGTCTCTCGCTTTCTGACTTACTTGAAGTTGTGTGATTATCTGTAGCATCATCTATGGTGCTGCAAACGGCATTGTTTCGATTCTTTTCTGTGTGTGATATTCCATTGTGTACACGGACCTCTCTTTCGTCCATTCATCTGATGATGGACATTTTTGTTGCTTCCATAAATACTGCTGCAATACACGATGTTCCATCTGTGTCTTTTTGATTCTGGTCTTCACAGGTGCCAGGCCCAATAGTGAGCCTTCCAGACCATATGGTAACTCAATGTTTACCTTTTCAACGCACTGCCATTCTGTTCCTATTATTGGCTGTTACCACTTCACATCCCACTTAGAGCTATAGGTTATGCTATTCTCCACAACTTCTTCAACAACTTTTGTTTGTAGACTTTTTGCTGATGGTCATTCTGACTAGTGTGAGGTGATAACTTTGTGTGGATTGCATTTGCATGCGTCTAATAATTCCTGATGTTGAGCTTTCATCAATATCCTTTTTATTTTTTTTAAGATTGAGTTAAACTTACAACTTCAAATTGCCCTCTTGAAAAATTTGTCGTGTTTTGAATTTCTTTGGCCCTTCCCTACTCCAGGACATTTTTTGAGGGCATGTGTCATTTACATCCCTGCAGTCCCTGTGAATATTAGTGACCATTAGTAGTGGATTTAAAGCTGCCGTTTGAGGAAGCGGCGTTGGGTGGCACCATTTGTACGTTACCAACTCTGCTTGCTAAGGTAACAGAACCTTCCTGGAAGTTGTGATTTTACTTTGCAGATTAGAGTGGAATGTGCCAGGAGAGAGCCCCAGAAGTTTTAGCCTCCTTAATTCTTGTTTGTGTCTTTAATTTTTAGTTTTTATCAGAGCCAATTTGATTGAAACATGTCGTTTGTGCTAGGTGTGCAGAATCTTGTTCGTTTACACATATACATATATCTATTGATCTTTGTATCCTTTTCCATGTAGGTTATTACAGAGTGTTGAGTAGCCCACTGTTGGTATTCCATAGGTCTTTGGTGATTATATATTTTATATGTATTAGTATATGTTTGTTAACCCGAATATCCTAATTTCTCCACTCCTCACTCCTTTGCATTGGCTCAACCATAAGTTTGCCTTCTCAGTCTGAGATTGTCTTTCTCTATGGAAATTTGTTCATTTTTATGAATTTTCAGATAACATAAGTGATATCATAGGACATTTGTCTTTCGCATTCTGACTTACTTCTCGTTGTGTGATTATCTCTAGGCTCATCTGTGGTGCTGCAAATGGCATTGTTTTATTTTTTTCGTGGCTAATATTCCATTCTGTACATATACCACTTCTTCTTTGTCCATTCATCTGTTTCGGGACCTTTTTTTTGCTTCCTTGTCTTGGCTATTTAAATATTGCTGCAGTGCACATTTGCCTGCCTCTGTCTTTCCGATTCTGGTGGTCTTAGGTTATAGGCCCAGAAGGTGCCCTGCCGGATCATATGGTAGCTCAATTTTTACCTTTTAAACCACCTCCATTCTGTTGTCGTTAGTGCTGTTACCACTCTTCATCCCACCAGCAGCTAGAAGGTACACAGTTCTCTAAAACCCCTTCAGCATTTATAGTTTGTAGACTTTTTGCTGATGGTCATTTGACTGGTGTGAGCTGAAACCTTTTTGGAGGTTGGATTTGCATGCATCTAACAATTCCTTATACTGAGCTTTAGGCATGTCTTTTGTTTTCTTTTCCTTTTTCTTTTTAAAGAGTGAGTACAACTTCCCTCTTCATATTGACTGCTTGAAAAATTTGTCATGTGTTGAATTTTCTTGGCTATTCCCTACCCCAGGGCCTTTTCTGAGGGCAGGTGTCATTTACAGCCCGGCAGTCCTTGTGAATGTTAAGTGACGATTAGCACTATGTTTACAGCTGCTGTTGTGGGAAACAGCCACAAGGCGGCAGCATTTCTACATTCTCAACTCTTGTTACTAGGGCAACAGAGTCTTCCTGGACATCGTGTTCCTGGGTTGTAAATTAGACTGGAATGTGCTCGGACAAACCTCCAGAAGTTTATGTCTCCTTACTTATGTTTGTTTTTTAAATTTAATTTCTATTTCTTATCGAAGTAAATTTGAATAGAGTGTTGTGATTGTCTGTCTGTGCAGAATCTGGTCAATTATTCATACATATATCTGTTCATCTTCGGATCCTTTTACCGTGTATATTATTACAGAGTGTTGAGTAGACCTCCCTTGGTATTTGGCAGGTGTTTGGTCATTACGTATTTTTTTTGTATTGGTGATTACATAATTCTTATAGTTTATATTTCATATATTCATATAGATTTAACATACATTAGTATATGTATGTTACCCCCGTAATCCTAATTTATCCATCCTCCCAACTTTCATTCTGGTTAACCGTTGGTTTGTTTTGTAAGTCTGTGAGTGTCTTTTTTCTGTGGAAATATGTTCATTGGTAGCCATCTTAGGCTAACCTCTATAAAGGATATCATAAGATATTTGTCATTCCCTTTTGACTTACTTAAGATAATATGATTATTTCTAGGCTCATCTGTAGTCATGAAAACGGGATTGTTCACTTTTTTCCGAGGCTAGTATGCCATTCGGTACATATACCACTTCTTCTCTGTCCATGTATCTGTTGATGGACATTTTGTTTGCTTGCATGTCTTGGCTATTGTAAATATTGCCGCAGTGCATGTTTGCCTATCTGTGTGTTTCTGATTCTGGTCTTTGTAGGTTATAGGCCCATTAGGGGGTCGGCTGCGTCATATGGTAGCTCAACTTTTTCCTTTTAAATGCAGCTCCATTCAGTTCTCATGATTAGCTGTTACCGGTTTACCTCCAACCAACAGCATAGTGGGTATGCATTTGTCCACAAACCCGTCAGCATTCATTGTTTGTCGCCATTTTTACTGATGGCATTTTGAAAATTGGGTGGCGAAATCTTTTTGTAGTTTGGGTTTACATCCAAGCAATAATTCGCAATATTGAGCTTTGATCCATGTTCTTCATTTGTTTTTAAATAGAAGAGTGAGTAAAACTTACCTCTTTAAAATGTCTTCTTGAAAATATTTTCCGTGTTTTGAGCTTTTTTGGCCATTACCTACCCCAGGACATTGTTTTAGGACACGTGTCATTTACAGCCTTACAATTCCTGTGAATATTAAGTGACCGTTAGCCCTGTGTTTAAAGCTGCTGCTGTGGCAAAAGGCCACAAGGCGGCAGCATTTCTCCATTCCCAAATCTGGTTACTAGGGCAGCCGAGCCTTCCTTTAAGTTCCTAGGTTGTAAACTAGAATGGAATGTGCCGGGAAAAACCCCAATAAGTTGATGTCTCATTAATTGTTGGTAGTGGTTTTAATTGTTTTAATTGGCGTAATGATTAGAATATTGTGTGTTCTAGGTGCACACAATCAGGTTCACTTGAACATTGTATGTATCTATTCATGTACAGATCCTCTTCCCATGTAAATTATTATTTTTTGCAATAAATTTTATTTACTTATTTATTTATTTATTGGCCGAATTGGGTCTTCGTTGCTGCATGTGGGCTTTCTCTAGTTGCAGTGAGCGGGGACTAGTCTTTGTGGCGGTGCACGGGCTGCTCACTGCAGTGGCTTCTCTTGTTCCATGGCACGGGCTCTCGGCATATGGGCTTCAGGAGTTGTGGCGTGTGGGCTCAGTGGTTGTGGCTCGTGGCCTCTAGAGCGCAGGCTCAGTGGTTGTGATGCACGGGCTTAATTGCTCTGCAGCATGTGGGTTCTTCGCTGACCAGGGATAGAACCTGTGTCCCCTGCATTGGCAGGCGGATTCTTAACCACCGCCCCACCAAGGAAGCCCCCATGTAAATTATTACAGAGCGTTCAGCAGACCTACCTTGGTATAGGATCGGTCTTTTTGATATATGTATTTAATATGTATTTGTATGTGTATGGTAACCCTAATCTTAATGTATCCATTCCTCCCACCTTTCCGTTTAGATAACCCTAGTTTATTCTCTATGTCTGTGAGTCTCTTTCTCTGTGGAAATATGTTCGCTTGTGTCAGTTGTTAGGTAACACCTAGTAGTGATATCACAGGATATTTGTCATCTGCTTTCCGACTTACCTCATATTCTGTGATTATCTCTAGGCTCACCTATGGTGCTGGAAAGAGCAGTGTTTCATTCTTTTCCATGGCGAATATTCCATTGTGTACATAGACCACTTCTTCTTTGTGCATTCATCGGTTGATGGACATTTTGGTTGCTTCCAAGCCTTGGCTCTGCTAAATATTGATGCAGTGCAGGATTGCCAGCCTGTGTCTTTCGGATTCTGGTCTTCTCAGGGGATAGGGCCAGCAGTGGGCCTAGTAGATCATATGGTAGATCAAGTTTTACCTTTAAATGCACCTCCATTCTGTTCTCACTACTGGCTGTTACCAGTTTACATCCCACCAGCAAGTAGAGGGTACACAGTTCTCTAAAACCCCTTCAGCATTTATTGTTTGTAGACTTTTTACTGATGGCATTTTGAGTGTTCGGTGGTGATATCTTTTTGTACTTTGGATTTGCATGCGTCTAATAATTCCCGATATTGAGCTTTTATCCACGTCCGGTTTTTTTTGATTTTAACAGGAAAAGAGTAAAACTTACCTCTTCAAACTGTTTCCTTGAAAACATTGGCCGTGTTCTGAGTTCTTTTGGCCATTACCTACACCAGGACATTTTTTGAGGGCAGGTGTCATTTACAACCCTGTAGTAATTGTGACTATGCAGTGACCAATAGCACTGGGTTTAAAGCTGCTGTTGCAGGAAACGGCCACAAATCGGCGGCATTTCTATATTCCCAACTCTGGTTACTAGGGCAACAGAGCCTTCCTGGAAGTCCTGTTTGTAGGTTGCAAATTAGAGTGGAATGTGCGAGGACAAACCCCTTCAAACTTATGTCTTCTTATTTGGTGTTGGTATTCTTGGTTTAAGTTTTATTTTTCTCAGAGCAAATTTGGTTGCAATGTTGTGTTGGTTCTAGGTGTACAGAATCTGTTTCATTGATACATATATCTTTTCATGTTTGGATCCTGTTCCATATAGGTTATTACAGAATGTTGTGTAGACCTCTCTTGGTATTTGGTATGTCTTTGGCGATTCGATATTTTATAAGTATTAGCGTATGTCTGTTAAACCCAATCTCCTACGTTATACATTCCTCACACCTTTCCATTTGGTTAACCACAAGTTTGTTTTCTGAATATGTGAGTGTCCTTCTCTGTGGAAATAAGTTCATTAATATCAATTTTTACATAACACCTATACGTGATATCATAGGATATGTGTCTCTCGCTTTCTGACTTACTTGAAGTTGTGTGATTATCTGTAGCATCATCTATGGTGCTGCAAACGGCATTGTTTCGATTCTTTTCTGTGTGTGATATTCCATTGTGTACACGGACCTCTCTTTCGTCCATTCATCTGATGATGGACATTTTTGTTGCTTCCATAAATACTGCTGCAATACACGATGTTCCATCTGTGTCTTTTTGATTCTGGTCTTCACAGGTGCCAGGCCCAATAGTGAGCCTTCCAGACCATATGGTAACTCAATGTTTACCTTTTCAACGCACTGCCATTCTGTTCCTATTATTGGCTGTTACCACTTCACATCCCACTTAGAGCTATAGGTTATGCTATTCTCCACAACTTCTTCAACAACTTTTGTTTGTAGACTTTTTGCTGATGGTCATTCTGACTAGTGTGAGGTGATAACTTTGTGTGGATTGCATTTGCATGCGTCTAATAATTCCTGATGTTGAGCTTTCATCAATATCCTTTTTATTTTTTTTAAGATTGAGTTAAACTTACAACTTCAAATTGCCCTCTTGAAAAATTTGTCGTGTTTTGAATTTCTTTGGCCCTTCCCTACTCCAGGACATTTTTTGAGGGCATGTGTCATTTACATCCCTGCAGTCCCTGTGAATATTAGTGACCATTAGTAGTGGATTTAAAGCTGCCGTTTGAGGAAGCGGCGTTGGGTGGCACCATTTGTACGTTACCAACTCTGCTTGCTAAGGTAACAGAACCTTCCTGGAAGTTGTGATTTTACTTTGCAGATTAGAGTGGAATGTGCCAGGAGAGAGCCCCAGAAGTTTTAGCCTCCTTAATTCTTGTTTGTGTCTTTAATTTTTAGTTTTTATCAGAGCCAATTTGATTGAAACATGTCGTTTGTGCTAGGTGTGCAGAATCTTGTTCGTTTACACATATACATATATCTATTGATCTTTGTATCCTTTTCCATGTAGGTTATTACAGAGTGTTGAGTAGCCCACTGTTGGTATTCCATAGGTCTTTGGTGATTATATATTTTATATGTATTAGTATATGTTTGTTAACCCGAATATCCTAATTTATCCACTCCTCACACCTGTTCATTGGCTCAACCATAAGTTTGCCTTCTCAGTCTGAGATTGTCTTTCTCTATGGAAATTTGTTCATTTTTATGAATTTTCAGATAACATAAGTGATATCATAGGACATTTGTCTTTCGCATTCTGACTTACTTCACGTTGTGTGATTAACACTAGGCTCATCTGTGGTGCTGCAAATGGTATTGTTTTATTTTTTTCGTGGCTAATATTCCATTCTGTACATATACCACTTCTTCTTTGTCCATTCATCTGTTTTGGGACCTTTTTTTTTGCTTCCGTGTCTTGGCTATTTAAATATTGCTGCAGTGCACATTTGCCTGCCTCTGTCTTTCCGATTCTGGTGGTCTTAGGTTATAGGCCCAGAAGGTGCCCTGCCGGATCATATGGTAGCTCAATTTTTACCTTTTAAGCCACCTCCATTCTGTTGTCGTTAGTGCTGTTACCACTCTTCATCCCACCAGCAGCTAGAAGGTACACAGTTCTCTAAAACCCCTTCAGCATTTATAGTTTGTAGACTTTTTGCTGATGGTCATTTGACTGGTGTGAGCTGAAACCTTTTTGGAGGTTGGATTTGCGTGCATCTAACAATTCCTTATACTGAGCTTTAGGCATGTCTTTTGTTTTCTTTTCCTTTTTCTTTTTAAAGAGTGAGTACAACTTCCCTCTTCATATTGACTGCTTGAAAAATTTGTCATGTGTTGCATTTTCTTGGCTATTCCCTACCCCAGGGCCTTTTCTGAGGGCAGATGTCATTTACAGCCCGGCAGTCCTTGTGAATGTTAAGTGACCATTAGCACTATGTTTACAGCTGCTGTTGTGGGAAACAGCCACAAGGCGGCAGCATTTCTACATTCTCAACTCTTGTTACTAGGGCAACAGAGTCTTCCTGGACATCGTGTTCCTGGGTTGTAAATTAGACTGGAATGTGCTCGGACAAACCTCCAGAAGTTTATGTCTCCTTACTTATGTTTGTTTTTTAAATTTAATTTCTATTTCTTATCGAAGTAAATTTGAATAGAGTGTTGTGATTGTCTGTCTGTGCAGAATCTGGTCAATTATTCATACATATATCTGTTCATCTTCGGATCCTCTTACCGTGTATATTATTACAGAGTGTTGAGTAGACCTCCCTTGGTATTTGGCAGGTGTTTGGTCATTACGTATTTTTTATGTATTGGTGATTACATAATTCATATAGTTTATATGTGATATGTTCATATACATTTAACATACATTAGTATATGTATGTTACCCCCATAATCCTAATTTATCCATCCTCCCAACTTTCATTTTGGTTAACCGTTGGTTTGTTTTATAAGTCTGTGAGTGTCTTTTTTCTGTGGAAATATGTTCATTGGTAGCCATCTTAGGCTAACCTCTATAAAGGATATCATAAGATATTTGTCATTCCCTTTTGCTTACTTAAGATAATATGATTATTTCTAGGCTCATCTGTACTCATGAAAACGGGATTGTTCACTTTTTTCCGAGGCTAGTATGCCATTCGGTACATATACCACTTCTTCTCTGTCCATTTATCTGTTGATGGACATTTTGTTTGCTTGCATGTCTTGGCTATTGTAAATATTGCCGCAGTGCATGTTTGCCTATCTGTATGTTTCTGATTCTGGTCTTTGTAGGTTATAGGCCCATTAGGGGGTCGGCCGCGTCATATGGTAGCTCAACTTTTTCCTTTTAAATGCAGCTCCATTCTGTTCTCATGAATAGCTGTTACCGGTTTACCTCCAACCAACAGCATAGTGGGTATGCATTTGTCCACAAACCCGTCAGCATTCATTGTTTGTCGACATTTTTACTGATGGCATTTTGAAAATTGGGTGGCGAAATCTTTTTGTAGTTTGGGTTTACATCCAAGCAATAATTCGCAATATTGAGCTTTGATCCATGTTCTTCATTTGTTTTTAAATAGAAGAGTGAGTAAAACTTACCTCTTTAAAATGTCTTCTTGAAAATATTTTCCGTGTTTTGAGCTTTTTTGGCCATTACCTACCCCAGGACATTGTTTTAGGACACGTGTCATTTACAGCCTTACAATTCCTGTGAATATTAAGTGACCGTTAGCCCTGTGTTTAAAGCTGCTGCTGTGGCAAAAGGCCACAAGGTGGCAGCATTTCTCCATTCCCAAATCTGGTTACTAGGGCAGCCGAGCCTTCCTTTAAGTTCCTAGGTTGTAAACTAGAATGGAATGTGCCAGGAAAAACCCCAATAAGTTGATGTCTCATTAATTGTTGGTAGTGGTTTTAATTGTTTTAATTGGGGTAATGATTAGAATATTGTGTGTTCTAGGTGCACACAATCAGGTTCACTTGAACATTGTATGTATCTATTCATGTACAGATCCTCTTCCCATGTAAATTATTATTTTTTGCAATAAATTTTATTTACTTATTTATTTATTTATTGGCCGAATTGGGTCTTCGTTGCTGCATGTGGGCTTTCTCTAGTTGCAGTGAGCGGGGACTAGTCTTTGTGGCGGTGCACGGGCTGCTCACTGCAGTGGCTTCTCTTGTTCCATGGCACGGGCTCTTGGCATATGGGCTTCAGGAGTTGTGGCGTGTGGGCTCAGTGGTTGTGGCTCGTGGCCTCTAGAGCGCAGGCTCAGTGGTTGTGATGCACGGGCTTAATTGCTCTGCAGCATGTGGGTTCTTCGCTGACCAGGGATAGAACCTGTGTCCCCTGCATTGGCAGGCGGATTCTTAACCACCGCCCCACCAAGGAAGCCCCCATGTAAATTATTACAGAGCGTTCAGCAGACCTACCTTGGTATAGGATCGGTCTTTTTGATATATGTATTTAATATGTATTTGTATGTGTATGGTAACCCTAATCTTAATGTATCCATTCCTCCCACCTTTCCGTTTAGATAACCCTAGTTTATTCTCTATGTCTGTGAGTCTCTTTCTCTGTGGAAATATGTTCGCTTGTGTCAGTTGTTAGGTAACACCTAGTAGTGATATCACAGGATATTTGTCGTCTGCTTTCCGACTTACCTCATATTCTGTGATTATCTCTAGGCTCACCTATGGTGCTGGAAAGAGCAGTGTTTCATTCTTTTCCATGGCGAATATTCCGTTGTGTACATAGACCACTTCTTCTTTGTGCATTCATCGGTTGATGGACATTTTGGTTGCTTCCAAGCCTTGGCTCTGCTAAATATTGATGCAGTGCAGGATTGCCAGCCTGTGTCTTTCGGATTCTGGTCTTCTCAGGGGATAGGGCCAGCAGTGGGCCTAGTAGATCATATGGTAGATCAAGTTTTACCTTTAAATGCACCTCCATTCTGTTCTCACTACTGGCTGTTACCAGTTTACATCCCACCAGCAAGTAGAGGGTACACAGTTCTCTAAAACCCCTTCAGCATTTATTGTTTGTAGACTTTTTACTGATGGCATTTTGAGTGTTCGGTGGTGATACCTTTTTGTACTTTGGATTTGCATGCGTCTAATAATTCCCGATATTGAGCTTTTATCCACGTCCGGTTTTTTTTGATTTTAACAGGAAAAGAGTAAAACTTACCTCTTCAAACTGTTTCCTTGAAAACATTGGCCGTGTTCTGAGTTCTTTTGGCCATTACCTACACCAGGACATTTTTTGAGGGCAGGTGTCATTTACAACCCTGTAGTAATTGTGACTATGCAGTGACCAATAGCACTGGGTTTAAAGCTGCTGTTGCAGGAAACGGCCACAAATCGGCGGCATTTCTATATTCCCAACTCTGGTTACTAGGGCAACAGAGCCTTCCTGGAAGTCCTGTTTGTAGGTTGCAAATTAGAGTGGAATGTGCGAGGACAAACCCCTTCAAACTTATGTCTTCTTATTTGGTGTTGGTATTCTTGGTTTAAGTTTTATTTTTCTCAGAGCAAATTTGGTTGCAATGTTGTGTTGGTTCTAGGTGTACAGAATCTGTTTCATTGATACATATATCTTTTCATGTTTGGATCCTGTTCCATATAGGTTATTACAGAATGTTGTGTAGACCTCTCTTGGTATTTGGTATGTCTTTGGCGATTCGATATTTTATAAGTATTAGCGTATGTCTGTTAAACCCAATCTCCTACGTTATACATTCCTCACACCTTTCCATTTGGTTAACCACAAGTTTGTTTTCTGAATATGTGAGTGTCCTTCTCTGTGGAAATAAGTTCATTAATATCAATTTTTACATAACACCTATACGTGATATCATAGGATATGTGTCTCTCGCTTTCTGACTTACTTGAAGTTGTGTGATTATCTGTAGCATCATCTATGGTGCTGCAAACGGCATTGTTTCGATTCTTTTCTGTGTGTGATATTCCATTGTGTACACGGACCTCTCTTTCGTCCATTCATCTGATGATGGACATTTTTGTTGCTTCCATAAATACTGCTGCAATACACGATGTTCCATCTGTGTCTTTTTGATTCTGGTCTTCACAGGTGCCAGGCCCAATAGTGAGCCTTCCAGACCATATGGTAACTCAATGTTTACCTTTTCAACGCACTGCCATTCTGTTCCTATTATTGGCTGTTACCACTTCACATCCCACTTAGAGCTATAGGTTATGCTATTCTCCACAACTTCTTCAACAACTTTTGTTTGTAGACTTTTTGCTGATGGTCATTCTGACTAGTGTGAGGTGATAACTTTGTGTGGATTGCATTTGCATGCGTCTAATAATTCCTGATGTTGAGCTTTCATCAATATCTTTTTTATTTTTTTTAATATTGAGTTAAACTTACAACTTCAAATTGCCCTCTTGAAAAATTTGTCGTGTTTTGAATTTCTTTGGCCCTTCCCTACTCCAGGACATTTTTTGAGGGCATGTGTCATTTACATCCCTGCAGTCCCTGTGAATATTAGTGACCATTAGTAGTGGATTTAAAGCTGCCGTTTGAGGAAGCGGCGTTGGGTGGCACCATTTGTACGTTACCAACTCTGCTTGCTAAGGTAACAGAACCTTCCTGGAAGTTGTGATTTTACTTTGCAGATTAGAGTGGAATGTGCCAGGAGAGAGCCCCAGAAGTTTTAGCCTCCTTAATTCTTGTTTGTGTCTTTAATTTTTAGTTTTTATCAGAGCCAATTTGATTGAAACATGTCGTTTGTGCTAGGTGTGCAGAATCTTGTTCGTTTACACATATACATATATCTATTGATCTTTGTATCCTTTTCCATGTAGGTTATTACAGAGTGTTGAGTAGCCCACTGTTGGTATTCCATAGGTCTTTGGTGATTATATATTTTATATGTATTAGTATATGTTTGTTAACCCGAATATCCTAATTTCTCCACTCCTCACTCCTTTGCATTGGCTCAACCATAAGTTTGCCTTCTCAGACTGAGATTGTCTTTCTCTATGGAAATTTGTTCATTTTTATGAATTTTCAGATAACATAAGTGATATCATAGGACATTTGTCTTTCGCATTCTGACTTACTTCTCGTTGTGTGATTATCTCTAGGCTCATCTGTGGTGCTGCAAATGGCATTGTTTTATTTTTTTCGTGGCTAATATTCCATTCTGTACATATACCACTTCTTCTTTGTCCATTCATCTGTTTCGGGACCTTTTTTTTGCTTCCTTGTCTTGGCTATTTAAATATTGCTGCAGTGCACATTTGCCTGCCTCTGTCTTTCCGATTCTGGTGGTCTTAGGTTATAGGCCCAGAAGGTGCCCTGCCGGATCATATGGTAGCTCAATTTTTACCTTTTAAACCACCTCCATTCTGTTGTCGTTAGTGCTGTTACCACTCTTCATCCCACCAGCAGCTAGAAGGTACACAGTTCTCTAAAACCCCTTCAGCATTTATAGTTTGTAGACTTTTTGCTGATGGTCATTTGACTGGTGTGAGCTGAAACCTTTTTGGAGGTTGGATTTGCATGCATCTAACAATTCCTTATACTGAGCTTTAGGCATGTCTTTTGTTTTCTTTTCCTTTTTCTTTTTAAAGAGTGAGTACAACTTCCCTCTTCATATTGACTGCTTGAAAAATTTGTCATGTGTTGAATTTTCTTGGCTATTCCCTACCCCAGGGCCTTTTCTGAGGGCAGGTGTCATTTACAGCCCGGCAGTCCTTGTGAATGTTAAGTGACGATTAGCACTATGTTTACAGCTGCTGTTGTGGGAAACAGCCACAAGGCGGCAGCATTTCTACATTCTCAACTCTTGTTACTAGGGCAACAGAGTCTTCCTGGACATCGTGTTCCTGGGTTGTAAATTAGACTGGAATGTGCTCGGACAAACCTCCAGAAGTTTATGTCTCCTTACTTATGTTTGTTTTTTAAATTTAATTTCTATTTCTTATCGAAGTAAATTTGAATAGAGTGTTGTGATTGTCTGTCTGTGCAGAATCTGGTCAATTATTCATACATATATCTGTTCATCTTCGGATCCTTTTACCGTGTATATTATTACAGAGTGTTGAGTAGACCTCCCTTGGTATTTGGCAGGTGTTTGGTCATTACGTATTTTTTTTGTATTGGTGATTACATAATTCTTATAGTTTATATTTCATATATTCATATAGATTTAACATACATTAGTATATGTATGTTACCCCCGTAATCCTAATTTATCCATCCTCCCAACTTTCATTCTGGTTAACCGTTGGTTTGTTTTGTAAGTCTGTGAGTGTCTTTTTTCTGTGGAAATATGTTCATTGGTAGCCATCTTAGGCTAACCTCTATAAAGGATATCATAAGATATTTGTCATTCCCTTTTGACTTACTTAAGATAATATGATTATTTCTAGGCTCATCTGTAGTCATGAAAACGGGATTGTTCACTTTTTTCCGAGGCTAGTATGCCATTCGGTACATATACCACTTCTTCTCTGTCCATGTATCTGTTGATGGACATTTTGTTTGCTTGCATGTCTTGGCTATTGTAAATATTGCCGCAGTGCATGTTTGCCTATCTGTGTGTTTCTGATTCTGGTCTTTGTAGGTTATAGGCCCATTAGGGGGTCGGCTGCGTCATATGGTAGCTCAACTTTTTCCTTTTAAATGCAGCTCCATTCAGTTCTCATGATTAGCTGTTACCGGTTTACCTCCAACCAACAGCATAGTGGGTATGCATTTGTCCACAAACCCGTCAGCATTCATTGTTTGTCGCCATTTTTACTGATGGCATTTTGAAAATTGGGTGGCGAAATCTTTTTGTAGTTTGGGTTTACATCCAAGCAATAATTCGCAATATTGAGCTTTGATCCATGTTCTTCATTTGTTTTTAAATAGAAGAGTGAGTAAAACTTACCTCTTTAAAATGTCTTCTTGAAAATATTTTCCGTGTTTTGAGCTTTTTTGGCCATTACCTACCCCAGGACATTGTTTTAGGACACGTGTCATTTACAGCCTTACAATTCCTGTGAATATTAAGTGACCGTTAGCCCTGTGTTTAAAGCTGCTGCTGTGGCAAAAGGCCACAAGGCGGCAGCATTTCTCCATTCCCAAATCTGGTTACTAGGGCAGCCGAGCCTTCCTTTAAGTTCCTAGGTTGTAAACTAGAATGGAATGTGCCGGGAAAAACCCCAATAAGTTGATGTCTCATTAATTGTTGGTAGTGGTTTTAATTGTTTTAATTGGCGTAATGATTAGAATATTGTGTGTTCTAGGTGCACACAATCAGGTTCACTTGAACATTGTATGTATCTATTCATGTACAGATCCTCTTCCCATGTAAATTATTATTTTTTGCAATAAATTTTATTTACTTATTTATTTATTTATTGGCCGAATTGGGTCTTCGTTGCTGCATGTGGGCTTTCTCTAGTTGCAGTGAGCGGGGACTAGTCTTTGTGGCGGTGCACGGGCTGCTCACTGCAGTGGCTTCTCTTGTTCCATGGCACGGGCTCTCGGCATATGGGCTTCAGGAGTTGTGGCGTGTGGGCTCAGTGGTTGTGGCTCGTGGCCTCTAGAGCGCAGGCTCAGTGGTTGTGATGCACGGGCTTAATTGCTCTGCAGCATGTGGGTTCTTCGCTGACCAGGGATAGAACCTGTGTCCCCTGCATTGGCAGGCGGATTCTTAACCACCGCCCCACCAAGGAAGCCCCCATGTAAATTATTACAGAGCGTTCAGCAGACCTACCTTGGTATAGGATCGGTCTTTTTGATATATGTATTTAATATGTATTTGTATGTGTATGGTAACCCTAATCTTAATGTATCCATTCCTCCCACCTTTCCGTTTAGATAACCCTAGTTTATTCTCTATGTCTGTGAGTCTCTTTCTCTGTGGAAATATGTTCGCTTGTGTCAGTTGTTAGGTAACACCTAGTAGTGATATCACAGGATATTTGTCATCTGCTTTCCGACTTACCTCATATTCTGTGATTATCTCTAGGCTCACCTATGGTGCTGGAAAGAGCAGTGTTTCATTCTTTTCCATGGCGAATATTCCATTGTGTACATAGACCACTTCTTCTTTGTGCATTCATCGGTTGATGGACATTTTGGTTGCTTCCAAGCCTTGGCTCTGCTAAATATTGATGCAGTGCAGGATTGCCAGCCTGTGTCTTTCGGATTCTGGTCTTCTCAGGGGATAGGGCCAGCAGTGGGCCTAGTAGATCATATGGTAGATCAAGTTTTACCTTTAAATGCACCTCCATTCTGTTCTCACTACTGGCTGTTACCAGTTTACATCCCACCAGCAAGTAGAGGGTACACAGTTCTCTAAAACCCCTTCAGCATTTATTGTTTGTAGACTTTTTACTGATGGCATTTTGAGTGTTCGGTGGTGATATCTTTTTGTACTTTGGATTTGCATGCGTCTAATAATTCCCGATATTGAGCTTTTATCCACGTCCGGTTTTTTTTGATTTTAACAGGAAAAGAGTAAAACTTACCTCTTCAAACTGTTTCCTTGAAAACATTGGCCGTGTTCTGAGTTCTTTTGGCCATTACCTACACCAGGACATTTTTTGAGGGCAGGTGTCATTTACAACCCTGTAGTAATTGTGACTATGCAGTGACCAATAGCACTGGGTTTAAAGCTGCTGTTGCAGGAAACGGCCACAAATCGGCGGCATTTCTATATTCCCAACTCTGGTTACTAGGGCAACAGAGCCTTCCTGGAAGTCCTGTTTGTAGGTTGCAAATTAGAGTGGAATGTGCGAGGACAAACCCCTTCAAACTTATGTCTTCTTATTTGGTGTTGGTATTCTTGGTTTAAGTTTTATTTTTCTCAGAGCAAATTTGGTTGCAATGTTGTGTTGGTTCTAGGTGTACAGAATCTGTTTCATTGATACATATATCTTTTCATGTTTGGATCCTGTTCCATATAGGTTATTACAGAATGTTGTGTAGACCTCTCTTGGTATTTGGTATGTCTTTGGCGATTCGATATTTTATAAGTATTAGCGTATGTCTGTTAAACCCAATCTCCTACGTTATACATTCCTCACACCTTTCCATTTGGTTAACCACAAGTTTGTTTTCTGAATATGTGAGTGTCCTTCTCTGTGGAAATAAGTTCATTAATATCAATTTTTACATAACACCTATACGTGATATCATAGGATATGTGTCTCTCGCTTTCTGACTTACTTGAAGTTGTGTGATTATCTGTAGCATCATCTATGGTGCTGCAAACGGCATTGTTTCGATTCTTTTCTGTGTGTGATATTCCATTGTGTACACGGACCTCTCTTTCGTCCATTCATCTGATGATGGACATTTTTGTTGCTTCCATAAATACTGCTGCAATACACGATGTTCCATCTGTGTCTTTTTGATTCTGGTCTTCACAGGTGCCAGGCCCAATAGTGAGCCTTCCAGACCATATGGTAACTCAATGTTTACCTTTTCAACGCACTGCCATTCTGTTCCTATTATTGGCTGTTACCACTTCACATCCCACTTAGAGCTATAGGTTATGCTATTCTCCACAACTTCTTCAACATCCTTTGTTTGTAGACTTTTTGCTGATGGTCATTCTGACTAGTGTGAGGTGATAACTTTGTGTGGATTGCATTTGCATGCGTCTAATAATTCCTGATGTTGAGCTTTCATCAATATCCTTTTTATTTTTTTTAAGATTGAGTTAAACTTACAACTTCAAATTGCCCTCTTGAAAAATTTGTCGTGTTTTGAATTTCTTTGGCCCTTCCCTACTCCAGGACATTTTTTGAGGGCATGTGTCATTTACATCCCTGCAGTCCCTGTGAATATTAGTGACCATTAGTAGTGGATTTAAAGCTGCCGTTTGAGGAAGCGGCGTTGGGTGGCACCATTTGTACGTTACCAACTCTGCTTGCTAAGGTAACAGAACCTTCCTGGAAGTTGTGATTTTACTTTGCAGATTAGAGTGGAATGTGCCAGGAGAGAGCCCCAGAAGTTTTAGCCTCCTTAATTCTTGTTTGTGTCTTTAATTTTTAGTTTTTATCAGAGCCAATTTGATTGAAACATGTCGTTTGTGCTAGGTGTGCAGAATCTTGTTCGTTTACACATATACATATATCTATTGATCTTTGTATCCTTTTCCATGTAGGTTATTACAGAGTGTTGAGTAGCCCACTGTTGGTATTCCATAGGTCTTTGGTGATTATATATTTTATATGTATTAGTATATGTTTGTTAACCCGAATATCCTAATTTATCCACTCCTCACACCTGTTCATTGGCTCAACCATAAGTTTGCCTTCTCAGTCTGAGATTGTCTTTCTCTATGGAAATTTGTTCATTTTTATGAATTTTCAGATAACATAAGTGATATCATAGGACATTTGTCTTTCGCATTCTGACTTACTTCACGTTGTGTGATTAACACTAGGCTCATCTGTGGTGCTGCAAATGGTATTGTTTTATTTTTTTCGTGGCTAATATTCCATTCTGTACATATACCACTTCTTCTTTGTCCATTCATCTGTTTTGGGACCTTTTTTCTTGCTTCCGTGTCTTGGCTATTTAAATATTGCTGCAGTGCACATTTGCCTGCCTCTGTCTTTCCGATTCTGGTGGTCTTAGGTTATAGGCCCAGAAGGTGCCCTGCCGGATCATATGGTAGCTCAATTTTTACCTTTTAAGCCACCTCCATTCTGTTGTCGTTAGTGCTGTTACCACTCTTCATCCCACCAGCAGCTAGAAGGTACACAGTTCTCTAAAACCCCTTCAGCATTTATAGTTTGTAGACTTTTTGCTGATGGTCATTTGACTGGTGTGAGCTGAAACCTTTTTGGAGGTTGGATTTGCATGCATCTAACAATTCCTTATACTGAGCTTTAGGCATGTCTTTTGTTTTCTTTTCCTTTTTCTTTTTAAAGAGTGAGTACAACTTCCCTCTTCATATTGACTGCTTGAAAAATTTGTCATGTGTTGCATTTTCTTGGCTATTCCCTACCCCAGGGCCTTTTCTGAGGGCAGGTGTCATTTACAGCCCGGCAGTCCTTGTGAATGTTAAGTGACCATTAGCACTATGTTTACAGCTGCTGTGGTGGGAAACAGCCACAAGGCGGCAGCATTTCTACATTCTCAACTCTTGTTACTAGGGCAACAGAGTCTTCCTGGACATCGTGTTCCTGGGTTGTAAATTAGACTGGAATGTGCTCGGACAAACCTCCAGAAGTTTATGTCTCCTTACTTATGTTTGTTTTTTAAATTTAATTTCTATTTCTTATCGAAGTAAATTTGAATAGAGTGTTGTGATTGTCTGTCTGTGCAGAATCTGGTCAATTATTCATACATATATCTGTTCATCTTCGGATCCTTTTACCGTGTATATTATTACAGAGTGTTGAGTAGACCTCCCTTGGTATTTGGCAGGTGTTTGGTCATTACGTATTTTTTTTGTATTGGTGATTACATAATTCTTATAGTTTATATTTCATATATTCATATAGATTTAACATACATTAGTATATGTATGTTACCCCCGTAATCCTAATTTATCCATCCTCCCAACTTTCATTCTGGTTAACCGTTGGTTTGTTTTGTAAGTCTGTGAGTGTCTTTTTTCTGTGGAAATATGTTCATTGGTAGCCATCTTAGGCTAACCTCTATAAAGGATATCATAAGATATTTGTCATTCCCTTTTGACTTACTTAAGATAATATGATTATTTCTAGGCTCATCTGTAGTCATGAAAACGGGATTGTTCACTTTTTTCCGAGGCTAGTATGCCATTCGGTACATATACCACTTCTTCTCTGTCCATGTATCTGTTGATGGACATTTTGTTTGCTTGCATGTCTTGGCTATTGTAAATATTGCCGCAGTGCATGTTTGCCTATCTGTGTGTTTCTGATTCTGGTCTTTGTAGGTTATAGGCCCATTAGGGGGTCGGCTGCGTCATATGGTAGCTCAACTTTTTCCTTTTAAATGCAGCTCCATTCAGTTCTCATGATTAGCTGTTACCGGTTTACCTCCAACCAACAGCATAGTGGGTATGCATTTGTCCACAAACCCGTCAGCATTCATTGTTTGTCGCCATTTTTACTGATGGCATTTTGAAAATTGGGTGGCGAAATCTTTTTGTAGTTTGGGTTTACATCCAAGCAATAATTCGCAATATTGAGCTTTGATCCATGTTCTTCATTTGTTTTTAAATAGAAGAGTGAGTAAAACTTACCTCTTTAAAATGTCTTCTTGAAAATATTTTCCGTGTTTTGAGCTTTTTTGGCCATTACCTACCCCAGGACATTGTTTTAGGACACGTGTCATTTACAGCCTTACAATTCCTGTGAATATTAAGTGACCGTTAGCCCTGTGTTTAAAGCTGCTGCTGTGGCAAAAGGCCACAAGGCGGCAGCATTTCTCTATTCCCAAATCTGGTTACTAGGGCAGCCGAGCCTTCCTTTAAGTTCCTAGGTTGTAAACTAGAATGGAATGTGCCGGGAAAAACCCCAATAAGTTGATGTCTCATTAATTGTTGGTAGTGGTTTTAATTGTTTTAATTGGCGTAATGATTAGAATATTGTGTGTTCTAGGTGCACACAATCAGGTTCACTTGAACATTGTATGTATCTATTCATGTACAGATCCTCTTCCCATGTAAATTATTATTTTTTGCAATAAATTTTATTTACTTATTTATTTATTTATTGGCCGAATTGGGTCTTCGTTGCTGCATGTGGGCTTTCTCTAGTTGCAGTGAGCGGGGACTAGTCTTTGTGGCGGTGCACGGGCTGCTCACTGCAGTGGCTTCTCTTGTTCCATGGCACGGGCTCTCGGCATATGGGCTTCAGGAGTTGTGGCGTGTGGGCTCAGTGGTTGTGGCTCGTGGCCTCTAGAGCGCAGGCTCAGTGGTTGTGATGCACGGGCTTAATTGCTCTGCAGCATGTGGGTTCTTCGCTGACCAGGGATAGAACCTGTGTCCCCTGCATTGGCAGGCGGATTCTTAACCACCGCCCCACCAAGGAAGCCCCCATGTAAATTATTACAGAGCGTTCAGCAGACCTACCTTGGTATAGGATCGGTCTTTTTGATATATGTATTTAATATGTATTTGTATGTGTATGGTAACCCTAATCTTAATGTATCCATTCCTCCCACCTTTCCGTTTAGATAACCCTAGTTTATTCTCTATGTCTGTGAGTCTCTTTCTCTGTGGAAATATGTTCGCTTGTGTCAGTTGTTAGGTAACACCTAGTAGTGATATCACAGGATATTTGTCATCTGCTTTCCGACTTACCTCATATTCTGTGATTATCTCTAGGCTCACCTATGGTGCTGGAAAGAGCAGTGTTTCATTCTTTTCCATGGCGAATATTCCATTGTGTACATAGACCACTTCTTCTTTGTGCATTCATCGGTTGATGGACATTTTGGTTGCTTCCAAGCCTTGGCTCTGCTAAATATTGATGCAGTGCAGGATTGCCAGCCTGTGTCTTTCGGATTCTGGTCTTCTCAGGGGATAGGGCCAGCAGTGGGCCTAGTAGATCATATGGTAGATCAAGTTTTACCTTTAAATGCACCTCCATTCTGTTCTCACTACTGGCTGTTACCAGTTTACATCCCACCAGCAAGTAGAGGGTACACAGTTCTCTAAAACCCCTTCAGCATTTATTGTTTGTAGACTTTTTACTGATGGCATTTTGAGTGTTCGGTGGTGATATCTTTTTGTACTTTGGATTTGCATGCGTCTAATAATTCCCGATATTGAGCTTTTATCCACGTCCGGTTTTTTTTGATTTTAACAGGAAAAGAGTAAAACTTACCTCTTCAAACTGTTTCCTTGAAAACATTGGCCGTGTTCTGAGTTCTTTTGGCCATTACCTACACCAGGACATTTTTTGAGGGCAGGTGTCATTTACAACCCTGTAGTAATTGTGACTATGCAGTGACCAATAGCACTGGGTTTAAAGCTGCTGTTGCAGGAAACGGCCACAAATCGGCGGCATTTCTATATTCCCAACTCTGGTTACTAGGGCAACAGAGCCTTCCTGGAAGTCCTGTTTGTAGGTTGCAAATTAGAGTGGAATGTGCGAGGACAAACCCCTTCAAACTTATGTCTTCTTATTTGGTGTTGGTATTCTTGGTTTAAGTTTTATTTTTCTCAGAGCAAATTTGGTTGCAATGTTGTGTTGGTTCTAGGTGTACAGAATCTGTTTCATTGATACATATATCTTTTCATGTTTGGATCCTGTTCCATATAGGTTATTACAGAATGTTGTGTAGACCTCTCTTGGTATTTGGTATGTCTTTGGCGATTCGATATTTTATAAGTATTAGCGTATGTCTGTTAAACCCAATCTCCTACGTTATACATTCCTCACACCTTTCCATTTGGTTAACCACAAGTTTGTTTTCTGAATATGTGAGTGTCCTTCTCTGTGGAAATAAGTTCATTAATATCAATTTTTACATAACACCTATACGTGATATCATAGGATATGTGTCTCTCGCTTTCTGACTTACTTGAAGTTGTGTGATTATCTGTAGCATCATCTATGGTGCTGCAAACGGCATTGTTTCGATTCTTTTCTGTGTGTGATATTCCATTGTGTACACGGACCTCTCTTTCGTCCATTCATCTGATGATGGACATTTTTGTTGCTTCCATAAATACTGCTGCAATACACGATGTTCCATCTGTGTCTTTTTGATTCTGGTCTTCACAGGTGCCAGGCCCAATAGTGAGCCTTCCAGACCATATGGTAACTCAATGTTTACCTTTTCAACGCACTGCCATTCTGTTCCTATTATTGGCTGTTACCACTTCACATCCCACTTAGAGCTATAGGTTATGCTATTCTCCACAACTTCTTCAACATCCTTTGTTTGTAGACTTTTTGCTGATGGTCATTCTGACTAGTGTGAGGTGATAACTTTGTGTGGATTGCATTTGCATGCGTCTAATAATTCCTGATGTTGAGCTTTCATCAATATCCTTTTTATTTTTTTTAAGATTGAGTTAAACTTACAACTTCAAATTGCCCTCTTGAAAAATTTGTCGTGTTTTGAATTTCTTTGGCCCTTCCCTACTCCAGGACATTTTTTGAGGGCATGTGTCATTTACATCCCTGCAGTCCCTGTGAATATTAGTGACCATTAGTAGTGGATTTAAAGCTGCCGTTTGAGGAAGCGGCGTTGGGTGGCACCATTTGTACGTTACCAACTCTGCTTGCTAAGGTAACAGAACCTTCCTGGAAGTTGTGATTTTACTTTGCAGATTAGAGTGGAATGTGCCAGGAGAGAGCCCCAGAAGTTTTAGCCTCCTTAATTCTTGTTTGTGTCTTTAATTTTTAGTTTTTATCAGAGCCAATTTGATTGAAACATGTCGTTTGTGCTAGGTGTGCAGAATCTTGTTCGTTTACACATATACATATATCTATTGATCTTTGTATCCTTTTCCATGTAGGTTATTACAGAGTGTTGAGTAGCCCACTGTTGGTATTCCATAGGTCTTTGGTGATTATATATTTTATATGTATTAGTATATGTTTGTTAACCCGAATATCCTAATTTATCCACTCCTCACACCTGTTCATTGGCTCAACCATAAGTTTGCCTTCTCAGTCTGAGATTGTCTTTCTCTATGGAAATTTGTTCATTTTTATGAATTTTCAGATAACATAAGTGATATCATAGGACATTTGTCTTTCGCATTCTGACTTACTTCACGTTGTGTGATTAACACTAGGCTCATCTGTGGTGCTGCAAATGGTATTGTTTTATTTTTTTCGTGGCTAATATTCCATTCTGTACATATACCACTTCTTCTTTGTCCATTCATCTGTTTTGGGACCTTTTTTCTTGCTTCCGTGTCTTGGCTATTTAAATATTGCTGCAGTGCACATTTGCCTGCCTCTGTCTTTCCGATTCTGGTGGTCTTAGGTTATAGGCCCAGAAGGTGCCCTGCCGGATCATATGGTAGCTCAATTTTTACCTTTTAAGCCACCTCCATTCTGTTGTCGTTAGTGCTGTTACCACTCTTCATCCCACCAGCAGCTAGAAGGTACACAGTTCTCTAAAACCCCTTCAGCATTTATAGTTTGTAGACTTTTTGCTGATGGTCATTTGACTGGTGTGAGCTGAAACCTTTTTGGAGGTTGGATTTGCATGCATCTAACAATTCCTTATACTGAGCTTTAGGCATGTCTTTTGTTTTCTTTTCCTTTTTCTTTTTAAAGAGTGAGTACAACTTCCCTCTTCATATTGACTGCTTGAAAAATTTGTCATGTGTTGCATTTTCTTGGCTATTCCCTACCCCAGGGCCTTTTCTGAGGGCAGGTGTCATTTACAGCCCGGCAGTCCTTGTGAATGTTAAGTGACCATTAGCACTATGTTTACAGCTGCTGTGGTGGGAAACAGCCACAAGGCGGCAGCATTTCTACATTCTCAACTCTTGTTACTAGGGCAACAGAGTCTTCCTGGACATCGTGTTCCTGGGTTGTAAATTAGACTGGAATGTGCTAGGACAAACCTCCAGAAGTTTATGTCTCCTTACTTATGTTTGTTTTTTAAATTTAATTTCTATTTCTTATCGAAGTAAATTTGAATAGAGTGTTGTGATTGTCTGTCTGTGCAGAATCTGGTCAATTATTCATACATATATCTGTTCATCTTCGGATCCTCTTACCGTGTATATTATTACAGAGTGTTGAGTAGACCTCCCTTGGTATTTGGCAGGTGTTTGGTCATTACGTATTTTTTATGTATTGGTGATTACATAATTCATATAGTTTATATGTGATATGTTCATATACATTTAACATACATTAGTATATGTATGTTACCCCCATAATCCTAATTTATCCATCCTCCCAACTTTCATTTTGGTTAACCGTTGGTTTGTTTTATAAGTCTGTGAGTGTCTTTTTTCTGTGGAAATATGTTCATTGGTAGCCATCTTAGGCTAACCTCTATAAAGGATATCATAAGATATTTGTCATTCCCTTTTGCTTACTTAAGATAATATGATTATTTCTAGGCTCATCTGTACTCATGAAAACGGGATTGTTCACTTTTTTCCGAGGCTAGTATGCCATTCGGTACATATACCACTTCTTCTCTGTCCATTTATCTGTTGATGGACATTTTGTTTGCTTGCATGTCTTGGCTATTGTAAATATTGCCGCAGTGCATGTTTTTCCTATCTGTATGTTTCTGATTCTGGTCTTTGTAGGTTATAGGCCCATTAGGGGGTCGGCCGCGTCATATGGTAGCTCAACTTTTTCCTTTTAAATGCAGCTCCATTCTGTTCTCATGAATAGCTGTTACCGGTTTACCTCCAACCAACAGCATAGTGGGTATGCATTTGTCCACAAACCCGTCAGCATTCATTGTTTGTCGACATTTTTACTGATGGCATTTTGAAAATTGGGTGGCGAAATCTTTTTGTAGTTTGGGTTTACATCCAAGCAATAATTCGCAATATTGAGCTTTGATCCATGTTCTTCATTTGTTTTTAAATAGAAGAGTGAGTAAAACTTACCTCTTTAAAATGTCTTCTTGAAAATATTTTCCGTGTTTTGAGCTTTTTTGGCCATTACCTACCCCAGGACATTGTTTTAGGACACGTGTCATTTACAGCCTTACAATTCCTGTGAATATTAAGTGACCGTTAGCCCTGTGTTTAAAGCTGCTGCTGTGGCAAAAGGCCACAAGGCAGCAGCATTTCTCCATTCCCAAATCTGGTTACTAGGGCAGCCGAGCCTTCCTTTAAGTTCCTAGGTTGTAAACTAGAATGGAATGTGCCAGGAAAAACCCCAATAAGTTGATGTCTCATTAATTGTTGGTAGTGGTTTTAATTGTTTTAATTGGGGTAATGATTAGAATATTGTGTGTTCTAGGTGCACACAATCAGGTTCACTTGAACATTGTATGTATCTATTCATGTACAGATCCTCTTCCCATGTAAATTATTATTTTTTGCAATAAATTTTATTTACTTACTTATTTATTTATTGGCCGAATTGGGTCTTCGTTGCTGCATGTGGGCTTTCTCTAGTTGCAGTGAGCGAGGACTAGTTTTTGTGGCGGTGCACGGGCTGCTCACTGCAGTGGCTTCTCTTGTTCCATGGCACGGGCTCTCGGCATATGGGCTTCAGGAGTTGTGGCGTGTGGGCTCAGTGGTTGTGGCTCGTGGCCTCTAGAGCGCAGGCTCAGTGGTTGTGATGCACGGGCTTAATTGCTCTGCAGCATGTGGGTTCTTCGCTGACCAGGGATAGAACCTGTGTCCCCTGCATTGGCAGGCGGATTCTTAACCACCGCCCCACCAAGGAAGCCCCCATGTAAATTATTACAGAGCGTTCAGCAGACCTACCTTGGTATAGGATCGGTCTTTTTGATATATGTATTTAATATGTATTTGTATGTGTATGGTAACCCTAATCTTAATGTATCCATTCCTCCCACCTTTCCGTTTAGATAACCCTAGTTTATTCTCTATGTCTGTGAGTCTCTTTCTCTGTGGAAATATGTTCGCTTGTGTCAGTTGTTAGGTAACACCTAGTAGTGATATCACAGGATATTTGTCGTCTGCTTTCCGACTTACCTCATATTCTGTGATTATCTCTAGGCTCACCTATGGTGCTGGAAAGAGCAGTGTTTCATTCTTTTCCATGGCGAATATTCCATTGTGTACATAGACCACTTCTTCTTTGTGCATTCATCGGTTGATGGACATTTTGGTTGCTTCCAAGCCTTGGCTCTGCTAAATATTGATGCAGTGCAGGATTGCCAGCCTGTGTCTTTCGGATTCTGGTCTTCTCAGGGGATAGGGCCAGCAGTGGGCCTAGTAGATCATATGGTAGATCAAGTTTTACCTTTAAATGCACCTCCATTCTGTTCTCACTACTGGCTGTTACCAGTTTACATCCCACCAGCAAGTAGAGGGTACACAGTTCTCTAAAACCCCTTCAGCATTTATTGTTTGTAGACTTTTTACTGATGGCATTTTGAGTGTTCGGTGGTGATACCTTTTTGTACTTTGGATTTGCATGCGTCTAATAATTCCCGATATTGAGCTTTTATCCACGTCCAGTTTTTTTTGATTTTAACAGGAAAAGAGTAAAACTTACCTCTTCAAACTGTTTCCTTGAAAACATTGGCCGTGTTCTGAGTTCTTTTGGCCATTACCTACACCAGGACATTTTTTGAGGGCAGGTGTCATTTACAACCCTGTAGTAATTGTGACTATGCAGTGACCAATAGCACTGGGTTTAAAGCTGCTGTTGCAGGAAACGGCCACAAATCGGCGGCATTTCTATATTCCCAACTCTGGTTACTAGGGCAACAGAGCCTTCCTGGAAGTCCTGTTTGTAGGTTGCAAATTAGAGTGGAATGTGCGAGGACAAACCCCTTCAAACTTATGTCTTCTTATTTGGTGTTGGTATTCTTGGTTTAAGTTTTATTTTTCTCAGAGCAAATTTGGTTGCAATGTTGTGTTGGTTCTAGGTGTACAGAATCTGTTTCATTGATACATATATCTTTTCATGTTTGGATCCTGTTCCATATAGGTTATTACAGAATGTTGTGTAGACCTCTCTTGGTATTTGGTATGTCTTTGGCGATTCGATATTTTATAAGTATTAGCGTATGTCTGTTAAACCCAATCTCCTACGTTATACATTCCTCACACCTTTCCATTTGGTTAACCACAAGTTTGTTTTCTGAATATGTGAGTGTCCTTCTCTGTGGAAATAAGTTCATTAATATCAATTTTTACATAACACCTATACGTGATATCATAGGATATGTGTCTCTCGCTTTCTGACTTACTTGAAGTTGTGTGATTATCTGTAGCATCATCTATGGTGCTGCAAACGGCATTGTTTCGATTCTTTTCTGTGTGTGATATTCCATTGTGTACACGGACCTCTCTTTCGTCCATTCATCTGATGATGGACATTTTTGTTGCTTCCATAAATACTGCTGCAATACACGATGTTCCATCTGTGTCTTTTTGATTCTGGTCTTCACAGGTGCCAGGCCCAATAGTGAGCCTTCCAGACCATATGGTAACTCAATGTTTACCTTTTCAACGCACTGCCATTCTGTTCCTATTATTGGCTGTTACCACTTCACATCCCACTTAGAGCTATAGGTTATGCTATTCTCCACAACTTCTTCAACATCTTTTGTTTGTAGACTTTTTGCTGATGGTCATTCTGACTAGTGTGAGGTGATAACTTTGTGTGGATTGCATTTGCATGCGTCTAATAATTCCTGATGTTGAGCTTTCATCAATATCCTTTTTATTTTTTTTAAGATTGAGTTAAACTTACAACTTCAAATTGCCCTCTTGAAAAATTTGTCGTGTTTTGAATTTCTTTGGCCCTTCCCTACTCCAGGACATTTTTTGAGGGCATGTGTCATTTACATCCCTGCAGTCCCTGTGAATATTAGTGACCATTAGTAGTGGATTTAAAGCTGCCGTTTGAGGAAGCGGCGTTGGGTGGCACCATTTGTACGTTACCAACTCTGCTTGCTAAGGTAACAGAACCTTCCTGGAAGTTGTGATTTTACTTTGCAGATTAGAGTGGAATGTGCCAGGAGAGAGCCCCAGAAGTTTTAGCCTCCTTAATTCTTGTTTGTGTCTTTAATTTTTAGTTTTTATCAGAGCCAATTTGATTGAAACATGTCGTTTGTGCTAGGTGTGCAGAATCTTGTTCGTTTACACATATACATATATCTATTGATCTTTGTATCCTTTTCCATGTAGGTTATTACAGAGTGTTGAGTAGCCCACTGTTGGTATTCCATAGGTCTTTGGTGATTATATATTTTATATGTATTAGTATATGTTTGTTAACCCGAATATCCTAATTTATCCACTCCTCACACCTGTTCATTGGCTCAACCATAAGTTTGCCTTCTCAGTCTGAGATTGTCTTTCTCTATGGAAATTTGTTCATTTTTATGAATTTTCAGATAACATAAGTGATATCATAGGACATTTGTCTTTCGCATTCTGACTTACTTCACGTTGTGTGATTAACACTAGGCTCATCTGTGGTGCTGCAAATGGTATTGTTTTATTTTTTTCGTGGCTAATATTCCATTCTGTACATATACCACTTCTTCTTTGTCCATTCATCTGTTTTGGGACCTTTTTTTTTGCTTCCGTGTCTTGGCTATTTAAATATTGCTGCAGTGCACATTTGCCTGCCTCTGTCTTTCCGATTCTGGTGGTCTTAGGTTATAGGCCCAGAAGGTGCCCTGCCGGATCATATGGTAGCTCAATTTTTACCTTTTAAGCCACCTCCATTCTGTTGTCGTTAGTGCTGTTACCACTCTTCATCCCACCAGCAGCTAGAAGGTACACAGTTCTCTAAAACCCCTTCAGCATTTATAGTTTGTAGACTTTTTGCTGATGGTCATTTGACTGGTGTGAGCTGAAACCTTTTTGGAGGTTGGATTTGCATGCATCTAACAATTCCTTATACTGAGCTTTAGGCATGTCTTTTGTTTTCTTTTCCTTTTTCTTTTTAAAGAGTGAGTACAACTTCCCTCTTCATATTGACTGCTTGAAAAATTTGTCATGTGTTGAATTTTCTTGGCTATTCCCTACCCCAGGGCCTTTTCTGAGGGCAGGTGTCATTTACAGCCCGGCAGTCCTTGTGAATGTTAAGTGACCATTAGCACTATGTTTACAGCTGCTGTTGTGGGAAACAGCCACAAGGCGGCAGCATTTCTACATTCTCAACTCTTGTTACTAGGGCAACAGAGTCTTCCTGGACATCGTGTTCCTGGGTTGTAAATTAGACTGGAATGTGCTCGGACAAACCTCCAGAAGTTTATGTCTCCTTACTTATGTTTGTTTTTTAAATTTAATTTCTATTTCTTATCGAAGTAAATTTGAATAGAGTGTTGTGATTGTCTGTCTGTGCAGAATCTGGTCAATTATTCATACATATATCTGTTCATCTTCGGATCCTCTTACCGTGTATATTATTACAGAGTGTTGAGTAGACCTCCCTTGGTATTTGGCAGGTGTTTGGTCATTACGTATTTTTTATGTATTGGTGATTACATAATTCATATAGTTTATATGTGATATGTTCATATACATTTAACATACATTAGTATATGTATGTTACCCCCATAATCCTAATTTATCCATCCTCCCAACTTTCATTTTGGTTAACCGTTGGTTTGTTTTATAAGTCTGTGAGTGTCTTTTTTCTGTGGAAATATGTTCATTGGTAGCCATCTTAGGCTAACCTCTATAAAGGATATCATAAGATATTTGTCATTCCCTTTTGCTTACTTAAGATAATATGATTATTTCTAGGCTCATCTGTACTCATGAAAACGGGATTGTTCACTTTTTTCCGAGGCTAGTATGCCATTCGGTAAATATACCACTTCTTCTCTGTCCATTTATCTGTTGATGGACATTTTGTTTGCTTGCATGTCTTGGCTATTGTAAATATTGCCGCAGTGCATGTTTGCCTATCTGTATGTTTCTGATTCTGGTCTTTGTAGGTTATAGGCCCATTAGGGGGTCGGCCGCGTCATATGGTAGCTCAACTTTTTCCTTTTAAATGCAGCTCCATTCTGTTCTCATGAATAGCTGTTACCGGTTTACCTCCAACCAACAGCATAGTGGGTATGCATTTGTCCACAAACCCGTCAGCATTCATTGTTTGTCGACATTTTTACTGATGGCATTTTGAAAATTGGGTGGCGAAATCTTTTTGTAGTTTGGGTTTACATCCAAGCAATAATTCGCAATATTGAGCTTTGATCCATGTTCTTCATTTGTTTTTAAATAGAAGAGTGAGTAAAACTTACCTCTTTAAAATGTCTTCTTGAAAATATTTTCCGTGTTTTGAGCTTTTTTGGCCATTACCTACCCCAGGACATTGTTTTAGGACACGTGTCATTTACAGCCTTACAATTCCTGTGAATATTAAGTGACCGTTAGCCCTGTGTTTAAAGCTGCTGCTGTGGCAAAAGGCCACAAGGCGGCAGCATTTCTCCATTCCCAAATCTGGTTACTAGGGCAGCCGAGCCTTCCTTTAAGTTCCTAGGTTGTAAACTAGAATGGAATGTGCCAGGAAAAACCCCAATAAGTTGATGTCTCATTAATTGTTGGTAGTGGTTTTAATTGTTTTAATTGGGGTAATGATTAGAATATTGTGTGTTCTAGGTGCACACAATCAGGTTCACTTGAACATTGTATGTATCTATTCATGTACAGATCCTCTTCCCATGTAAATTATCATTTTTTGCAATAAATTTTATTTACTTATTTATTTATTTATTGGCCGAATTGGGTCTTCGTTGCTGCATGTGGGCTTTCTCTAGTTGCAGTGAGCGGGGACTAGTCTTCGTGGCGGTGCACGGGCTGCTCACTGCAGTGGCTTCTCTTGTTCCATGGCACGGGCTCTCGGCATATGGGCTTCAGGAGTTGTGGCGTGTGGGCTCAGTGGTTGTGGCTCGTGGCCTCTAGAGCGCAGGCTCAGTGGTTGTGATGCACGGGCTTAATTGCTCTGCAGCATGTGGGTTCTTCGCTGACCAGGGATAGAACCTGTGTCCCCTGCATTGGCAGGCGGATTCTTAACCACCGCCCCACCAAGGAAGCCCCCATGTAAATTATTACAGAGCGTTCAGCAGACCTACCTTGGTATAGGATCGGTCTTTTTGATATATGTATTTAATATGTATTTGTATGTGTATGGTAACCCTAATCTTAATGTATCCATTCCTCCCACCTTTCCGTTTAGATAACCCTAGTTTATTCTCTATGTCTGTGAGTCTCTTTCTCTGTGGAAATATGTTCGCTTGTGCCAGTTGTTAGGTAACACCTAGTAGTGATATCACAGGATATTTGTCGTCTGCTTTCCGACTTACCTCATATTCTGTGATTATCTCTAGGCTCACCTATGGTGCTGGAAAGAGCAGTGTTTCATTCTTTTCCATGGCGAATATTCCATTGTGTACATAGACCACTTCTTCTTTGTGCATTCATCGGTTGATGGACATTTTGGTTGCTTCCAAGCCTTGGCTCTGCTAAATATTGATGCAGTGCAGGATTGCCAGCCTGTGTCTTTCGGATTCTGGTCTTCTCAGGGGATAGGGCCAGCAGTGGGCCTAGTAGATCATATGGTAGATCAAGTTTTACCTTTAAATGCACCTCCATTCTGTTCTCACTACTGGCTGTTACCAGTTTACATCCCACCAGCAAGTAGAGGGTACACAGTTCTCTAAAACCCCTTCAGCATTTATTGTTTGTAGACTTTTTACTGATGGCATTTTGAGTGTTCGGTGGTGATACCTTTTTGTACTTTGGATTTGCATGCGTCTAATAATTCCCGATATTGAGCTTTTATCCACGTCCGGTTTTTTTTGATTTTAACAGGAAAAGAGTAAAACTTACCTCTTCAAACTGTTTCCTTGAAAACATTGGCCGTGTTCTGAGTTCTTTTGGCCATTACCTACACCAGGACATTTTTTGAGGGCAGGTGTCATTTACAACCCTGTAGTAATTGTGACTATGCAGTGACCAATAGCACTGGGTTTAAAGCTGCTGTTGCAGGAAACGGCCACAAATCGGCGGCATTTCTATATTCCCAACTCTGGTTACTAGGGCAACAGAGCCTTCCTGGAAGTCCTGTTTGTAGGTTGCAAATTAGAGTGGAATGTGCGAGGACAAACCCCTTCAAACTTATGTCTTCTTATTTGGTGTTGGTATTCTTGGTTTAAGTTTTATTTTTCTCAGAGCAAATTTGGTTGCAATGTTGTGTTGGTTCTAGGTGTACAGAATCTGTTTCATTGATACATATATCTTTTCATGTTTGGATCCTGTTCCATATAGGTTATTACAGAATGTTGTGTAGACCTCTCTTGGTATTTGGTATGTCTTTGGCGATTCGATATTTTATAAGTATTAGCGTATGTCTGTTAAACCCAATCTCCTACGTTATACATTCCTCACACCTTTCCATTTGGTTAACCACAAGTTTGTTTTCTGAATATGTGAGTGTCCTTCTCTGTGGAAATAAGTTCATTAATATCAATTTTTACATAACACCTATACGTGATATCATAGGATATGTGTCTCTCGCTTTCTGACTTACTTGAAGTTGTGTGATTATCTGTAGCATCATCTATGGTGCTGCAAACGGCATTGTTTCGATTCTTTTCTGTGTGTGATATTCCATTGTGTACACGGACCTCTCTTTCGTCCATTCATCTGATGATGGACATTTTTGTTGCTTCCATAAATACTGCTGCAATACACGATGTTCCATCTGTGTCTTTTTGATTCTGGTCTTCACAGGTGCCAGGCCCAATAGTGAGCCTTCCAGACCATATGGTAACTCAATGTTTACCTTTTCAACGCACTGCCATTCTGTTCCTATTATTGGCTGTTACCACTTCACATCCCACTTAGAGCTATAGGTTATGCTATTCTCCACAACTTCTTCAACATCTTTTGTTTGTAGACTTTTTGCTGATGGTCATTCTGACTAGTGTGAGGTGATAACTTTGTGTGGATTGCATTTGCATGCGTCTAATAATTCCTGATGTTGAGCTTTCATCAATATCCTTTTTATTTTTTTTAAGATTGAGTTAAACTTACAACTTCAAATTGCCCTCTTGAAAAATTTGTCGTGTTTTGAATTTCTTTGGCCCTTCCCTACTCCAGGACATTTTTTGAGGGCATGTGTCATTTACATCCCTGCAGTCCCTGTGAATATTAGTGACCATTAGTAGTGGATTTAAAGCTGCCGTTTGAGGAAGCGGCGTTGGGTGGCACCATTTGTACGTTACCAACTCTGCTTGCTAAGGTAACAGAACCTTCCTGGAAGTTGTGATTTTACTTTGCAGATTAGAGTGGAATGTGCCAGGAGAGAGCCCCAGAAGTTTTAGCCTCCTTAATTCTTGTTTGTGTCTTTAATTTTTAGTTTTTATCAGAGCCAATTTGATTGAAACATGTCGTTTGTGCTAGGTGTGCAGAATCTTGTTCGTTTACACATATACATATATCTATTGATCTTTGTATCCTTTTCCATGTAGGTTATTACAGAGTGTTGAGTAGCCCACTGTTGGTATTCCATAGGTCTTTGGTGATTATATATTTTATATGTATTAGTATATGTTTGTTAACCCGAATATCCTAATTTATCCACTCCTCACACCTGTTCATTGGCTCAACCATAAGTTTGCCTTCTCAGTCTGAGATTGTCTTTCTCTATGGAAATTTGTTCATTTTTATGAATTTTCAGATAACATAAGTGATATCATAGGACATTTGTCTTTCGCATTCTGACTTACTTCACGTTGTGTGATTAACACTAGGCTCATCTGTGGTGCTGCAAATGGTATTGTTTTATTTTTTTCGTGGCTAATATTCCATTCTGTACATATACCACTTCTTCTTTGTCCATTCATCTGTTTTGGGACCTTTTTTTTTGCTTCCGTGTCTTGGCTATTTAAATATTGCTGCAGTGCACATTTGCCTGCCTCTGTCTTTCCGATTCTGGTGGTCTTAGGTTATAGGCCCAGAAGGTGCCCTGCCGGATCATATGGTAGCTCAATTTTTACCTTTTAAGCCACCTCCATTCTGTTGTCGTTAGTGCTGTTACCACTCTTCATCCCACCAGCAGCTAGAAGGTACACAGTTCTCTAAAACCCCTTCAGCATTTATAGTTTGTAGACTTTTTGCTGATGGTCATTTGACTGGTGTGAGCTGAAACCTTTTTGGAGGTTGGATTTGCATGCATCTAACAATTCCTTATACTGAGCTTTAGGCATGTCTTTTGTTTTCTTTTCCTTTTTCTTTTTAAAGAGTGAGTACAACTTCCCTCTTCATATTGACTGCTTGAAAAATTTGTCATGTGTTGAATTTTCTTGGCTATTCCCTACCCCAGGGCCTTTTCTGAGGGCAGGTGTCATTTACAGCCCGGCAGTCCTTGTGAATGTTAAGTGACCATTAGCACTATGTTTACAGCTGCTGTTGTGGGAAACAGCCACAAGGCGGCAGCATTTCTACATTCTCAACTCTTGTTACTAGGGCAACAGAGTCTTCCTGGACATCGTGTTCCTGGGTTGTAAATTAGACTGGAATGTGCTCGGACAAACCTCCAGAAGTTTATGTCTCCTTACTTATGTTTGTTTTTTAAATTTAATTTCTATTTCTTATCGAAGTAAATTTGAATAGAGTGTTGTGATTGTCTGTCTGTGCAGAATCTGGTCAATTATTCATACATATATCTGTTCATCTTCGGATCCTCTTACCGTGTATATTATTACAGAGTGTTGAGTAGACCTCCCTTGGTATTTGGCAGGTGTTTGGTCATTACGTATTTTTTATGTATTGGTGATTACATAATTCATATAGTTTATATGTGATATGTTCATATACATTTAACATACATTAGTATATGTATGTTACCCCCATAATCCTAATTTATCCATCCTCCCAACTTTCATTTTGGTTAACCGTTGGTTTGTTTTATAAGTCTGTGAGTGTCTTTCTTCTGTGGAAATATGTTCATTGGTAGCCATCTTAGGCTAACCTCTATAAAGGATATCATAAGATATTTGTCATTCCCTTTTGCTTACTTAAGATAATATGATTATTTCTAGGCTCCTCTGTAGTCATGAAAACGGGATTGTTCACTTTTTTCCGAGGCTAGTATGCCATTCGGTACATATACCACTTCTTCTCTGTCCATTTATCTGTTGATGGACATTTTGTTTGCTTGCATGTCTTGGCTATTGTAAATATTGCCGCAGTGCATGTTTGCCTATCTGTATGTTTCTGATTCTGGTCTTTGTAGGTTATAGGCCCATTAGGGGGTCGGCCGCGTCATATGGTAGCTCAACTTTTTCCTTTTAAATGCAGCTCCATTCTGTTCTCATGATTAGCTGTTACCGGTTTACCTCCAACCAACAGCATAGTGGGTATGCATTTGTCCACAAACCCGTCAGCATTCATTGTTTGTCGACATTTTTACTGATGGCATTTTGAAAATTGGGTGGCGAAATCTTTTTGTAGTTTGGGTTTACATCCAAGCAATAATTCGCAATATTGAGCTTTGATCCATGTTCTTCATTTGTTTTTAAATAGAAGAGTGAGTAAAACTTACCTCTTTAAAATGTCTTCTTGAAAATATTTTCCGTGTTTTGAGCTTTTTTGGCCATTACCTACCCCAGGACATTGTTTTAGGACACGTGTCATTTACAGCCTTACAATTCCTGTGAATATTAAGTGACCGTTAGCCCTGTGTTTAAAGCTGCTGCTGTGGCAAAAGGCCACAAGGCGGCAGCATTTCTCCATTCCCAAATCTGGTTACTAGGGCAGCCGAGCCTTCCTTTAAGTTCCTAGGTTGTAAACTAGAATGGAATGTGCCAGGAAAAACCCCAATAAGTTGATGTCTCATTAATTGTTGGTAGTGGTTTTAATTGTTTTAATTGGGGTAATGATTAGAATATTGTGTGTTCTAGGTGCACACAATCAGGTTCACTTGAACATTGTATGTATCTATTCATGTACAGATCCTCTTCCCATGTAAATTATTATTTTTTGCAATAAATTTTATTTACTTATTTATTTATTTATTGGCCGAATTGGGTCTTCGTTGCTGCATGTGGGCTTTCTCTAGTTGCAGTGAGCGGGGACTAGTCTTCGTGGCGGTGCACGGGCTGCTCACTGCAGTGGCTTCTCTTGTTCCATGGCACGGGCTCTCGGCATATGGGCTTCAGGAGTTGTGGCGTGTGGGCTCAGTGGTTGTGGCTCGTGGCCTCTAGAGCGCAGGCTCAGTGGTTGTGATGCACGGGCTTAATTGCTCTGCAGCATGTGGGTTCTTCGCTGACCAGGGATAGAACCTGTGTCCCCTGCATTGGCAGGCGGATTCTTAACCACCGCCCCACCAAGGAAGCCCCCATGTAAATTATTACAGAGCGTTCAGCAGACCTACCTTGGTATAGGATCGGTCTTTTTGATATATGTATTTAATATGTATTTGTATGTGTATGGTAACCCTAATCTTAATGTATCCATTCCTCCCACCTTTCCGTTTAGATAACCCTAGTTTATTCTCTATGTCTGTGAGTCTCTTTCTCTGTGGAAATATGTTCGCTTGTGTCAGTTGTTAGGTAACACCTAGTAGTGATATCACAGGATATTTGTCGTCTGCTTTCCGACTTACCTCATATTCTGTGATTATCTCTAGGCTCACCTATGGTGCTGGAAAGAGCAGTGTTTCATTCTTTTCCATGGCGAATATTCCATTGTGTACATAGACCACTTCTTCTTTGTGCATTCATCGGTTGATGGACATTTTGGTTGCTTCCAAGCCTTGGCTCTGCTAAATATTGATGCAGTGCAGGATTGCCAGCCTGTGTCTTTCGGATTCTGGTCTTCTCAGGGGATAGGGCCAGCAGTGGGCCTAGTAGATCATATGGTAGATCAAGTTTTACCTTTAAATGCACCTCCATTCTGTTCTCACTACTGGCTGTTACCAGTTTACATCCCACCAGCAAGTAGAGGGTACACAGTTCTCTAAAACCCCTTCAGCATTTATTGTTTGTAGACTTTTTACTGATGGCATTTTGAGTGTTCGGTGGTGATACCTTTTTGTACTTTGGATTTGCATGCGTCTAATAATTCCCGATATTGAGCTTTTATCCACGTCCGGTTTTTTTTGATTTTAACAGGAAAAGAGTAAAACTTACCTCTTCAAACTGTTTCCTTGAAAACATTGGCCGTGTTCTGAGTTCTTTTGGCCATTACCTACACCAGGACATTTTTTGAGGGCAGGTGTCATTTACAACCCTGTAGTAATTGTGACTATGCAGTGACCAATAGCACTGGGTTTAAAGCTGCTGTTGCAGGAAACGGCCACAAATCGGCGGCATTTCTATATTCCCAACTCTGGTTACTAGGGCAACAGAGCCTTCCTGGAAGTCCTGTTTGTAGGTTGCAAATTAGAGTGGAATGTGCGAGGACAAACCCCTTCAAACTTATGTCTTCTTATTTGGTGTTGGTATTCTTGGTTTAAGTTTTATTTTTCTCAGAGCAAATTTGGTTGCAATGTTGTGTTGGTTCTAGGTGTACAGAATCTGTTTCATTGATACATATATCTTTTCATGTTTGGATCCTGTTCCATATAGGTTATTACAGAATGTTGTGTAGACCTCTCTTGGTATTTGGTATGTCTTTGGCGATTCGATATTTTATAAGTATTAGCGTATGTCTGTTAAACCCAATCTCCTACGTTATACATTCCTCACACCTTTCCATTTGGTTAACCACAAGTTTGTTTTCTGAATATGTGAGTGTCCTTCTCTGTGGAAATAAGTTCATTAATATCAATTTTTACATAACACCTATACATGATATCATAGGATATGTGTCTCTCGCTTTCTGACTTACTTGAAGTTGTGTGATTATCTGTAGCATCATCTATGGTGCTGCAAACGGCATTGTTTCGATTCTTTTCTGTGTGTGATATTCCATTGTGTACACGGACCTCTCTTTCGTCCATTCATCTGATGATGGACATTTTTGTTGCTTCCATAAATACTGCTGCAATACACGATGTTCCATCTGTGTCTTTTTGATTCTGGTCTTCACAGGTGCCAGGCCCAATAGTGAGCCTTCCAGACCATATGGTAACTCAATGTTTACCTTTTCAACGCACTGCCATTCTGTTCCTATTATTGGCTGTTACCACTTCACATCCCACTTAGAGCTATAGGTTATGCTATTCTCCACAACTTCTTCAACATCTTTTGTTTGTAGACTTTTTGCTGATGGTCATTCTGACTAGTGTGAGGTGATAACTTTGTGTGGATTGCATTTGCATGCGTCTAATAATTCCTGATGTTGAGCTTTCATCAATATCCTTTTTATTTTTTTTAAGATTGAGTTAAACTTACAACTTCAAATTGCCCTCTTGAAAAATTTGTCGTGTTTTGAATTTCTTTGGCCCTTCCCTACTCCAGGACATTTTTTGAGGGCATGTGTCATTTACATCCCTGCAGTCCCTGTGAATATTAGTGACCATTAGTAGTGGATTTAAAGCTGCCGTTTGAGGAAGCGGCGTTGGGTGGCACCATTTGTACGTTACCAACTCTGCTTGCTAAGGTAACAGAACCTTCCTGGAAGTTGTGATTTTACTTTGCAGATTAGAGTGGAATGTGCCAGGAGAGAGCCCCAGAAGTTTTAGCCTCCTTAATTCTTGTTTGTGTCTTTAATTTTTAGTTTTTATCAGAGCCAATTTGATTGAAACATGTCGTTTGTGCTAGGTGTGCAGAATCTTGTTCGTTTACACATATACATATATCTATTGATCTTTGTATCCTTTTCCATGTAGGTTATTACAGAGTGTTGAGTAGCCCACTGTTGGTATTCCATAGGTCTTTGGTGATTATATATTTTATATGTATTAGTATATGTTTGTTAACCCGAATATCCTAATTTATCCACTCCTCACACCTGTTCATTGGCTCAACCATAAGTTTGCCTTCTCAGTCTGAGATTGTCTTTCTCTATGGAAATTTGTTCATTTTTATGAATTTTCAGATAACATAAGTGATATCATAGGACATTTGTCTTTCGCATTCTGACTTACTTCACGTTGTGTGATTAACACTAGGCTCATCTGTGGTGCTGCAAATGGTATTGTTTTATTTTTTTCGTGGCTAATATTCCATTCTGTACATATACCACTTCTTCTTTGTCCATTCATCTGTTTTGGGACCTTTTTTTTTGCTTCCGTGTCTTGGCTATTTAAATATTGCTGCAGTGCACATTTGCCTGCCTCTGTCTTTCCGATTCTGGTGGTCTTAGGTTATAGGCCCAGAAGGTGCCCTGCCGGATCATATGGTAGCTCAATTTTTACCTTTTAAGCCACCTCCATTCTGTTGTCGTTAGTGCTGTTACCACTCTTCATCCCACCAGCAGCTAGAAGGTACACAGTTCTCTAAAACCCCTTCAGCATTTATAGTTTGTAGACTTTTTGCTGATGGTCATTTGACTGGTGTGAGCTGAAACCTTTTTGGAGGTTGGATTTGCATGCATCTAACAATTCCTTATACTGAGCTTTAGGCATGTCTTTTGTTTTCTTTTCCTTTTTCTTTTTAAAGAGTGAGTACAACTTCCCTCTTCATATTGACTGCTTGAAAAATTTGTCATGTGTTGAATTTTCTTGGCTATTCCCTACCCCAGGGCCTTTTCTGAGGGCAGGTGTCATTTACAGCCCGGCAGTCCTTGTGAATGTTAAGTGACCATTAGCACTATGTTTACAGCTGCTGTTGTGGGAAACAGCCACAAGGCGGCAGCATTTCTACATTCTCAACTCTTGTTACTAGGGCAACAGAGTCTTCCTGGACATCGTGTTCCTGGGTTGTAAATTAGACTGGAATGTGCTCGGACAAACCTCCAGAAGTTTATGTCTCCTTACTTATGTTTGTTTTTTAAATTTAATTTCTATTTCTTATCGAAGTAAATTTGAATAGAGTGTTGTGATTGTCTGTCTGTGCAGAATCTGGTCAATTATTCATACATATATCTGTTCATCTTCGGATCCTCTTACCGTGTATATTATTACAGAGTGTTGAGTAGACCTCCCTTGGTATTTGGCAGGTGTTTGGTCATTACGTATTTTTTATGTATTGGTGATTACATAATTCATATAGTTTATATGTGATATGTTCATATACATTTAACATACATTAGTATATGTATGTTACCCCCATAATCCTAATTTATCCATCCTCCCAACTTTCATTTTGGTTAACCGTTGGTTTGTTTTATAAGTCTGTGAGTGTCTTTCTTCTGTGGAAATATGTTCATTGGTAGCCATCTTAGGCTAACCTCTATAAAGGATATCATAAGATATTTGTCATTCCCTTTTGCTTACTTAAGATAATATGATTATTTCTAGGCTCATCTGTAGTCATGAAAACGGGATTGTTCACTTTTTTCCGAGGCTAGTATGCCATTCGGTACATATACCACTTCTTCTCTGTCCATTTATCTGTTGATGGACATTTTGTTTGCTTGCATGTCTTGGCTATTGTAAATATTGCCGCAGTGCATGTTTGCCTATCTGTATGTTTCTGATTCTGGTCTTTGTAGGTTATAGGCCCATTAGGGGGTCGGCCGCGTCATATGGTAGCTCAACTTTTTCCTTTTAAATGCAGCTCCATTCTGTTCTCATGATTAGCTGTTACCGGTTTACCTCCAACCAACAGCATAGTGGGTATGCATTTGTCCACAAACCCGTCAGCATTCATTGTTTGTCGACATTTTTACTGATGGCATTTTGAAAATTGGGTGGCGAAATCTTTTTGTAGTTTGGGTTTACATCCAAGCAATAATTCGCAATATTGAGCTTTGATCCATGTTCTTCATTTGTTTTTAAATAGAAGAGTGAGTAAAACTTACCTCTTTAAAATGTCTTCTTGAAAATATTTTCCGTGTTTTGAGCTTTTTTGGCCATTACCTACCCCAGGACATTGTTTTAGGACACGTGTCATTTACAGCCTTACAATTCCTGTGAATATTAAGTGACCGTTAGCCCTGTGTTTAAAGCTGCTGCTGTGGCAAAAGGCCACAAGGCGGCAGCATTTCTCCATTCCCAAATCTGGTTACTAGGGCAGCCGAGCCTTCCTTTAAGTTCCTAGGTTGTAAACTAGAATGGAATGTGCCAGGAAAAACCCCAATAAGTTGATGTCTCATTAATTGTTGGTAGTGGTTTTAATTGTTTTAATTGGGGTAATGATTAGAATATTGTGTGTTCTAGGTGCACACAATCAGGTTCACTTGAACATTGTATGTATCTATTCATGTACAGATCCTCTTCCCATGTAAATTATTATTTTTTGCAATAAATTTTATTTACTTATTTATTTATTTATTGGCCGAATTGGGTCTTCGTTGCTGCATGTGGGCTTTCTCTAGTTGCAGTGAGCGGGGACTAGTCTTCGTGGCGGTGCACGGGCTGCTCACTGCAGTGGCTTCTCTTGTTCCATGGCACGGGCTCTCGGCATATGGGCTTCAGGAGTTGTGGCGTGTGGGCTCAGTGGTTGTGGCTCGTGGCCTCTAGAGCGCAGGCTCAGTGGTTGTGATGCACGGGCTTAATTGCTCTGCAGCATGTGGGTTCTTCGCTGACCAGGGATAGAACCTGTGTCCCCTGCATTGGCAGGCGGATTCTTAACCACCGCCCCACCAAGGAAGCCCCCATGTAAATTATTACAGAGCGTTCAGCAGACCTACCTTGGTATAGGATCGGTCTTTTTGATATATGTATTTAATATGTATTTGTATGTGTATGGTAACCCTAATCTTAATGTATCCATTCCTCCCACCTTTCCGTTTAGATAACCCTAGTTTATTCTCTATGTCTGTGAGTCTCTTTCTCTGTGGAAATATGTTCGCTTGTGTCAGTTGTTAGGTAACACCTAGTAGTGATATCACAGGATATTTGTCGTCTGCTTTCCGACTTACCTCATATTCTGTGATTATCTCTAGGCTCACCTATGGTGCTGGAAAGAGCAGTGTTTCATTCTTTTCCATGGCGAATATTCCATTGTGTACATAGACCACTTCTTCTTTGTGCATTCATCGGTTGATGGACATTTTGGTTGCTTCCAAGCCTTGGCTCTGCTAAATATTGATGCAGTGCAGGATTGCCAGCCTGTGTCTTTCGGATTCTGGTCTTCTCAGGGGATAGGGCCAGCAGTGGGCCTAGTAGATCATATGGTAGATCAAGTTTTACCTTTAAATGCACCTCCATTCTGTTCTCACTACTGGCTGTTACCAGTTTACATCCCACCAGCAAGTAGAGGGTACACAGTTCTCTAAAACCCCTTCAGCATTTATTGTTTGTAGACTTTTTACTGATGGCATTTTGAGTGTTCGGTGGTGATACCTTTTTGTACTTTGGATTTGCATGCGTCTAATAATTCCCGATATTGAGCTTTTATCCACGTCCGGTTTTTTTTGATTTTAACAGGAAAAGAGTAAAACTTACCTCTTCAAACTGTTTCCTTGAAAACATTGGCCGTGTTCTGAGTTCTTTTGGCCATTACCTACACCAGGACATTTTTTGAGGGCAGGTGTCATTTACAACCCTGTAGTAATTGTGACTATGCAGTGACCAATAGCACTGGGTTTAAAGCTGCTGTTGCAGGAAACAGCCACAAATCGGCGGCATTTCTATATTCCCAACTCTGGTTACTAGGGCAACAGAGCCTTCCTGGAAGTCCTGTTTGTAGGTTGCAAATTAGAGTGGAATGTGCGAGGACAAACCCCTTCAAACTTATGTCTTCTTATTTGGTGTTGGTATTCTTGGTTTAAGTTTTATTTTTCTCAGAGCAAATTTGGTTGCAATGTTGTGTTGGTTCTAGGTGTACAGAATCTGTTTCATTGATACATATATCTTTTCATGTTTGGATCCTGTTCCATATAGGTTATTACAGAATGTTGTGTAGACCTCTCTTGGTATTTGGTATGTCTTTGGCGATTCGATATTTTATAAGTATTAGCGTATGTCTGTTAAACCCAATCTCCTACGTTATACATTCCTCACACCTTTCCATTTGGTTAACCACAAGTTTGTTTTCTGAATATGTGAGTGTCCTTCTCTGTGGAAATAAGTTCATTAATATCAATTTTTACATAACACCTATACATGATATCATAGGATATGTGTCTCTCGCTTTCTGACTTACTTGAAGTTGTGTGATTATCTGTAGCATCATCTATGGTGCTGCAAACGGCATTGTTTCGATTCTTTTCTGTGTGTGATATTCCATTGTGTACACGGACCTCTCTTTCGTCCATTCATCTGATGATGGACATTTTTGTTGCTTCCATAAATACTGCTGCAATACACGATGTTCCATCTGTGTCTTTTTGATTCTGGTCTTCACAGGTGCCAGGCCCAATAGTGAGCCTTCCAGACCATATGGTAACTCAATGTTTACCTTTTCAACGCACTGCCATTCTGTTCCTATTATTGGCTGTTACCACTTCACATCCCACTTAGAGCTATAGGTTATGCTATTCTCCACAACTTCTTCAACATCTTTTGTTTGTAGACTTTTTGCTGATGGTCATTCTGACTAGTGTGAGGTGATAACTTTGTGTGGATTGCATTTGCATGCGTCTAATAATTCCTGATGTTGAGCTTTCATCAATATCCTTTTTATTTTTTTTAAGATTGAGTTAAACTTACAACTTCAAATTGCCCTCTTGAAAAATTTGTCGTGTTTTGAATTTCTTTGGCCCTTCCCTACTCCAGGACATTTTTTGAGAGCATGTGTCATTTACATCCCTGCAGTCCCTGTGAATATTAGTGACCATTAGTAGTGGATTTAAAGCTGCCGTTTGAGGAAGCGGCGTTGGGTGGCACCATTTGTACGTTACCAACTCTGCTTGCTAAGGTAACAGAACCTTCCTGGAAGTTGTGATTTTACTTTGCAGATTAGAGTGGAATGTGCCAGGAGAGAGCCCCAGAAGTTTTAGCCTCCTTAATTCTTGTTTGTGTCTTTAATTTTTAGTTTTTATCAGAGCCAATTTGATTGAAACATGTCGTTTGTGCTAGGTGTGCAGAATCTTGTTCGTTTACACATATACATATATCGATTGATCTTTGTATCCTTTTCCATGTAGGTTATTACAGAGTGTTGAGTAGCCCACTCTTGGTATTCCATAGATCTTTGGTGATTATATATTTTATATGTATTAGTATATGTTTGTTAACCCGAATATCCTAATTTATCCACTCCTCACACCTTTTCATTGGCTCAACCATAAGTTTGCCTTCTCAGTCTGAGATTGTCTTTCTCTATGGAAATTTGTTCATTTTTATGAATTTTCAGATAACATAAGTGATATCATAGGACATTTGTCTTTCGCATTCTGACTACTTCACGTTTTGTGATTATCTCTAGGCTCATCTGTGGTGCTGCAAATGGCATTGTTTTATTTTTTTTGTGGCTAATATTCAATTCTGTACATATACCACTTCTTCTCTGTCCATTTATCTGTTGATGGACATTTTGTTTGCTTGCATGTCTTGGCTATTGTAAATATTGCCGCAGTGCATGTTTGCCTATCTGTGTGTTTCTGATTCTGGTCTTTGTTGGTTATAGGCCCATTAGGGGATCGGCCGCATCATATGGTAGCTGAACTTTTACCTTTTAAATGCAGCTCCATTCTGTTCTCATGATTAGCTGTTACCGGTTTACCTCCAACCAACAGCATAGTGCGTATGCATTTGTCCACAAACCCGTCAGCATTCATTGTTTGTCGACATTTTTACTGATGGCATTTTGGAAATTGGTTGGCGAAATCTTTTTGTAGTTTGGGTTTACATCCAAGCAATAATTCGCGATATTGAGCTTTGATCCATGTTCTTCATTTGTTTTTAAATAGAAGAGTGAGTAAAACTTACCTGTTTAAATTGTTTTCTTGAAAATATTTTCAGTGTTTTGAATTTTTTTGGCCATTACCTACCCCAGGACATTGTTTTAGGACACGTGTCATTTACAGCCCTACAATTCCTGTGAATATTAAGTGACCATTAGCCCTGTGTTTAAAGCTGCTGCTGTGGCAAAAGGCCACAAGGCGGCAGCATTTCTCCATTCCCAAATCTGGTTACTAGGGCAGCCGAGCCTTCCTTTAAGTTCCTAGGTTGTAAACTAGAATGGAATGTGCCAGGAAAAACCCCAATAAGTTGATGTCTCATTAATTGTTGTTAGTGGTTTTAACTGTTTTAATTGGGGTAATGATTAGAATATTGTGTGTTCTAGGTGCACACAATCAGGTTCACTTGAACATTGTATGTATCTATTCATGTACAGATCCTCTTCCCATGTAAATTATTATTATTTTTGCAATAAATATTTATTTATTTATTTACTTATTTATTGGCCGAATTGGGTCTTTGTTGCTGCGTGTGGGCTTTCTCTAGTTGCAGTGAGTGGGGGTAGTCTTCGTTGCGGTTCACGGGCTGCTCACTGCACTGCAGTGGCTTCTCTTTTTGCACAGCATGGGCTCTCGGCGTGTGGGTATCAGGAGTTGTGGCATGTGGGATCAGTAGTTGTGGCTCGTGGCATCTAGAGCGCAGGATCAGTGGTTGTGGTGCACGGGCTTAATTGCTCTGCAGCATGCTGGATCTTCGCGGACCAGGGATCGAACCTATGTCCCCTGCATTGGCAGGCGGATTCTTAAGCACTGCCCCACCAAGGAAGCCCCCATGTAAATTATTACAGATTTTCAGTAGACCTACCTTGGTATAGGATCGGCCTTTTTGATATATGTATTTAATATGTATTTGTATGTGTATGGTAACCCTAATATTAATGTATCCATTCCTCCCACCTTTCTGTTTAGATAACCCTAGTTTATTCTCTATGTCTGTGAGTGTCTTTCTCTGTGGAAATATGTTCGCTTGTGTCAGTTGTTAGGTAACACCTAGTAATGATATCACAGGATATTTGTCGTCTGCTTTCCGACTTACCTCATGTTCTGTGATTATCTCTAGGCTCAACTACGGTGCTGGAAAGAGCAGTGTTACATTCTTCTCCATGGCCAATATTCCATTGTGTACATGGACCACTTCTTCTTTGTGCATTCATCGGTTGATGGACATTTTGGTTGCTTCCAAGTGTTGGCTCTGCTAAATATTGATGCAGTGCAGGATTGCCAGCCTGTGTCTTTTGGATTTTCCCTGGAACATTCCATTCTAATTTACAGCCTAGCAACAAGACTTTCAGGAATGTTCTGCTGCCCTAGTAACCAGATTTGGAATGGAGAAATGCTGTCACCTTGTGGCAGTTTCCCACAACAGCAGCTTCAATCACAGGGCTAATGGTCCCTTAAGATTCACAGTAATTGTTGGGCTGTAAATGACACGTGTCCCCAACAAATGTCCTGGGGTTGGTAATGGTCAACAAAGTTCACAACATGGAAAAGTTTTCAAGAAAACAATTTGAAGAGGTAAGTTTTACTCACTCTTTTGTTTACAAAAATAGAAGAAAATGGATAAAACCTCAACATCAGGAATTATTGGTTGGGTGAAAATCCAAACTACAAAATGAGTCCGCACCCAATATTCAAAATGACATCAGTAAAAAGTATACAAACAATGAATGTTGACGGGTTTGTTGAGAAATCCATACCCACTATGCTGTTGGTTGGATGTAAACTGGTAACAGCTAATCATGAGAACAGAATGGAGCTGCGTTCAAAAGCTGAAAACTGAGCTAACATACAATGATGCCGATCCCCTTATGGGCCTATAACCTAAGAAGACCAGAATCGGAAAGACACAGACAGTAAAACATGCACTACAGCAATATTTACAATAGCCAAGATCTGCAAGCAAAGAAAATGTCCATCAACAGAGAAATGGACAAAGAAGAAGTGGTATAAGTACCGAATGGAATTTTAGCTTCAGAAAAATATGATCAATGCCGTTTTCATGACTACAGATGAGCCTAGAAATAATCATATTACGTTAAGTAAGTCAAAAGGGAATGACAAATATCCTATGACATCATTTATAGATGTCATCCTAAGATTGCTACCAATGAACATATTTCCACAGAAAAGGACACTCACAGATTTAGAAAACAAACGAATGGTTAACCAAAATGAAAGGTGGGAACACGGATAAATTGGGATTATGGTGGTTACATACATATACTAAGGTATGTTAAATGTATATAAACATATAACATATAAACTATATGAATTATCTATACACCAATACATATAAAATATATAATGACCAAACACCTACCAAATATCAAGGGAGGTCTACTCAACACTCTGTAATAACATACATGGTAACAGGATCCAAAGATCAACAGATATATGTATGTATAATTGACCCGATTCTGTACAGCCAGAGAATCACAACACTCTAATCAAATTTGCTCCGATAGGGGCTTCCCTGGTGTGGCAGTGGTTGAGAATCTGCCTGCCAATGCAGGGGACACGGGTTCGAGCCCTGGTATGGGAAGATTCCACGTGCCGTGGAGCAACTAGGCCCGTGAGCCAAAACTACTGAGCCTGCGCGTCTGGAGCCTGTGCTCTGCAACAAGAGAGGCCGCGATAGTGAGAGGCCCGTGCACCACGATGAAGAGTGGGCCCCGCTTGCCACAACTATAGGAAGCACTCGCACAGAAATACAGACCTAACACAGGCAAAAATACATAAATTAATTATTTAATAAAATAAAAAAATTTACTCCAATAAGAGATATAAATTAAATTTCAAAAACAAACATAAGTAAGGAGATATAAACTTCTGGGGGTTTGTCTGAGCACATTCCACTCTAATTTACAACCGAGGAACACGACGTCCAGGAAGACTCTGTTGCTCTACTAACAAGAGTTGAGGACGTAATAATGCTGCCGCCTTGGGGCTCTTTCCCACAACAGAAGCTTTAAACACAGTGCTTATGGTCACTTAATATTCACAGGAATGCAGGGCCGTAAATGACACGTGCCCACAAAAAATGCCCTGGGTTAGGGAATAGCCAAGAGAATTCAACACATGACAAAATTTTCAAGAAGTCAATATGAATAGAGAAGTTGTACTCACTCTTTAAGAAAAAGAAAAAGAAAAAAGGACATACACAAAGCTCAGTATAAGGAATTATTAGATGCATGAAAATCCAACCTCCAAAAAGGTTTCACCTCACACCTGTCACGTGACAATCACAAAAAGTCTAGAAACCATAAATGATGAAGGGGTTTTAGAGAACTGTATACCTTCTAGCTTCTGGTGGGATGTAAAGAGGTAACAGCACTAATGAAAACAGAATGCAGGTGCTTTAAAAGGTAAAAATTGAGCTACCATATGATCCGGCAGGGCACCTTCTGGTTCTATAACCTACGACCACCAGAATCGGAAAGACAGAGGCAGGCAAATGTGCACTGCAGCAATATTTAAATAGCCAAGACATGGAAGCAAAAAAAAGGTCCAAAAACAGATGAATGGACAAAGAAGAAGTGGTATATGTACAGAATGGAATATCAGCCACGAAAAGAATAAAACAATGCCATTTGCAGCACCACAGATGAGCCTAGAGATAATCACAAAACGTGAAGTAAGTCAGAATGAAAAGAAAAATGTCCTATGAGATCACTTATGTTATCTGAAAATTCATATAAATAAACATAATGCCACAGAGAAAGAGAATCTCAGATTGAGAAAACAAACTTATGGTCAAGCCAATGAAAAGGTGTGAGGAATGGATAAATTAGGATATTGGGATTAACAAACATATACTAATACATATAAAATATAGAATCACCAAAGACCTCTGGAATACCAAGAGTGGTCTACTCATCACTCTGTAATAACCTACATGGAAAAGGACACGAAGATCAACAGATATATGTACATGTGTAAATGAACAAGATTCAGTAACCCTAAAACAAACGACAGTTTTAAGTCAAATTGGCTCTGATAAACACTATAAATTAAAGACACAAACAAGAATTAAGGAGGCTAAAAGTTATGGGGGTTTGTCCTGCCACATTCTACTCTAATGTGCAACCTAAAAGCACAATTTGCAGGAAGGTTCTGTTTCCCTAGCAAGCAGAGTTGGTAACGTAGAAATGCCGCCACACTAAGGCCGTTTCCTCAAACGGCAGCTTTAAATCCACTGCTAATCGTCACTAACATTCAGAAGGACTGCAGGGGTGTAAATGACTCACGCCCTCAAAAAATGTCCTGGGTTAGACAATGGCGAAAAGAATTCAAACGTGGCAAATTTTTCAAGAAGGCAATTTGAAGTTGTAAGTTTAACTCAATCTTAAAAAAAAATAAAAAGGATATTGATAAAAGCTGAACGTCAGGAATTACTAGACACATGCAAATCCAATCTACCCAAAGGTATAACCTCACACCAATGAGAATGACCATCAGCAAAAAGTCTACAAACAACAGATGTTGAAGAAATTGTGGAGGATAGCGTAACCTCTACGTCTAAGTGGGATTTAAACTGGTAGCAGCCAATAATCGGAATAGAACGGCAGTGCGTTTCAAGGTAAGCCTTGAGTTACCATATGATCCGGAAGGCCCACTATTGGGCCTGTCCCCTGTGAAGGCCAGAATCAAAAAGACACGGGATGGAAAATCGTGTATTGCAGCAGTAGTTACAATAGCCAAGACATGGAAGCAACAAAAATGTCCATCATCAGATGAATGGACGAAAAAGAGGTCCATGTACACAATGGAATATTAGACACAGAAAAGAAAGAAACAACGCCGTTTGCCGCACCATAGATGAGGCTAGAGATAATCACACAACTTGGAGTAAGTCAGAAAGCGAGAGACACATATCCTATGATATCACGTATAGGTGTTATCTAAAAATTGATATTAATCAACTTATGTCCACAGAGAAGGACACTCACGTATTCAGGAAACAAACTTGTGATTAACCAGATGGAAAGGTGTGAGGAATGTATAACGGAGGATATTTTGTTTAACAGACATATGCTAATACTTTTAAAAGAGAGAATCACCAAACACATACCGAACACCAAGAGAGGTCTACGCAATATTCTGTAATAACCTATATGGAACAGGATCCAAAAATGAAAAGATAAATGTATCAATGAAACAGATTCTGTACACCTGGAACAAGCAAAACATTGCAATCAAATTTGCTCTGATAAAAATGAAAATTAAGCTACGAATACCAACAACAAGTTAGTAGACATAACTTCTGGGGGTTTGTCTTGGCACATTCCACTCTAATTTACAACCTACAACCAGGACGTCCAGGAAGGCCCTGTTGCACTAGTAACCAGAGTTGGGAATATAGAAATGCTGCCGGCTTGTGGTCGTTTCCTGCAAAGGCTGATTTAAACCCAGCACTAATGGTTACTTAATATTCACAATTACTACAGGGCTGTAAATCACACCTGCCCTCAAAAAATGTCCTGGTGTAGGGAATGGCCACAGGAATTCAGAACACGGCAAATTTTTCAAGGAAACCGTTTGAAGAGGTAAGTTTTTCTGTTTTACTAAAAAAAAAAAGAAAATGGACGTGGATGAAAGCTCAATATAGGGAACTATTAGATGCATGCAAATCCAAACTACAAAAGGTATCACCACCCAACACTCAAAATGCCATCAGTAAAATATCTACAAACAATAAATGCTGAAGGGGTTTTAGAGAACTGTGTACCCTCTAGTTGCTGGTGGGATGTCAACTGGTAACAGCCAGTAGTGAGAACAGAATGGAGGTGCGTTGAAAGGTAAAAACTGAGCTACCATATGATCTAGTAGGCCCACTGCTGGGCCTATCCCTTGAGAAGACCAGAATCAAAAAGACACAGGCTGGCAATCCTGCACTGCATCAATATTTAGCATAGCCAAGAGTTGGAAGCAACCAAAACGTCCATCAACAGATGAATGCACAAAGAAGAAGTGGACCATGTACACAATGGAATATTCGGCATAGAAAAGAATGAAACACTGCTGTTTGCAGCAACATAGATGAGCCTAGAGATAATCAGAGAACATGAGGTAAGTTGGAAAGCAGACGACAAATATCCTGTGATATCACTTCTAGGTGTTACCTAACAACTGACACAGATGAACACATTTCCACAGAGAAAGACACTCACAGACTTAGAAAACAAACTATGGTTATCTACAAGGAAAGTTGGGAGGAATGGATACATTAAGATTAGGGTTACCATACGTGTACAAATACATATTAAATACATATATCAAAAGGACCGACCATATACCAAGGGAGGTCTATTGAACGCTCTGTAATAATTTACACGGGGGCTTCCCGGGCGGCGCCGTGGTTAAGAATCCGCCTGGCAACACAGGGGACACGGCATTGATCCCTGGTCCGGGAAGATCCCACATGCTGCAGAGCAACTAAGCCCGTGCACCACAACTACTGAGCCTGCGCTCTAGAGCCCACGAGCCATGACTACTGAGCCAACACACCAAAACTACTAAAGCCCGCATGCCTAGAGTACGTACTCCACAACAAGAGAAGCCACTGCAGTGAAAAGCCCGTGCACCACAACGGAGAGTAGCCCCCGCTCACCGCAACTAGTGACAGCCCACATGCAGCAACGAAGATCCAACTCAGCCAAAAGTAAATAAATATATAAAATAAAATTATTAAAATAAATAGTAATTTACATGTGAAGAGGATCTGTACATGTATAGATATATATGATGTTCAATTCAACCTGACTGTGCCCACCTAGGACAAACACTATTCTAATCATTACCCCAATTTAAGAAATTAAACCCAGGAACAACAATCAATGAGACATAAACTTATTGGGGTTTTCCCTGGCACATTCCATTCTAATTTACAACCTAGCAACACGACTTTCAGGAAGGCTCTGCTGCCCTACTAACCAGATTTGGAATGGAGAAATGCTGTCACCATGTGGCCGTTTCCCACAACAGCAGCTTTAATCACAGGGCTAACGGTCCTTAAGACTCACAGTAATTGTAGGGCTGTAAATGACACGTGTCCTCAAAAAATGTCCTGGGGTAGGTAATGGTCAAAAAAGTTCACAACACGGAAAAGTTTTCAAGAAAACAATTTGAAGAGGTAAGTTTTACTCACTCTTTTGTTTACAAAAATCGAAGAACATGGATAAAACCTCAGTATCAGGAATTATTGGTTGGATGCAAATCCAAACTACAAAAGGTGTGCGCCACCCAATATTCAAAATGACATCAGTAAAAAGTATACAAACAATGAATGTTGACGGGTTTGTCGAGAAATCCATACCCACTATGCTGTTGGTTGGATGTAAACTGGTAACAGCTAATCATGAGAACAGAATGGAGCTGCGTTTAAAAGCTAAACACTGAGCTACCATACGATGAGGCCGATCCCCTTAAGGGACTATAACCTAAGAAGACCAGAATCGGAAAGACACAGACAGGAAAACATGCACTACAGCAATATTTACAATAGCCAAGACATGCAAGCATAGAAAATGTCCATCAACAGAGAAATGGACAAAGAAGAAGTGGTATAAGTACCGAATGGAATGTTAGCCTCAGAAAAATATGATCAATGCCGTTTTCAGGATTACGGATGAGCCTAGAAATAATCATATTACGTTAAGTAAGTCAAAAGGGAATGACAAATATCCTATGACATCATTTATAGATGTCATCCTAAGATTGCTACCAATGAACATATTTCCACAGAAAAGGACACTCACAGATTTAGAAAACAAACGAATGGTTAACCAAAATGAAAGGTGGGAAGACGGATAAATTGGGATTATGGGGGTAACATACATATACTAAGGTATGTTAAATGTATATAAACATATAACATATAAACTATATGAATTATCTATACACCAATACATATAAAATATATAATGACCAAACACCTACCAAATATCAAGGGAGGTCTACTCAACACTCTGTAATAACATACATGGTAACAGGATCCGAAGATGAACAGATATATGTATGTATAACTGACCCGATTCTGTACAGCCAGACAATCACAACACTCTAATCAAAGTTGCTCCGATAGGGGCTTCCCTGGTGTGGCAGTGGTTGAGAAACTGCCTGCCAATGCAGGGGACACGGGTTCGAGCCCTGGTATGGGAAGATTCCACGTGCCGTGGAGCAACTAGGCCCGTGAGCCAAAACTACTGAACCTGCGCATCTGGAGCCTGTGCTCTGCAACAAGAGAGGCCGCGATAGTGAGAGGCCCGTGCACCACGATGAAGAGTGGGCCCCGCTTGCCACAACTATAGGAAGCCCTCGCACAGAAATGCAGACCTAACACAGGCAAAAATAAATAAATTAATTATTTAATAAAATAAAAAAATTTACTCCGATAAGAGATATAAATTAAATTTCAAATACAAACATAAGTAAGGAGATATAAACTTCTGGGGGTTTGTCTGAGAACATTCCACTCTAATTTACAACCGAGGAACACGACGTCCAGGAAGACTCTGTTGCTCTACTAACAAGAGTTGAGGATGTAATAATGCTGCTGCCTTGTGGCTCTTTCCCAGAACAGCAGCTTTAAACACAGTGCTTTTGGTCACTTAATATTCACAGGAATGCAGGGCTGTAAATGACACGTGCCCACAAAAAATGCCCTGGGGTAGGGAATAGCCAAGAGAATTCAACACATGACAAAATTTTCAAGAAGTCAATATGAAGAGTGGAGTTGTACTCACTCTTTAAGAAAAAGAAAAAGAAAAAAGGACATACCCAAAGCTTAGTATAAGGAATTATTAGATGCATGAAAATCCAACCTCCAAGAAGGTTTCACCTCACACCTGTCACGTGACAATCACAAAAAGTCTACAAACCATAAATGCTGAAGGGGTTTTAGAGAACTGTATACCTTCTAGCTGCTGGTGGGATATAAAGCGGTAACGGCACTAATGAAAACAGAATGCAGGTGCTTTAAAAGGTAAAAATTGAGCTACCATATGATCCGGCAGGGCACCTTCTGGGTCTATAACCTACGACCACCAGAATCGGAAAGACAGAGGCAGGCAAATGTGCACTGCAGCAATATTTAAATAGCCAAGACATGGAAGCAAAAAAAAGGTCCAAAAACAGATGAATGGACAAAGAAGAAGTGGTATATGTACAGAATGGAATATTAGCCATGAAAAAAATAAAACAATGCCATTTGCAGCACCACAGATGAGCCTAGAGATAATCACAAAACGTGAAGTAAGTCAGAATGAAAAGAAAAATGTCCTATGAGATCACTTATGTTATCTGAAAATTCATATAAATAAACATAATGCCAGAGAGAAAGAGAATCTCAGATTGAGAAAACGAACTTATGGTTAAGCCAATGAAAAGGTGTGAGGAATGGATAAATTAGGATATTGGGATTAACAAACATATACTAATACATATAAAATATAGAATCACCAAAGACCTATGGAATACCAAGAGTGGTCTACTCATCACTCTGTCATAACCTACATGGAAAAGGACACGAAGATCAACAGATATATGTATATGTGTAAATGAACAAGATTCTGTACCCCTAGAACAAAAGACAGTTTTAAGTCAAATTGGCTATGATAAACACTATAAATTAAAGACACAAACAAGAATTAAGGAGGCTAAAAGTTATGGGGTTTGTCCTGCCACATTCTACTCTAATGTGCAACCTAAAAGCACAAATTGCAGGAAGGTTCTGTTTCCCTAGCAAGCAGAGTTGGTAACGTAGAAATGCCACCACCCTAAGGCCGTTTCCTCAAACAGCAGCTTTAAATCCACTGCTAATGGTCACTAACATTCAGAAGGACTGCAGGGGTGTAAATGACTCACGCCCTCAAAAAATGTCCTGGGGTAGGCAATGGCCAAAAGAATTCAAACGCGGCAAATTTTTCAAGAAGGCAATTTGAAGTTGTAAGTTTAACTCAATCTTAAACAAAATAAAAAGGATATTGATAAAAGCTGAACGTCAGGAATTACTAGATGCATGCAAATCCAATCTACCAAAAGGTATCACCTCACACCACTGACAATGACCTTCAGCAAAAAGTCTACAAACAACAGATGTTGAAGAAGTTGTGGAGGACAGCGTAACCTCTACGTCTAAGTGCGATGTAAACTGGTAGCAGCCAATAATCGGAATAGAACGGCAGTGCGTTTCAAGGTAAGCCTTGAGTTACCATATGATCCGGAAGGCCCACTATTGGGCCTGTCCCCTGTGAAGGCCAGAATCAAAAAGACACGGGATGGAAAATCGTGTATTGCAGCAGTAGTTACAATAGCCAAGACATGGAAGCAACAAAAATGTCCATCATCAGATGAATGGACGAAAAAGAGGTCCATGTACAAAATGGAATATTAGACACAGAAAAGAAAGAAACAACGCCGTTTGCCGCACCATAGATGAGGCTAGAGATAATCACACAACTTGGAGTAAGTCAGAAAGCGAGAGACACATATCCTATGATATCACGTATAGGTGTTATCTAAAAATTGATAGTAATCAACTTATGTCCACAGAGAAGGACACTCACGTATTCAGAAAACAAACTTGTGATTAACCAGATGGAAAGGTGTGAGGAATGTATAACGGAGGATATTGTGTTTAACAGACATATGCTAATACTTTTAAAAGAGAGAATCACCAAACACATACCGAACACCAAGAGAGGTCTACGCAACATTCTGTAATAACCTATATGGAACAGGATCCAAAAATGAAAAGATAAATGTATCAATGAAACAGATTCTGTACACCTGGAACAAGCAAAACATTGCAATCAAATTTGCTCTGTTAAAAATGAAAATTAAGCTACGAATACCAACAACAAGTTAGTAGACATAACTTCTGGGGGGTTTGTCTTGGCACATTCCACTCTAATTTACAACCTAAAACCAGGACGTCCAGGAAGGCCCTGTTGCCCTAGTAACCAGAGTTGGGAATATAGAAATGCTGCCACCTTGTGGTCGTTTCCTGCAAAGGCTGATTTAAACCCAGCGCTAATGGTCACTTAATATTCACAATTACTACAGGGCTGTAAATGACACCTGCCCTCAAAAAATGTCCTGGTGTAGGGAATGGCCACAGGAATTCAGAACACGGCAAATTTTTCAAGGAAACAGTTTGAAGAGGTAAGTTTTTCTGTTTTCCTTAAAAAAAAAAAGAAAATGGAGGTGGATGAAAGCTCAATATAGGGAACTATTAGATGCATGCAAATCCAAACTACAAAAGGTATCACCACCCAACACTCAAAATGCCATCAGTAAAATATCTACAAACAATAAATGCTGAAGGGGTTTTAGAGAACTGTGTACCCTCTAGTTGCTGGTGGGATGTCAACTGGTAACAGCCAGTAGTGAGAAGAGAATGGAGGTGCGTTGAAAGGTAAAAATTGAGCTACCATATGATCTAGTAGGCCCACTGCTGGGCCTATCCCTTGAGAAGACCAGAATCAAAAAGACACAGGCTGGCAATCCTGCACTGCATCAATATTTAGCATAGCCAAGAGTTGGAAGCAACCAAAACGTCCATCAACAGATGAATGCACAAAGAAGAAGTGGACCATGTACACAATGGAATATTCGGCATAGAAAAGAATGAAACACTGCTGTTTGCAGCAACATAGATGAGCCTAGAGATAATCAGAGAACATGAGGTAAGTTGGAAAGCAGACGACAAATATCCTGTGATATCACTTCTAGGTGTTACCCAACAACTGACACAGATGAACACATTTCCACAGAGAAAGACACTCACAGACTTAGAAAACAAACTATGGTTATCTACAAGGAAAGTTGGGAGGAATGGATACATTAAGATTAGGGTTACCATACGTGTACAAATACATATTAAATACATATATCAAAAAGACCGACCATATACCAAGGGAGGTCTACTGAACGCTCTGTAATAATTTACACGGGGGCTTCCCGGGTGGCGCCGTGGTTAAGAATCCGCCTGGCAATGCAGGGGACACGGCATCGATCCCTGGTCTGGGAAGATCCCACATGCTGCAGAGCAACTAAGCCCGTGCACCACAACTACGGAGCCTGCGCTCTAGAGCCCACGAGCCATGACTACTGAGCCAACACACCAAAACTACTAAAGCCCGCATGCCTAGAGTACGTACTACACAACAAGAGAAGCCACTGCAGTGAAAAGCCCGTGCACCGCAACGGAGAGTAGCCCCCGCTCACCGCAACTAGTGACAGCCCACATGCAGCAACGAAGATCCAACTCAGCCAAAAGTAAATAAATAAATAAAATAAAATTATTAAAATAAATAGTAATTTACATGGGAAGAGGATCTGTACATGTATAGATATATATGATGTTCAATTCAACCTGACTGTGCCCACCTAGGACAAACACTATTCTAATCATTACCCCAATTTAAAAAATTAAAACCAGGAACAACAATCAATGAGACATAAACTTATTGGGGTTTTCCCTGGCACATTCCATTCTAATTTACAACCTAGCAACACGACTTTCAGGAAGGCTCTGCTGCCCTACTAACCAGATTTGGAATGGAGAAATGCTGTCACCATGTGGCCGTTTCCCACAACAGCAGCTTTAATCACAGGGCTAACGGTCCCTTAAGACTCACAGTAATTGTAGGGCTGTAAATGACACGTGTCCTCAAAAAATGTCCTGGGGTAGGTAATGGTCAAAAAAGTTCACAACACGGAAAAGTTTTCAAGAAAACAATTTGAAGAGGTAAGTTTTACTTACTCTTTTGTTTACAAAAATCGAAGAACATGGATAAAACCTCAGTATCAGGAATTATTGGTTGGATGCAAATCCAAACAACAAAAGGAGTGCGCCACCCAATATTCAAAATGACATCAGTAAAAAGTATACAAACAATGAATGTTGACGGGTGTGTCGAGAAATCCATACCCACTATGCTGTTGGTTGGATGTAAACCGGTAACAGCTAATCATGAGAACAGAATGGAGCTGCGTTTAAAAGCTAAACACTGAGCTACCATACGATGAGGCCGATCCCCTTAAGGGCCTATCACCTAAGAAGACCAGAATCGGAAAGACACAGACAGGAAAACATGCACTACAGCAATATTTACAATAGCCAAGAAATGCAGGCAATGAAAATGTCCATCAACAGAGAAATGGATAAAGAAGAAGTGGTATAAGTACCGAATGGAATGTTAGCCTCAGAAAAATATGATCAATGCCGTTTTCAGGATTACGGATGAGCCTAGAAATAATCATATTACGTTAAGTAAGTCAAAAGGGAATGACAAATATCCTATGACATCATTTATAGATGTCATCCTAAGATTGCTACCAATGAACATATTTCCACAGAAAAGGACGCTCACAGATTTAGAAAACAAACGAATGGTTAACCAAAATGAAAGGTGGGAAGACGGATAAATTGGGATTATGGGGGTAACATACATATACTAAGGTATGTTAAATGTATATAAACATATAACATATAAACTATATGAATTATCTATACACCAATACATATAAAATATATAATGACCAAACACCTACCAAATATCAAGGGAGGTCTACTCAACACTCTGTAATAACATACATGGTAACAGGATCCGAAGATGAACAGATATATGTATGTATAACTGACCCGATTCTGTACAGCCAGACAATCACAACACTCTAATCAAAGTTGCTCCGATAGGGGCTTCCCTGGTGTGGCAGTGGTTGAGAATCTGCCTGCCAATGCAGGGGACACGGGTTCGAGCCCTGGTATGGGAAGATTCCACGTGCCGCGGAGCAACTAGGCCCGTGAGCCAAAACTACTGAGCCTGCGCGTCTGGAGCCTGTGCTCTGCAACAAGAGAGGCCGCGATAGTGAGAGGCCCATGCACCACGATGAAGAGTGGGCCCCGCTTGCCACAACTATAGGAAGCCCTCGCACAGAAATGCAGACCTAACACAGGCAAAAATAAATAAATTAATTATTTAATAAAATAAAAAAATTTACTCCGATAAGAGATATAAATTAAATTTCCAAAACAAACATAAGTAAGGAGATATAAACTTCTGGGGGTTTGTCTGAGCACATTCCACTCTAATTTACAACCGAGGAACACGACGTCCAGGAAGACTCTGTTGCTCTACTAACAAGAGTTGAGGACGTAATAATGCTGCCGCCTTGTGGCTCTTTCCCACAACAGCAGCTTTAAACACAGTGCTTATGGTCACTTAATATTCACAGGAATGCAGGGCTGTAAATGACACGTGCCCACAAAAAATGCCCTGGGGTAGGGAATAGCCAAGAGAATTCAACACATGACAAAATTTTCAAGAAGTCAATATGAAGAGGGAAGTTGTACTCACTCTTTAAGAAAAAGAAAAAGAAAAAAGGACATACCCAAAGCTCAGTATAAGGAATTATTAGATGCATGAAAATCCAACCTCCAAGAAGGTTTCACCTCACACCTGTCACGTGACAATCACAAAAAGTCTACAAACCATAAATGCTGAAGGGGTTTTAGAGAACTGTATACCTTCTAGCTGCTGGTGGGATGTAAAGCGGTAACGGCACTAATGAAAACAGAATGCAGGTGCTTTAAAAGGTAAAAATTGAGCTACCATATGATCCGGCAGGGCACCTTCTGGGTCTATAACCTACGACCACCAGAATCGGAAAGACAGAGGCAGGCAAATGTGCACTGCAGCAATATTTAAATAGCCAAGACATGGAAGCAAAAAAAAGGTCCAAAAACAGATGAATGGACAAAGAAGAAGTGGTATATGTACAGAATGGAATATTAGCCATGAAAAAAATAAAACAATGCCATTTGCAGCACCACAGATGAGCCGAGAGATAATCACAAAACGTGAAGTAAGTCAGAATGAAAAGAAAAATGTCCTATGAGATCACTTATGTTATCTGAAAATTCATATAAATAAACATAATGCCAGAGAGAAAGAGAATCTCAGATTGAGAAAACGAACTTATGGTTAAGCCAATGAAAAGGTGTGAGGAATGGATAAATTAGGATATTGGGATTAACAAACATATACTAATACATATAAAATATAGAATCACCAAAGACCTATGGAATACCAAGAGTGGTCTACTCATCACTCTGTCATAACCTACATGGAAAAGGACACGAAGATCAACAGATATATATGTGTAAATGAACAAGATTCTGTACCCCTAGAACAAAAGACAGTTTTAAGTCAAATTGGCTCTGATAAACACTATAAATTAAAGACACAAACAAGAATTAAGGAGGCTAAAAGTTATGGGGGTTTGTCCTGCCACATTCTACTCTAATGTGCAACCTAAAAGCACAAATTGCAGGAAGGTTCTGTTTCCCTAGCAAGCAGAGTTGGTAACGTAGAAATGCCACCACCCTAAGGCCGTTTCCTCAAACAGCAGCTTTAAATCCACTGCTAATGGTCACTAACATTCAGAAGGACTGCAGGGGTGTAAATGACTCACGCCCTCAAAAAATGTCCTGGGGTAGGCAATGGCCAAAAGAATTCAAACGCGGCAAATTTTTCAAGAAGGCAATTTGAAGTTGTAAGTTTAACTCAATCTTAAACAAAATAAAAAGGATATTGATAAAAGCTGAACGTCAGGAATTACTAGATGCATGCAAATCCAATCTACCCAAAGGTATCACCTCACACCACTGACAATGACCATCAGCAAAAAGTCTACAAACAACAGATGTTGAAGAAGTTGTGGAGGACAGCGTAACCTCTACGTCTAAGTGCGATGTAAACTGGTAGCAGCCAATAATCGGAATAGAACGGCAGTGCGTTTCAAGGTAAGCCTTGAGTTACCATATGATCCGGAAGGCCCACTATTGGGCCTGTCCCCTGTGAAGGCCAGAATCAAAAAGACACGGGATGGAAAATCGTGTATTGCAGCAGTAGTTACAATAGCCAAGACATGGAAGCAACAAAAATGTCCATCATCAGATGAATGGACGAAAAAGAGGTCCATGTACACAATGGAATATTAGACACAGAAAAGAAAGAAACAACGCCGTTTGCCGCACCATAGATGAGGCTAGAGATAATCACACAACTTGGAGTAAGTCAGAAAGCGAGAGACACATATCCTATGATATCACGTATAGGTGTTATCTAAAAATTGATAGTAATCAACTTATGTCCACAGAGAAGGACACTCACGTATTCAGGAAACAAACTTGTGATTAACCAGATGGAAAGGTGTGAGGAATGTATAACGGAGGATATTGTGTTTAACAGACATATGCTAATACTTTTAAAAGAGAGAATCACCAAACACATACCGAACACCAAGAGAGGTCTACGCAACATTCTGTAATAACCTATATGGAACAGGATCCAAAAATGAAAAGATAAATGTATCAATGAAACAGATTCTGTACACCTGGAACAAGCAAAACATTGCAATCAAATTTGCTCTGATAAAAATGAAAATTAAGCTACGAATACCAACAACAAGTTAGTAGACATAACTTCTGGGGGGTTTGTCTTGGCACATTCCACTCTAATTTACAACCTACAACCAGGACGTCCAGGAAGGCCCTGTTGCCCTAGTAACCAGAGTTGGGAATATAGAAATGCTGCCGCCTTCTGGTCGTTTCCTGCAAAGGCTGATTTAAACCCAGCGCTAATGGTCACTTAATATTCACAATTACTACAGGGCTGTAAATGACACCTGCCCTCAAAAAATGTCCTGGTGTAGGGAATGGCCACAGGAATTCAGAACACGGCAAATTTTTCAAGGAAACAGTTTGAAGAGGTAAGTTTTTCTGTTTTCCTTAAAAAAAAAAAAGAAAATGGAGGTGGATGAAAGCTCAATATAGGGAACTATTAGATGCATGCAAATCCAAACTACAAAAGGTATCACCACCCAACACTCAAAATGCCATCAGTAAAATATCTACAAACAATAAATGCTGAAGGGGTTTTAGAGAACTGTGTACCCTCTAGTTGCTGGTGGGATGTCAACTGGTAACAGCCAGTAGTGAGAAGAGAATGGAGGTGCGTTGAAAGGTAAAAATTGAGCTACCATATGATCTAGTAGGCCCACTGCTGGGCCTATCCCTTGAGAAGACCAGAATCAAAAAGACACAGGCTGGCAATCCTGCACTGCATCAATATTTAGCATAGCCAAGAGTTGGAAGCAACCAAAACGTCCATCAACAGATGAATGCACAAAGAAGAAGTGGACCATGTACACAATGGAATATTCGGCATAGAAAAGAATGAAACACTGCTGTTTGCAGCAACATAGATGAGCCTAGAGATAATCAGAGAACATGAGGTAAGTTGGAAAGCAGACGACAAATATCCTGTGATATCACTTCTAGGTGTTACCCAACAACTGACACAGATGAACACATTTCCACAGAGAAAGACACTCACAGACTTAGAAAACAAACTATGGTTATCTACAAGGAAAGTTGGGAGGAATGGATACATTAAGATTAGGGTTACGATACGTGTACAAATACATATTAAATACATATATGAAAAAGACCGACCATATACCAAGGGAGGTCTACTGAACGCTCTGTAATAATTTACACGGGGGCTTCCCGGGTGGCGCCGTGGTTAAGAATCCGCCTGGCAATGCAGGGGACACGGCATCGATCCCTGGTCCGGGAAGATCCCACATGCTGCAGAGCAACTAAGCCCGTGCACCACAACTACGGAGCCTGCGCTCTAGAGCCCACGAGCCATGACTACTGAGCCAACACACCAAAACTACTAAAGCCCGCATGCCTAGAGTACGTACTCCACAACAAGAGAAGCCACTGCAGTGAAAAGCCCGTGCACCGCAACGGAGAGTAGCCCCCGCTCACCGCAACTAGTGACAGCCCACATGCAGCAACGAAGATCCAACTCAGCCAAAAGTAAATAAATAAATAAAATAAAATTATTAAAATAAATAGTAATTTACATGGGAAGAGGATCTGTACATGTATAGATATATATGATGTTCAATTCAACCTGACTGTGCCCACCTAGGACAAACACTATTCTAATCATTACCCCAATTTAAAAAATTAAACCCAGGAACAACAATCAATGAGACATAAACTTATTGGGGTTTTCCCTGGCACATTCCATTCTAATTTACAACCTAGCAACACGACTTTCAGGAAGGCTCTGCTGCCCTACTAACCAGATTTGGAATGGAGAAATGCTGTCACCATGTGGCCGTTTCCCACAACAGCAGCTTTAATCACAGGGCTAACGGTCCCTTAAGACTCACAGTAATTGTAGGGCTGTAAATGACACGTGTCCTCAAAAAATGTCCTGTGGTAGGTAATGGTCAAAAAAGTTCACAACACGGAAAAGTTTTCAAGAAAACAATTTGAAGAGGTAAGTTTTACTCACTCTTTTGTTTACAAAAATCGAAGAACATGGAAAAAACCTCAGTATCAGGAATTATTGGTTGGATGCAAATCCAAACTAGAAAAGGAGTGCGCCACCCAATATTCAAAATGACATCAGTAAAAAGTATACAAACAATGAATGTTGACGGGTTTGTCGAGAAATCCATACCCACTATGCTGTTGGTTGGATGTAAACTGGTAAGAGCTAATCATGAGAACAGAATGGAGCTGCGTTTAAAAGCTAAACACTGAGCTACCATACGATGAGGCCGATCCCCTTAAGGGCCTATCACCTAAGAAGACCAGAATCGGAAAGACACAGACAGGAAAACATGCACTACAGCAATATTTACAATAGCCAAGACATGCAAGCAATGAAAATGTCCATCAACAGAGAAATGGATAAAGAAGAAGTGGTATAAGTACCGAATGAAATGTTAGCCTCAGAAAAATATGATCAATGCCGTTTTCAGGATTACGGATGAGCCTAGAAATAATCATATTACGTTAAGTAAGTCAAAAGGGAATGACAAATATCCTATGACATCATTTATAGATGTCATCCTAAGATTGCTACCAATGAACATATTTCCACAGAAAAGGACGCTCACAGATTTAGAAAACAAACGAATGGTTAACCAAAATGAAAGGTGGGAAGACGGATAAATTGGGATTATGGGGGTAACATACATATACTAAGGTATGTTAAATGTATATAAACATATAAACTATATGAATTATCTATACACCAATACATATAAAATATATAATGACCAAACACCTACCAAATATCAAGGGAGGTCTACTCAACACTCTGTAATAACATACATGGTAACAGGATCCGAAGATGAACAGATATATGTATGTATAACTGACCCGATTCTGTACAGCCAGACAATCACAACACTCTAATCAAAGTTGCTCCGATAGGGGCTTCCCTGGTGTGGCAGTGGTTGAGAATCTGCCTGCCAATGCAGGGGACACGGGTTCGAGCCCTGGTATGGGAAGATTCCACGTGCCGCGTAGCAACTAGGCCCGTGAGCCAAAACTACTGAGCCTGCGCGTCTGGAGCCTGTGCTCTGCAACAAGAGAGGCCGCGATAGTGAGAGGCCCGTGCACCACGATGAAGAGTGGGCCCCGCTTGCCACAACTATAGGAAGCCCTCGCACAGAAATGCAGACCTAACACAGGCAAAAATAAATAAATTAATTATTTAATAAAATAAAAAAATTTACTCCGATAAGAGATATAAATTAAATTTCAAAAACAAACATAAGTAAGGAGATATAAACTTCTGGGGGTTTGTCTGAGCACATTCCACTCTAATTTACAACCGAGGAACACGACGTCCAGGAAGACTCTGTTGCTCTACTAACAAGAGTTGAGGACGTAATAATGCTGCCGCCTTGTGGCTCTTTCCCAGAACAGCAGCTTTAAACACAGTGCTTATGGTCACTTAATATTCACAGGAATGCAGGGCTGTAAATGACACGTGCCCACAAAAAATGCCCTGGGGTAGGGAATAGCCAAGAGAATTCAACACATGACAAAATTTTCAAGAAGTCAATATGAAGAGGGAAGTTGTACTCACTCTTTAAGAAAAAGAAAAAGAAAAAAGGACATACCCAAAGCTCAGTATAAGGAATTATTAGATGCATGAAAATCCAACCTCCAAGAAGGTTTCACCTCACACCTGTCACGTGACAATCACAAAAAGTCTACAAACCATAAATGCTGAAGGGGTTTTAGAGAACTGTATACCTTCTAGCTGCTGGTGGGATGTAAAGCGGTAACGGCACTAATGAAAACAGAATGCAGGTGCTTTAAAAGGTAAAAATTGAGCTACCATATGATCCGGCAGGGCACCTTCTGGGTCTATAACCTACGACCACCAGAATCGGAAAGACAGAGGCAGGCAAATGTGCACTGCAGCAATATTTAAATAGCCAAGACATGGAAGCAAAAAAAAGGTCCAAAAACAGATGAATGGACAAAGAAGAAGTGGTATATGTACAGAATGGAATATTAGCCATGAAAAAAATAAAACAATGCCATTTGCAGCACCACAGATGAGCCTAGAGATAATCACAAAACGTGAAGTAAGTCAGAATGAAAAGAAAAATGTCCTATGAGATCACTTATGTTATCTGAAAATTCATATAAATAAACATAATGCCAGAGAGAAAGAGAATCTCAGATTGAGAAAACGAACTTATGGTTAAGCCAATGAAAAGGTGTGAGGAATGGATAAATTAGGATATTGGGATTAACAAACATATACTAATACATATAAAATACAGAATCACCAAAGACCTATGGAATACCAAGAGTGGTCTACTCATCACTCTGTCATAACCTACATGGAAAAGGACACGAAGATCAACAGATATATGTATATGTGTAAATGAACAAGATTCTGTACCCCTAGAACAAAAGACAGTTTTAAGTCAAATTGGCTCTGATAAACACTATAAATTAAAGACACAAACAAGAATTAAGGAGGCTAAAAGTTATGGGGGTTTGTCCTGCCACATTCTACTCTAATGTGCAACCTAAAAGCACAAATTGCAGGAAGGTTCTGTTTCCCTAGCAAGCAGAGTTGGTAACGTAGAAATGCCACCACCCTAAGGCCGTTTCCTCAAACAGCAGCTTTAAATCCACTGCTAATGGTCACTAACATTCAGAAGGACTGCAGGGGTGTAAATGACTCACGCCCTCAAAAAATGTCCTGGGGTAGGCAATGGCCAAAAGAATTCAAACGCGGCAAATTTTTCAAGAAGGCAATTTGAAGTTGTAAGTTTAACTCAATCTTAAACAAAATAAAAAGGATATTGATAAAAGCTGAACGTCAGGAATTACTAGATGCATGCAAATCCAATCTACCCAAAGGTATCACCTCACACCACTGACAATGACCATCAGCAAAAAGTCTACAAACAACAGATGTTGAAGAAGTTGTGGAGGACAGCGTAACCTCTACGTCTAAGTGCGATGTAAACTGGTAGCAGCCAATAATCGGAATAGAACGGCAGTGCGTTTCAAGGTAAGCCTTGAGTTACCATATGATCCGGAAGGCCCACTATTGGGCCTGTCCCCTGTGAAGGCCAGAATCAAAAAGACACGGGATGGAAAATCGTGTATTGCAGCAGTAGTTACAATAGCCAAGACATGGAAGCAACAAAAATGTCCATCATCAGATGAATGGACGAAAAAGAGGTCCATGTACACAATGGAATATTAGACACAGAAAAGAAAGAAACAACGCCGTTTGCCGCACCATAGATGAGGCTAGAGATAATCACACAACTTGGAGTAAGTCAGAAAGCGAGAGACACATATCCTATGATATCACGTATAGGTGTTATCTAAAAATTGATAGTAATCAACTTATGTCCACAGAGAAGGACACTCACGTATTCAGGAAACAAACTTGTGATTAACCAGATGGAAAGGTGTGAGGAATGTATAACGGAGGATATTGTGTTTAACAGACATATGCTAATACTTTTAAAAGAGAGAATCACCAAACACATACCGAACACCAAGAGAGGTCTACGCAACATTCTGTAATAACCTATATGGAACAGGATCCAAAAATGAAAAGATAAATGTATCAATGAAACAGATTCTGTACACCTGGAACAAGCAAAACATTGCAATCAAATTTGCTCTGATAAAAATGAAAATTAAGCTACGAATACCAACAACAAGTTAGTAGACATAACTTCTGGGGGGTTTGTCTTGGCACATTCCACTCTAATTTACAACCTACAACCAGGACGTCCAGGAAGGCCCTGTTGCCCTAGTAACCAGAGTTGGGAATATAGAAATGCTGCCGCCTTCTGGTCGTTTCCTGCAAAGGCTGATTTAAACCCAGCGCTAATGGTCACTTAATATTCACAATTACTACAGGGCTGTAAATGACACCTGCCCTCAAAAAATGTCCTGGTGTAGGGAATGGCCACAGGAATTCAGAACACGGCAAATTTTTCAAGGAAACAGTTTGAAGAGGTAAGTTTTTCTGTTTTCCTTAAAAAAAAAAAAAGAAAATGGAGGTGGATGAAAGCTCAATATAGGGAACTATTAGATGCATGCAAATCCAAACTACAAAAGGTATCACCACCCAACACTCAAAATGCCATCAGTAAAATATCTACAAACAATAAATGCTGAAGGGGTTTTAGAGAACTGTGTACCCTCTAGTTGCTGGTGGGATGTCAACTGGTAACAGCCAGTAGTGAGAAGAGAATGGAGGTGCGTTGAAAGGTAAAAATTGAGCTACCATATGATCTAGTAGGCCCACTGCTGGGCCTATCCCTTGAGAAGACCAGAATCAAAAAGACACAGGCTGGCAATCCTGCACTGCATCAATATTTAGCATAGCCAAGAGTTGGAAGCAACCAAAACGTCCATCAACAGATGAATGCACAAAGAAGAAGTGGACCATGTACACAATGGAATATTCGGCATAGAAAAGAATGAAACACTGCTGTTTGCAGCAACATAGATGAGCCTAGAGATAATCAGAGAACATGAGGTAAGTTGGAAAGCAGACGACAAATATCCTGTGATATCACTTCTAGGTGTTACCCAACAACTGACACAGATGAACACATTTCCACAGAGAAAGACACTCACAGACTTAGAAAACAAACTATGGTTATCTACAAGGAAAGTTGGGAGGAATGGATACATTAAGATTAGGGTTACCATACGTGTACAAATACATATTAAATACATATATGAAAAAGACCGACCATATACCAAGGGAGGTCTACTGAACGCTCTGTAATAATTTACACGGGGGCTTCCCGGGTGGCGCCGTGGTTAAGAATCCGCCTGGCAATGCAGGGGACACGGCATCGATCCCTGGTCCGGGAAGATCCCACATGCTGCAGAGCAACTAAGCCCGTGCACCACAACTACGGAGCCTGCGCTCTAGAGCCCACGAGCCATGACTACTGAGCCAACACACCAAAACTACTAAAGCCCGCATGCCTAGAGTACGTACTCCACAACAAGAGAAGCCACTGCAGTGAAAAGCCCGTGCACCGCAACGGAGAGTAGCCCCCGCTCACCGCAACTAGTGACAGCCCACATGCAGCAACGAAGATCCAACTCAGCCAAAAGTAAATAAATAAATAAAATAAAATTATTAAAATAAATAGTAATTTACATGGGAAGAGGATCTGTACATGTATAGATATATATGATGTTCAATTCAACCAGACTGTGCCCACCTAGGACAAACACTATTCTAATCATTACCCCAATTTAAAAAATTAAACCCAGGAACAACAATCAATGAGACATAAACTTATTGGGGTTTTCCCTGGCACATTCCATTCTAATTTACAACCTAGCAACACGACTTTCAGGAAGGCTCTGCTGCCCTACTAACCAGATTTGGAATGGAGAAATGCTGTCACCATGTGGCCGTTTCCCACAACAGCAGCTTTAATCACAGGGCTAACGGTCCCTTAAGACTCACAGTAATTGTAGGGCTGTAAATGACACGTGTCCTCAAAAAATGTCCTGGGGTAGGTAATGGTCAAAAAAGTTCACAACACGGAAAAGTTTTCAAGAAAACAATTTGAAGAGGTAAGTTTTACTCACTCTTTTGTTTACAAAAATCGAAGAACATGGATAAAACCTCAGTATCAGGAATTATTGGTTGGATGCAAATCCAAACTACAAAAGGAGTGCGCCACCCAATATTCAAAATGACATCAGTAAAAAGTATACAAACAATGAATGTTGACGGGTTTGTCGAGAAATCCATACCCACTATGCTGTTGGTTGGATGTAAACTGGTAACAGCTAATCATGAGAACAGAATGGAGCTGCGTTTAAAAGCTAAACACTGAGCTACCATACGATGAGGCCGATCCCCTTAAGGGCCTATCACCTAAGAAGACCAGAATCGGAAAGACACAGACAGGAAAACATGCACTACAGCAATATTTACAATAGCCAAGACATGCAAGCAAAGAAAATGTCCATCAACAGAGAAATGGATAAAGAAGAAGTGGTATAAGTACCGAATGGAATGTTAGCCTCAGAAAAATATGATCAATGCCGTTTTCAGGATTACGGATGAGCCTAGAAATAATCATATTACGTTAAGTAAGTCAAAAGGGAATGACAAATATCCTATGACATCATTTATAGATGTCATCCTAAGATTGCTACCAATGAACATATTTCCACAGAAAAGGACGCTCACAGATTTAGAAAACAAACGAATGGTTAACCAAAATGAAAGGTGGGAAGACGGATAAATTGGGATTATGGGGGTAACATACATATACTAAGGTATGTTAAATGTATATAAACATATAAACTATATGAATTATCTATACACCAATACATATAAAATATATAATGACCAAACACCTACCAAATATCAAGGGAGGTCTACTCAACACTCTGTAATAACATACATGGTAACAGGATCCGAAGATGAACAGATATATGTATGTATAACTGACCCGATTCTGTACAGCCAGACAATCACAACACTCTAATCAAAGTTGCTCCGATAGGGGCTTCCCTGGTGTGGCAGTGGTTGAGAATCTGCCTGCCAATGCAGGGGACACGGGTTCGAGCCCTGGTATGGGAAGATTCCACGTGCCGCGGAGCAACTAGGCCCGTGAGCCAAAACTACTGAGCCTGCGCGTCTGGAGCCTGTGCTCTGCAACAAGAGAGGCCGCGATAGTGAGAGGCCCGTGCACCACGATGAAGAGTGGGCCCCGCTTGCCACAACTATAGGAAGCCCTCGCACAGAAATGCAGACCTAACACAGGCAAAAATAAATAAATTAATTATTTAATAAAATAAAAAAATTTACTCCGATAAGAGATATAAATTAAATTTCAAAAACAAACATAAGTAAGGAGATATAAACTTCTGGGGGTTTGTCTGAGCACATTCCACTCTAATTTACAACCGAGGAACACGACGTCCAGGAAGACTCTGTTGCTCTACTAACAAGAGTTGAGGACGTAATAATGCTGCCGCCTTGTGGCTCTTTCCCAGAACAGCAGCTTTAAACACAGTGCTTATGGTCACTTAATATTCACAGGAATGCAGGGCTGTAAATGACACGTGCCCACAAAAAATGCCCTGGGGTAGGGAATAGCCAAGAGAATTCAACACATGACAAAATTTTCAAGAAGTCAATATGAAGAGGGAAGTTGTACTCACTCTTTAAGAAAAAGAAAAAGAAAAAAGGACATACCCAAAGCTCAGTATAAGGAATTATTAGATGCATGAAAATCCAACCTCCAAGAAGGTTTCACCTCACACCTGTCACGTGACAATCACAAAAAGTCTACAAACCATAAATGCTGAAGGGGTTTTAGAGAACTGTATACCTTCTAGCTGCTGGTGGGATGTAAAGCGGTAACGGCACTAATGAAAACAGAATGCAGGTGCTTTAAAAGGTAAAAATTGAGCTACCATATGATCCGGCAGGGCACCTTCTGGGTCTATAACCTACGACCACCAGAATCGGAAAGACAGAGGCAGGCAAATGTGCACTGCAGCAATATTTAAATAGCCAAGACATGGAAGCAAAAAAAAGGTCCAAAAACAGATGAATGGACAAAGAAGAAGTGGTATATGTACAGAATGGAATATTAGCCATGAAAAAAATAAAACAATGCCATTTGCAGCACCACAGATGAGCCTAGAGATAATCACAAAACGTGAAGTAAGTCAGAATGAAAAGAAAAATGTCCTATGAGATCACTTATGTTATCTGAAAATTCATATAAATAAACATAATGCCAGAGAGAAAGAGAATCTCAGATTGAGAAAACGAACTTATGGTTAAGCCAATGAAAAGGTGTGAGGAATGGATAAATTAGGATATTGGGATTAACAAACATATACTAATACATATAAAATACAGAATCACCAAAGACCTATGGAATACCAAGAGTGGTCTACTCATCACTCTGTCATAACCTACATGGAAAAGGACACGAAGATCAACAGATATATGTATATGTGTAAATGAACAAGATTCTGTACCCCTAGAACAAAAGACAGTTTTAAGTCAAATTGGCTCTGATAAACACTATAAATTAAAGACACAAACAAGAATTAAGGAGGCTAAAAGTTATGGGGGTTTGTCCTGCCACATTCTACTCTAATGTGCAACCTAAAAGCACAAATTGCAGGAAGGTTCTGTTTCCCTAGCAAGCAGAGTTGGTAACGTAGAAATGCCACCACCCTAAGGCCGTTTCCTCAAACAGCAGCTTTAAATCCACTGCTAATGGTCACTAACATTCAGAAGGACTGCAGGGGTGTAAATGACTCACGCCCTCAAAAAATGTCCTGGGGTAGGCAATGGCCAAAAGAATTCAAACGCGGCAAATTTTTCAAGAAGGCAATTTGAAGTTGTAAGTTTAACTCAATCTTAAACAAAATAAAAAGGATATTGATAAAAGCTGAACGTCAGGAATTACTAGATGCATGCAAATCCAATCTACCCAAAGGTATCACCTCACACCACTGACAATGACCATCAGCAAAAAGTCTACAAACAACAGATGTTGAAGAAGTTGTGGAGGACAGCGTAACCTCTACGTCTAAGTGCGATGTAAACTGGTAGCAGCCAATAATCGGAATAGAACGGCAGTGCGTTTCAAGGTAAGCCTTGAGTTACCATATGATCCGGAAGGCCCACTATTGGGCCTGTCCCCTGTGAAGGCCAGAATCAAAAAGACACGGGATGGAAAATCGTGTATTGCAGCAGTAGTTACAATAGCCAAGACATGGAAGCAACAAAAATGTCCATCATCAGATGAATGGACGAAAAAGAGGTCCATGTACACAATGGAATATTAGACACAGAAAAGAAAGAAACAACGCCGTTTGCCGCACCATAGATGAGGCTAGAGATAATCACACAACTTGGAGTAAGTCAGAAAGCGAGAGACACATATCCTATGATATCACGTATAGGTGTTATCTAAAAATTGATAGTAATCAACTTATGTCCACAGAGAAGGACACTCACGTATTCAGGAAACAAACTTGTGATTAACCAGATGGAAAGGTGTGAGGAATGTATAACGGAGGATATTGTGTTTAACAGACATATGCTAATACTTTTAAAAGAGAGAATCACCAAACACATACCGAACACCAAGAGAGGTCTACGCAACATTCTGTAATAACCTATATGGAACAGGATCCAAAAATGAAAAGATAAATGTATCAATGAAACAGATTCTGTACACCTGGAACAAGCAAAACATTGCAATCAAATTTGCTCTGATAAAAATGAAAATTAAGCTACGAATACCAACAACAAGTTAGTAGACATAACTTCTGGGGGGTTTGTCTTGGCACATTCCACTCTAATTTACAACCTACAACCAGGACGTCCAGGAAGGCCCTGTTGCCCTAGTAACCAGAGTTGGGAATATAGAAATGCTGCCACCTTGTGGTCGTTTCCTGCAAAGGCTGATTTAAACCCAGCGCTAATGGTCACTTAATATTCACAATTACTACAGGGCTGTAAATGACACCTGCCCTCAAAAAATGTCCTGGTGTAGGGAATGGCCACAGGAATTCAGAACACGGCAAATTTTTCAAGGAAACAGTTTGAAGAGGTAAGTTTTTCTGTTTTCCTTAAAAAAAAAAAAGAAAATGGAGGTGGATGAAAGCTCAATATAGGGAACTATTAGATGCATGCAAATCCAAACTACAAAAGGTATCACCACCCAACACTCAAAATGCCATCAGTAAAATATCTACAAACAATAAATGCTGAAGGGGTTTTAGAGAACTGTGTACCCTCTAGTTGCTGGTGGGATGTCAACTGGTAACAGCCAGTAGTGAGAAGAGAATGGAGGTGCGTTGAAAGGTAAAAATTGAGCTACCATATGATCTAGTAGGCCCACTGCTGGGCCTATCCCTTGAGAAGACCAGAATCAAAAAGACACAGGCTGGCAATCCTGCACTGCATCAATATTTAGCATAGCCAAGAGTTGGAAGCAACCAAAACGTCCATCAACAGATGAATGCACAAAGAAGAAGTGGACCATGTACACAATGGAATATTCGGCATAGAAAAGAATGAAACACTGCTGTTTGCAGCAACATAGATGAGCCTAGAGATAATCAGAGAACATGAGGTAAGTTGGAAAGCAGACGACAAATATCCTGTGATATCACTTCTAGGTGTTACCCAACAACTGACACAGATGAACACATTTCCACAGAGAAAGACACTCACAGACTTAGAAAACAAACTATGGTTATCTACAAGGAAAGTTGGGAGGAATGGATACATTAAGATTAGGGTTACCATACGTGTACAAATACATATTAAATACATATATCAAAAAGACCGACCATATACCAAGGGAGGTCTACTGAACGCTCTGTAATAATTTACACGGGGGCTTCCCGGGTGGCGCCGTGGTTAAGAATCCGCCTGGCAATGCAGGGGACACGGCATCGATCCCTGGTCCGGGAAGATCCCACATGCTGCAGAGCAACTAAGCCCGTGCACCACAACTACGGAGCCTGCGCTCTAGAGCCCACAAGCCATGACTACTGAGCCAACACACCAAAACTACTAAAGCCCGCATGCCTAGAGTACGTACTCCACAACAAGAGAAGCCACTGCAGTGAAAAGCCCGTGCACCGCAACGGAGAGTAGCCCCCGCTAACCGCAACTAGTGACAGCCCACATGCAGCAACGAAGATCCAACTCAGCCAAAAGTAAATAAATAAATAAAATAAAATTATTAAAATAAATAGTAATTTACATGGGAAGAGGATCTGTACATGTATAGATATATATGATGTTCAATTCAACCTGACTGTGCCCACCTAGGACAAACACTATTCTAATCATTACCCCAATTTAAAAAATTAAACCCAGGAACAACAATCAATGAGACATAAACTTATTGGGGTTTTCCCTGGCACATTCCATTCTAATTTACAACCTAGCAACACGACTTTCAGGAAGGCTCTGCTGCCCTACTAACCAGATTTGGAATGGAGAAATGCTGTCACCATGTGGCCGTTTCCCACAACAGCAGCTTTAATCACAGGGCTAACGGTCCCTTAAGACTCACAGTAATTGTAGGGCTGTAAATGACACGTGTCCTCAAAAAATGTCCTGGGGTAGGTAATGGTCAAAAAAGTTCACAACACGGAAAAGTTTTCAAGAAAACAATTTGAAGAGGTAAGTTTTACTCACTCTTTTGTTTACAAAAATCGAAGAACATGGATAAAACCTCAGTATCAGGAATTATTGGTTGGATGCAAATCCAAACTACAAAAGGAGTGCGCCACCCAATATTCAAAATGACATCAGTAAAAAGTATACAAACAATGAATGTTGACGGGTTTGTCGAGAAATCCATACCCACTATGCTGTTGGTTGGATGTAAACTGGTAACAGCTAATCATGAGAACAGAATGGAGCTGCGTTTAAAAGCTAAACACTGAGCTACCATACGATGAGGCCGATCCCCTTAAGGGCCTATCACCTAAGAAGACCAGAATCGGAAAGACACAGACAGGAAAACATGCACTACAGCAATATTTACAATAGCCAAGACATGCAAGCAAAGAAAATGTCCATCAACAGAGAAATGGATAAAGAAGAAGTGGTATAAGTACCGAATGGAATGTTAGCCTCAGAAAAATATGATCAATGCCGTTTTCAGGATTACGGATGAGCCTAGAAATAATCATATTACGTTAAGTAAGTCAAAAGGGAATGACAAATATCCTATGACATCATTTATAGATGTCATCCTAAGATTGCTACCAATGAACATATTTCCACAGAAAAGGACGCTCACAGATTTAGAAAACAAACGAATGGTTAACCAAAATGAAAGGTGGGAAGACGGATAAATTGGGATTATGGGGGTAACATACATATACTAAGGTATGTTAAATGTATATAAACATATAAACTATATGAATTATCTATACACCAATACATATAAAATATATAATGACCAAACACCTACCAAATATCAAGGGAGGTCTACTCAACACTCTGTAATAACATACATGGTAACAGGATCCGAAGATGAACAGATATATGTATGTATAACTGACCCGATTCTGTACAGCCAGACAATCACAACACTCTAATCAAAGTTGCTCCGATAGGGGCTTCCCTGGTGTGGCAGTGGTTGAGAATCTGCCTGCCAATGCAGGGGACACGGGTTCGAGCCCTGGTATGGGAAGATTCCACGTGCCGCGGAGCAACTAGGCCCGTGAGCCAAAACTACTGAGCCTGCGCGTCTGGAGCCTGTGCTCTGCAACAAGAGAGGCCGCGATAGTGAGAGGCCCGTGCACCATGATGAAGAGTGGGCCCCGCTTGCCACAACTATAGGAAGCCCTCGCACAGAAATGCAGACCTAACACAGGCAAAAATAAATAAATTAATTATTTAATAAAATAAAAAAATTTACTCCGATAAGAGATATAAATTAAATTTCGAAAAACAAACATAAGTAAGGAGATATAAACTTCTGGGGGTTTGTCTGAGCACATTCCACTCTAAGTTACAACCGAGGAACACGACGTCCAGGAAGACTCTGTTGCTCTACTAACAAGAGTTGAGGACGTAATAATGCTGCCGCCTTGTGGCTCTTTCCCAGAACAGCAGCTTTAAACACAGTGCTTATGGTCACTTAATATTCACAGGAATGCAGGGCTGTAAATGACACGTGCCCACAAAAAATGCCCTGGGGTAGGGAATAGCCAAGAGATTTCAACACATGACAAAATTTTCAAGAAGTCAATATGAAGAGGGAAGTTGTACTCACTCTTTAAGAAAAAGAAAAAGAAAAAAGGACATACCCAAAGCTCAGTATAAGGAATTATTAGATGCATGAAAATCCAACCTCCAAGAAGGCTTCACCTCACACCTGTTACGTGACAATCACAAAAAGTCTACAAACCATAAATGCTGAAGGGGTTTTAGAGAACTGTATACCTTCTAGCTGCTGGTGGGATGTAAAGCGGTAACGGCACTAATGAAAACAGAATGCAGGTGCTTTAAAAGGTAAAAATTGAGCTACCATATGATCCGGCAGGGCACCTTCTGGGTCTATAACCTACGACCACCAGAATCGGAAAGACAGAGGCAGGCAAATGTGCACTGCAGCAATATTTATATAGCCAAGACATGGAAGCAAAAAAAAGGTCCAAAAACAGATGAATGGACAAAGAAGAAGTGGTATATGTACAGAATGGAATATTAGCCATGAAAAAAATAAAACAATGCCATTTGCAGCACCACAGATGAGCCTAGAGATAATCACAAAACGTGAAGTAAGTCAGAATGAAAAGAAAAATGTCCTATGAGATCACTTATGTTATCTGAAAATTCATATAAATAAACATAATGCCAGAGAGAAAGAGAATCTCAGATTGAGAAAACGAACTTATGGTTAAGCCAATGAAAAGGTGTGAGGAATGGATAAATTAGGATATTGGGATTAACAAACATATACTAATACATATAAAATATAGAATCACCAAAGACCTATGGAATACCAAGAGTGGTCTACTCATCACTCTGTCATAACCTACATGGAAAAGGACACGAAGATGAACAGATATATGTATATGTGTAAATGAACAAGATTCTGTACCCCTAGAACAAAAGACAGTTTTAAGTCAAATTGGCTATGATAAACACTATAAATTAAAGACACAAACAAGAATTAAGGAGGCTAAAAGTTATGGGGGTTTGTCCTGCCACATTCTACTCTAATGTGCAACCTAAAAGCACAAATTGCAGGAAGGTTCTGTTTCCCTAGCAAGCAGAGTTGGTAACGTAGAAATGCCACCACCCTAAGGCCGTTTCCTCAAACAGCAGCTTTAAATCCACTGCTAATGGTCACTAACATTCAGAAGGACTGCAGGGGTGTAAATGACTCACGCCCTCAAAAAATGTCCTGGGGTAGGCAATGGCCAAAAGAATTCAAACGCGGCAAATTTTTCAAGAAGGCAATTTGAAGTTGTAAGTTTAACTCAATCTTAAACAAAATAAAAAGGATATTGATAAAAGCTGAACGTCAGGAATTACTAGATGCATGCAAATCCAATCTACCCAAAGGTATCACCTCACACCACTGACAATGACCATCAGCAAAAAGTCTACAAACAACAGATGTTGAAGAAGTTGTGGAGGACAGCGTAACCTCTACGTCTAAGTGCGATGTAAACTGGTAGCAGCCAATAATCGGAATAGAACGGCAGTGCGTTTCAAGGTAAGCCTTGAGTTACCATATGATCCGGAAGGCCCACTATTGGGCCTGTCCCCTGTGAAGGCCAGAATCAAAAAGACACGGGATGGAAAATCGTGTATTGCAGCAGTAGTTACAATAGCCAAGACATGGAAGCAACAAAAATGTCCATCATCAGATGAATGGACGAAAAAGAGGTCCATGTACACAATGGAATATTAGACACAGAAAAGAAAGAAACAACGCCGTTTGCCGCACCATAGATGAGGCTAGAGATAATCACACAACTTGGAGTAAGTCAGAAAGCGAGAGACACATATCCTATGATATCACGTATAGGTGTTATCTAAAAATTGATAGTAATCAACTTATGTCCACAGAGAAGGACACTCACGTATTCAGGAAACAAACTTGTGATTAACCAGATGGAAAGGTGTGAGGAATGTATAACGGAGGATATTGTGTTTAACAGACATATGCTAATACTTTTAAAAGAGAGAATCACCAAACACATACCGAACACCAAGAGAGGTCTACGCAACATTCTGTAATAACCTATATGGAACAGGATCCAAAAATGAAAAGATAAATGTATCAATGAAACAGATTCTGTACACCTGGAACAAGCAAAACATTGCAATCAAATTTGCTCTGATAAAAATGAAAATTAAGCTACGAATACCAACAACAAGTTAGTAGACATAACTTCTGGGGGGTTTGTCTTGGCACATTCCACTCTAATTTACAACCTACAACCAGGACGTCCAGGAAGGCCCTGTTGCCCTAGTAACCAGAGTTGGGAATATAGAAATGCTGCCGCCTTCTGGTCGTTTCCTGCAAAGGCTGATTTAAACCCAGCGCTAATGGTCACTTAATATTCACAATTACTACAGGGCTGTAAATGACACCTGCCCTCAAAAAATGTCCTGGTGTAGGGAATGGCCACAGGAATTCAGAACACGGCAAATTTTTCAAGGAAACAGTTTGAAGAGGTAAGTTTTTCTGTTTTCCTTAAAAAAAAAAAAGAAAATGGAGGTGGATGAAAGCTCAATATAGGGAACTATTAGATGCATGCAAATCCAAACTACAAAAGGTATCACCACCCAACACTCAAAATGCCATCAGTAAAATATCTACAAACAATAAATGCTGAAGGGGTTTTAGAGAACTGTGTACCCTCTAGTTGCTAGTGGGATGTCAACTGGTAACAGCCAGTAGTGAGAAGAGAATGGAGGTGCGTTGAAAGGTAAAAATTGAGCTACCATATGATCTAGTAGGCCCACTGCTGGGCCTATCCCTTGAGAAGACCAGAATCAAAAAGACACAGGCTGGCAATCCTGCACTGCATCAATATTTAGCATAGCCAAGAGTTGGAAGCAACCAAAACGTCCATCAACAGATGAATGCACAAAGAAGAAGTGGACCATGTACACAATGGAATATTCGGCATAGAAAAGAATGAAACACTGCTGTTTGCAGCAACATAGATGAGCCTAGAGATAATCAGAGAACATGAGGTAAGTTGGAAAGCAGACGACAAATATCCTGTGATATCACTTCTAGGTGTTACCCAACAACTGACACAGATGAACACATTTCCACAGAGAAAGACACTCACAGACTTAGAAAACAAACTATGGTTATCTACAAGGAAAGTTGGGAGGAATGGATACATTAAGATTAGGGTTACCATACGTGTACAAATACATATTAAATACATATATCAAAAAGACCGACCATATACCAAGGGAGGTCTACTGAACGCTTTGTAATAATTTACACGGGGGCTTCCCGGGTGGCGCCGTGGTTAAGAATCCGCCTGGCAATGCAGGGGACACGGCATCGATCCCTGGTCCGGGAAGATCCCACATGCTGCAGAGCAACTAAGCCCGTGCACCACAACTACGGAGCCTGCGCTCTAGAGCCCACGAGCCATGACTACTGAGCCAACACACCAAAACTACTAAAGCCCGCATGCCTAGAGTACGTACTCCACAACAAGAGAAGCCACTGCAGTGAAAAGCCCGTGCACCGCAACGGAGAGTAGCCCCCGCTCACCGCAACTAGTGACAGCCCACATGCAGCAACGAAGATCCAACTCAGCCAAAAGTAAATAAATAAATAAAATAAAATTATTAAAATAAATAGTAATTTACATGGGAAGAGGATCTGTACATGTATAGATATATATGATGTTCAATTCAACCTGACTGTGCCCACCTAGGACAAACACTATTCTAATCATTACCCCAATTTAAAAAATTAAACCCAGGAACAACAATCAATGAGACATAAACTTATTGGGGTTTTCCCTGGCACATTCCATTCTAATTTACAACCTAGCAACACGACTTTCAGGAAGGCTCTGCTGCCCTACTAACCAGATTTGGAATGGAGAAATGCTGTCACCATGTGGCCGTTTCCCACAACAGCAGCTTTAATCACAGGGCTAACGGTCCCTTAAGACTCACAGTAATTGTAGGGCTGTAAATGACACGTGTCCTCAAAAAATGTCCTGGGGTAGGTAATGGTCAAAAAAGTTCACAACACGGAAAAGTTTTCAAGAAAACAATTTGAAGAGGTAAGTTTTACTCACTCTTTTGTTTACAAAAATAGAAGAACATGGATAAAACCTCAATATCAGGAATTATTGGTTGGATGCAAATCCAAACTACAAAAGGAGTGCGCCACCCAATATTCAAAATGACATCAGTAAAAAGTATACAAACAATGAATGTTGACGGGTTTGTCGAGAAATCCATACCCACTATGCTGTTGGTTGGATGTAAACTGGTAACAGCTAATCATGAGAACAGAATGGAGCTGCGTTTAAAAGCTAAACACTGAGCTACCATACGATGAGGCCGATCCCCTTAAGGGCCTATCACCTAAGAAGACCAGAATCGGAAAGACACAGACAGGAAAACATGCACTACAGCAATATTTACAATAGCCAAGACATGCAAGCAAAGAAAATGTCCATCAACAGAGAAATGGACAAAGAAGAAGTGGTATAAGTACCGAATGGAATGTTAGCCTCAGAAAAATATGATCAATGCCATTTTCAGGATTACGGATGAGCCTAGAAATAATCATATTACGTTAAGTAAGTCAAAAGGGAATGACAAATATCCTATGACATCATTTATAGATGTCATCCTAAGATTGCTACCAATGAACATATTTCCACAGAAAAGGACGCTCACAGATTTAGAAAACAAACGAATGGTTAACCAAAATGAAAGGTGGGAAGACGGATAAATTGGGATTATGGGGGTAACATACATATACTAAGGTATGTTAAATGTATATAAACATATAAACTATATGAATTATCTATACACCAATACATATAAAATATATAATGACCAAACACCTACCAAATATCAAGGGAGGTCTACTCAACACTCTGTAATAACATACATGGTAACAGGATCCGAAGATGAACAGATATATGTATGTATAACTGACCCGATTCTGTACAGCCAGACAATCACAACACTCTAATCAAAGTTGCTCTGATAGGGGCTTCCCTGGTGTGGCAGTGGTTGAGAATCTGCCTGCCAATGCAGGGGACACGGGTTCGAGCCCTGGTATGGGAAGATTCCACGTGCCGCGGAGCAACTAGGCCCGTGAGCCAAAACTACTGAGCCTGCGCGTCTGGAGCCTGTGCTCTGCAACAAGAGAGGCCGCGATAGTGAGAGGCCCGTGCACCATGATGAAGAGTGGGCCCCGCTTGCCACAACTATAGGAAGCCCTCGCACAGAAATGCAGACCTAACACAGGCAAAAATAAATAAATTAATTATTTAATAAAATAAAAAAATTTACTCCGATAAGAGATATAAATTAAATTTCGAAAAACAAACATAAGTAAGGAGATATAAACTTCTGGGGGTTTGTCTGAGCACATTCCACTCTAATTTACAACCGAGGAACACGACGTCCAGGAAGACTCTGTTGCTCTACTAACAAGAGTTGAGGACGTAATAATGCTGCCGCCTTGTGGCTCTTTCCCAGAACAGCAGCTTTAAACACAGTGCTTATGGTCACTTAATATTCACAGGAATGCAGGGCTGTAAATGACACGTGCCCACAAAAAATGCCCTGGGGTAGGGAATAGCCAAGAGATTTCAACACATGACAAAATTTTCAAGAAGTCAATATGAAGAGGGAAGTTGTACTCACTCTTTAAGAAAAAGAAAAAGAAAAAAGGACATACCCAAAGCTCAGTATAAGGAATTATTAGATGCATGAAAATCCAACCTCCAAGAAGGCTTCACCTCACACCTGTTACGTGACAATCACAAAAAGTCTACAAACCATAAATGCTGAAGGGGTTTTAGAGAACTGTATACCTTCTAGCTGCTGGTGGGATGTAAAGCGGTAATGGCACTAATGAAAACAGAATGCAGGTGCTTTAAAAGGTAAAAATTGAGCTACCATATGATCCGGCAGGGCACCTTCTGGGTCTATAACCTACGACCACCAGAATCGGAAAGACAGAGGCAGGCAAATGTGCACTGCAGCAATATTTATATAGCCAAGACATGGAAGCAAAAAAAAGGTCCAAAAACAGATGAATGGACAAAGAAGAAGTGGTATATGTACAGAATGGAATATTAGCCATGAAAAAAATAAAACAATGCCATTTGCAGCACCACAGATGAGCCTAGAGATAATCACAAAACGTGAAGTAAGTCAGAATGAAAAGAAAAATGTCCTATGAGATCACTTATGTTATCTGAAAATTCATATAAATAAACATAATGCCAGAGAGAAAGAGAATCTCAGATTGAGAAAACGAACTTATGGTTAAGCCAATGAAAAGGTGTGAGGAATGGATAAATTAGGATATTGGGATTAACAAACATATACTAATACATATAAAATATAGAATCACCAAAGACCTATGGAATACCAAGAGTGGTCTACTCATCACTCTGTCATAACCTACATGGAAAAGGACACGAAGATGAACAGATATATGTATATGTGTAAATGAACAAGATTCTGTACCCCTAGAACAAAAGACAGTTTTAAGTCAAATTGGCTATGATAAACACTATAAATTAAAGACACAAACAAGAATTAAGGAGGCTAAAAGTTATGGGGGTTTGTCCTGCCACATTCTACTCTAATGTGCAACCTAAAAGCACAAATTGCAGGAAGGTTCTGTTTCCCTAGCAAGCAGAGTTGGTAACGTAGAAATGCCACCACCCTAAGGCCGTTTCCTCAAACAGCAGCTTTAAATCCACTGCTAATGGTCACTAACATTCAGAAGGACTGCAGGGGTGTAAATGACTCACGCCCTCAAAAAATGTCCTGGGGTAGGCAATGGCCAAAAGAATTCAAACGCGGCAAATTTTTCAAGAAGGCAATTTGAAGTTGTAAGTTTAACTCAATCTTAAACAAAATAAAAAGGATATTGATAAAAGCTGAACGTCAGGAATTACTAGATGCATGCAAATCCAATCTACCCAAAGGTATCACCTCACACCACTGACAATGACCATCAGCAAAAAGTCTACAAACAACAGATGTTGAAGAAGTTGTGGAGGACAGCGTAACCTCTACGTCTAAGTGCGATGTAAACTGGTAGCAGCCAATAATCGGAATAGAACGGCAGTGCGTTTCAAGGTAAGCCTTGAGTTACCATATGATCCGGAAGGCCCACTATTGGGCCTGTCCCCTGTGAAGGCCAGAATCAAAAAGACACGGGATGGAAAATCGTGTATTGCAGCAGTAGTTACAATAGCCAAGACATGGAAGCAACAAAAATGTCCATCATCAGATGAATGGACGAAAAAGAGGTCCATGTACACAATGGAATATTAGACACAGAAAAGAAAGAAACAACGCCGTTTGCCGCACCATAGATGAGGCTAGAGATAATCACACAACTTGGAGTAAGTCAGAAAGCGAGAGACACATATCCTATGATATCACGTATAGGTGTTATCTAAAAATTGATAGTAATCAACTTATGTCCACAGAGAAGGACACTCACGTATTCAGGAAACAAACTTGTGATTAACCAGATGGAAAGGTGTGAGGAATGTATAACGGAGGATATTGTGTTTAACAGACATATGCTAATACTTTTAAAAGAGAGAATCACCAAACACATACCGAACACCAAGAGAGGTCTACGCAACATTCTGTAATAACCTATATGGAACAGGATCCAAAAATGAAAAGATAAATGTATCAATGAAACAGATTCTGTACACCTGGAACAAGCAAAACATTGCAATCAAATTTGCTCTGATAAAAATGAAAATTAAGCTACGAATACCAACAACAAGTTAGTAGACATAACTTCTGGGGGGTTTGTCTTGGCACATTCCACTCTAATTTACAACCTACAACCAGGACGTCCAGGAAGGCCCTGTTGCCCTAGTAACCAGAGTTGGGAATATAGAAATGCTGCCGCCTTCTGGTCGTTTCCTGCAAAGGCTGATTTAAACCCAGCGCTAATGGTCACTTAATATTCACAATTACTACAGGGCTGTAAATGACACCTGCCCTCAAAAAATGTCCTGGTGTAGGGAATGGCCACAGGAATTCAGAACACGGCAAATTTTTCAAGGAAACAGTTTGAAGAGGTAAGTTTTTCTGTTTTACTTAAAAAAAAAAAAGAAAATGGACGTGGATGAAAGCTCAATATAGGGAACTATTAGATGCATGCAAATCCAAACTACAAAAGGTATCACCACCCAACACTCAAAATGCCATAAGTAAAATATCTACAAACCATAAATGCTGAAGGGGTTTTAGAGAACTGTATACCCTCTAGTTGCTGGTGGGATGTCAACTGGTAACAGCCAGTAGTGAGAAGAGAATGGAGGTGCGTTGAAAGGTAAAAATTGAGCTACCATATGATCTAGTAGGCCCACTGCTGGGCCTATCCTTTGAGAAGACCAGAATCAAAAAGACACAGGCTGGCAATCCTGCACTGCATCAATATTTAGCATAGCCAAGAGTTGGAAGCAACCAAAACGTCCATCAACAGATGAATGCACAAAGAAGAAGTGGACCATGTACACAATGGAATATTCGGCATAGAAAAGAATGAAACACTGCTGTTTGCAACAACATAGATGAGCCTAGAGAAAATCAGAGAACATGAGGTAAGTTGGAAAGCAGACGACAAATATCCTGTGATATCACTTCTAGGTGTTACCTAACAACTGACACAGATGAACACATTTCCACAGAGAAAGACACTCACAGACTTAGAAAACAAACTATGGTTATCTACAAGGAAAGTTGGGAGGAATGGATACATTAAGATTAGGGTTACCATACGTGTACAAATACATATTAAATACATATATCAAAAAGACCGACCATATACCAAGGGAGGTCTACTGAACGCTCTGTAATAATTTACACGGGGGTTTCCCGGGTGGCGCCGTGGTTAAGAATCCGCCTGGCAATGCAGGGGACACGGCATCGATCCCTGGTCCGGGAAGATCCCACATGCTGCAGAGCAACTAAGCCCGTGCACCACGACTACGGAGCCTGCGCTCTAGAGCCCACGAGCCGTGACTACTGAGCCAACACACCAAAACTACTAAAGCCCGCATGCCTAGAGTACGTACTCCACAACAAGAGAAGCCACTGCAGTGAAAAGCCCGTGCACCGCAACGGAGAGTAGCCCCCGCTCACCGCAACTAGTGACAGCCCACATGCAGCAACGAAGATCCAACTCAGCCAAAAGTAAATAAATAAATAAAATAAAATTATTAAAATAAATAGTAATTTACATGGGAAGAGGATCTGTACATGTATAGATATATATGATGTTCAATTCAACCTGACTGTGCCCACCTAGGACAAACACTATTCTAATCATTACCCCAATTTAAAAAATTAAACCCAGGAACAACAATCAATGAGACATAAACTTATTGGGGTTTTCCCTGGCACATTCCATTCTAATTTACAACCTAGCAACACGACTTTCAGGAAGGCTCTGCTGCCCTACTAACCAGATTTGGAATGGAGAAATGCTGTCACCATGTGGCCGTTTCCCACAACAGCAGCTTTAATCACAGGGCTAACGGTCCCTTAAGACTCACAGTAACTGTAGGGCTGTAAATGACACGTGTCCTCAAAAAATGTCCTGGGGTAGGTAATGGTCAAAAAAGTTCACAACACGGAAAAGTTTTCAAGAAAACAATTTGAAGAGGTAAGTTTTACTTACTCTTTTGTTTACAAAAATCGAAGAACATGGATAAAACCTCAGTATCAGGAATTATTGGTTGGATGCAAATCCAAACTACAAAAGGAGTGCGCCACCCAATATTCAAAATGACATCAGTAAAAAGTATACAAACAATGAATGTTGACGGGTTTGTCGAGAAATCCATACCCACTATGCTGTTGGTTGGATGTAAACCAGTAACAGCTAATCATGAGAACAGAATGGAGCTGCGTTTAAAAGCTAAACACTGAGCTACCATACGATGAGGCCGATCCCCTTAAGGGCCTATCACCTAAGAAGACCAGAATCGGAAAGACACAGACGGGAAAACATGCACTACAGCAATATTTACAATAGCCAAGACATGCAAGCAAAGAAAATGTCCATCAACAGAGAAATGGACAAAGAAGAAGTGGTATAAGTACCGAATGGAATGTTAGCCTCAGAAAAATATGATCAATGCCGTTTTCAGGATTACGGATGAGCCTAGAAATAATCATATTACGTTAAGTAAGTCAAAAGGGAATGACAAATATCCTATGACATCATTTATAGATGTCATCCTAAGATTGCTACCAATGAACATATTTCCACAGAAAAGGACGCTCACAGATTTAGAAAACAAACGAATGGTTAACCAAAATGAAAGGTGGGAAGACGGATAAATTGGGATTATGGGGGTAACATACATATACTAAGGTATGTTAAATGTATATAAACATATAACATATAAACTATATGAATTATCTATACACCAATACATATAAAATATATAATGACCAAACACCTACCAAATATCAAGGGAGGTCTACTCAACACTCTGTAATAACATACATGGTAACAGGATCCGAAGATGAACAGATATATGTATGTATAACTGACCCGATTCTGTACAGCCAGACAATCACAACACTCTAATCAAAGTTGCTCCGATAGGGGCTTCCCTGGTGTGGCAGTGGTTGAGAATCTGCCTGCCAATGCAGGGGACACGGGTTCGAGCCCTGGTATGGGAAGATTCCACGTGCCGCGGAGCAACTAGGCCCGTGAGCCAAAACTACTGAGCCTGCGCGTCTGGAGCCTGTGCTCTGCAACAAGAGAGGCCGCGATAGTGAGAGGCCCGTGCACCACGATGAAGAGTGGGCCCCGCTTGCCACAACTATAGGAAGCCCTCGCACAGAAATGCAGACCTAACACAGGCAAAAATAAATAAATTAATTATTTAATAAAATAAAAAAATTTACTCCGATAAGAGATATAAATTAAATTTCAAAAACAAACATAAGTAAGGAGATATAAACTTCTGGGGGTTTGTCTGAGCACATTCCACTCTAATTTACAACCGAGGAACACGACGTCCAGGAAGACTCTGTTGCTCTACTAACAAGAGTTGAGGACGTAATAATGCTGCCGCCTTGTGGCTCTTTCCCAGAACAGCAGCTTTAAACACAGTGCTTATGGTCACTTAATATTCACAGGAATGCAGGGCTGTAAATGACACGTGCCCACAAAAAATGCCCTGGGGTAGGGAATAGCCAAGAGAATTCAACACATGACAAAATTTTCAAGAAGTCAATATGAAGAGGGAAGTTGTACTCACTCTTTAAGAAAAAGAAAAAGAAAAAAGGACATACCCAAAGCTCAGTATAAGGAATTATTAGATGCATGAAAATCCAACCTCCAAGAAGGTTTCACCTCACACCTGTCACGTGACAATCACAAAAAGTCTACAAACCATAAATGCTGAAGGGGTTTTAGAGAACTGTATACCTTCTAGCTGCTGGTGGGATGTAAAGCGGTAACGGCACTAATGAAAACAGAATGAAGGTGCTTTAAAAGGTAAAAATTGAGCTACCATATGATCCGGCAGGGCACCTTCTGGGTCTATAACCTACGACCACCAGAATCGGAAAGACAGAGGCAGGCAAATGTGCACTGCAGCAATATTTATATAGCCAAGACATGGAAGCAAAAAAAAGGTCCAAAAACAGATGAATGGACAAAGAAGAAGTGGTATATGTACAGAATGGAATATTAGCCATGAAAAAAATAAAACAATGCCATTTGCAGCACCACAGATGAGCCTAGAGATAATCACAAAACGTGAAGTAAGTCAGAATGAAAAGAAAAATGTCCTATGAGATCACTTATGTTATCTGAAAATTCATATAAATAAACATAATGCCAGAGAGAAAGAGAATCTCAGATTGAGAAAACGAACTTATGGTTAAGCCAATGAAAAGGTGTGAGGAATGGATAAATTAGGATATTGGGATTAACAAACATATACTAATACATATAAAATATAGAATCACCAAAGACCTATGGAATACCAAGAGTGGTCTACTCATCACTCTGTCATAACCTACATGGAAAAGGACACGAAGATCAACAGATATATGTATATGTGTAAATGAACAAGATTCTGTACCCCTAGAACAAAAGACAGTTTTAAGTCAAATTGGCTATGATAAACACTATAAATTAAAGACACAAACAAGAATTAAGGAGGCTAAAAGTTATGGGGGTTTGTCCTGCCACATTCTACTCTAATGTGCAACCTAAAAGCACAAATTGCAGGAAGGTTCTGTTTCCCTAGCAAGCAGAGTTGGTAACGTAGAAATGCCACCACCCTAAGGCCGTTTCCTCAAACAGCAGCTTTAAATCCACTGCTAATGGTCACTAACATTCAGAAGGACTGCAGGGGTGTAAATGACTCACGCCCTCAAAAAATGTCCTGGGGTAGGCAATGGCCAAAAGAATTCAAACGCGGCAAATTTTTCAAGAAGGCAATTTGAAGTTGTAAGTTTAACTCAATCTTAAACAAAATAAAAAGGATATTGATAAAAGCTGAACGTCAGGAATTACTAGATGCATGCAAATCCAATCTACCCAAAGGTATCACCTCACACCACTGACAATGACCATCAGCAAAAAGTCTACAAACAACAGATGTTGAAGAAGTTGTGGAGGACAGCGTAACCTCTACGTCTAAGTGCGATGTAAACTGGTAGCAGCCAATAATCGGAATAGAACGGCAGTGCGTTTCAAGGTAAGCCTTGAGTTACCATATGATCCGGAAGGCCCACTATTGGGCCTGTCCCCTGTGAAGGCCAGAATCAAAAAGACACGGGATGGAAAATCGTGTATTGCAGCAGTAGTTACAATAGCCAAGACATGGAAGCAACAAAAATGTCCATCATCAGATGAATGGACGAAAAAGAGGTCCATGTACACAATGGAATATTAGACACAGAAAAGAAAGAAACAACGCCGTTTGCCGCACCATAGATGAGGCTAGAGATAATCACACAACTTGGAGTAAGTCAGAAAGCGAGAGACACATATCCTATGATATCACGTATAGGTGTTATCTAAAAATTGATAGTAATCAACTTATGTCCACAGAGAAGGACACTCACGTATTCAGGAAACAAACTTGTGATTAACCAGATGGAAAGGTGTGAGGAATGTATAACGGAGGATATTGTGTTTAACAGACATATGCTAATACTTTTAAAAGAGAGAATCACCAAACACATACCGAACACCAAGAGAGGTCTACGCAACATTCTGTAATAACCTATATGGAACAGGATCCAAAAATGAAAAGATAAATGTATCAATGAAACAGATTCTGTACACCTGGAACAAGCAAAACATTGCAATCAAATTTGCTCTGATAAAAATGAAAATTAAGCTACGAATACCAACAACAAGTTAGTAGACATAACTTCTGGGGGGTTTGTCTTGGCACATTCCACTCTAATTTACAACCTACAACCAGGACGTCCAGGAAGGCCCTGTTGCCCTAGTAACCAGAGTTGGGAATATAGAAATGCTGCCGCCTTGTGGTCGTTTCCTGCAAAGGCTGATTTAAACCCAGCGCTAATGGTCACTTAATATTCACAATTACTACAGGGCTGTAAATGACACCTGCCCTCAAAAAATGTCCTGGTGTAGGGAATGGCCACAGGAATTCAGAACACGGCAAATTTTTCAAGGAAACAGTTTGAAGAGGTAAGTTTTTCTGTTTTCCTTAAAAAAAAAAAAAGAAAATGGACGTGGATGAAAGCTCAATATAGGGAACTATTAGATGCATGCAAATCCAAACTACAAAAGGTATCACCACCCAACACTCAAAATGCCATCAGTAAAATATCTACAAACAATAAATGCTGAAGGGGTTTTAGAGAACTGTGTACCCTCTAGTTGCTGGTGGGATGTCAACTGGTAACAGCCAGTAGTGGGAAGAGAATGGAGGTGCGTTGAAAGGTAAAAATTGAGCTACCATATGATCTAGTAGGCCCACTGCTGGGCCTATCCCTTGAGAAGACCAGAATCAAAAAGACACAGGCTGGCAATCCTGCACTGCATCAATATTTAGCATAGCCAAGAGTTGGAAGCAACCAAAACGTCCATCAACAGATGAATGCACAAAGAAGAAGTGGACCATGTACACAATGGAATATTCGGCATAGAAAAGAATGAAACACTGCTGTTTGCAGCAACATAGATGAGCCTAGAGATAATCAGAGAACATGAGGTAAGTTGGAAAGCAGACGACAAATATCCTGTGATATCACTTCTAGGTGTTACCCAACAACTGACACAGATGAACACATTTCCACAGAGAAAGACACTCACAGACTTAGAAAACAAACTATGGTTATCTACAAGGAAAGTTGGGAGGAATGGATACATTAAGATTAGGGTTACCATACGTGTACAAATACATATTAAATACATATATGAAAAAGACCGACCATATACCAAGGGAGGTCTACTGAACGCTCTGTAATAATTTACACGGGGGCTTCCCGGGTGGCGCCGTGGTTAAGAATCCGCCTGGCAATGCAGGGGACACGGCATCGATCCCTGGTCCGGGAAGATCCCACATGCTGCAGAGCAACTAAGCCCGTGCACCACAACTACGGAGCCTGCGCTCTAGAGCCCACGAGCCATGACTACTGAGCCAACACACCAAAACTACTAAAGCCCGCATGCCTAGAGTACGTACTCCACAACAAGAGAAGCCACTGCAGTGAAAAGCCCGTGCACCGCAACGGAGAGTAGCCCCCGCTCACCGCAACTAGTGACAGCCCACATGCAGCAACGAAGATCCAACTCAGCCAAAAGTAAATAAATAAATAAAATAAAATTATTAAAATAAATAGTAATTTACATGGGAAGAGGATCTGTACATGTATAGATATATATGATGTTCAATTCAACCTGACTGTGCCCACCTAGGACAAACACTATTCTAATCATTACCCCAATTTAAAAAATTAAACCCAGGAACAACAATCAATGAGACATAAACTTATTGGGGTTTTCCCTGGCACATTCCATTCTAATTTACAACCTAGCAACACGACTTTCAGGAAGGCTCTGCTGCCCTACTAACCAGATTTGGAATGGAGAAATGCTGTCACCATGTGGCCGTTTCCCACAACAGCAGCTTTAATCACAGGGCTAACGGTCCCTTAAGATTCACAGTAATTGTAGGGCTGTAAATGACACGTGTCCTCAAAAAATGTCCTGGGGTAGGTAATGGTCAAAAAAGTTCACAACACGGAAAAGTTTTCAAGAAAACAATTTGAAGAGGTAAGTTTTACTCACTCTTTTGTTTACAAAAATAGAAGAACATGGATAAAACCTCAATATCAGGAATTATTGGTTGGATGCAAATCCAAACTACAAAAGGAGTGCGCCACCCAATATTCAAAATGACATCAGTAAAAAGTATACAAACAATGAATGTTGACGGGTTTGTCGAGAAATCCATACCCACTATGCTGTTGGTTGGATGTAAACTGGTAACAGCTAATCATGAGAACAGAATGGAGCTGCGTTTAAAAGCTAAACACTGAGCTACCATACGATGAGGCCGATCCCCTTAAGGGCCTATCACCTAAGAAGACCAGAATCGGAAAGACACAGACAGGAAAACATGCACTACAGCAATATTTACAATAGCCAAGACATGCAAGCAAAGAAAATGTCCATTAACAGAGAAATGGACAAAGAAGAAGTGGTATAAGTACCGAATGGAATGTTAGCCTCAGAAAAATATGATCAATGCCATTTTCAGGATTACGGATGAGCCTAGAAATAATCATATTACGTTAAGTAAGTCAAAAGGGAATGACAAATATCCTATGACATCATTTATAGATGTCATCCTAAGATTGCTACCAATGAACATATTTCCACAGAAAAGGACGCTCACAGATTTAGAAAACAAACGAATGGTTAACCAAAATGAAAGGTGGGAAGACGGATAAATTGGGATTATGGGGGTAACATACATATACTAAGGTATGTTAAATGTATATAAACATATAACATATAAACTATATGAATTATCTATACACCAATACATATAAAATATATAATGACCAAACACCTACCAAATATCAAGGGAGGTCTACTCAACACTCTGTAATAACATACATGGTAACAGGATCCGAAGATGAACAGATATATGTATGTATAACTGACCCGATTCTGTACAGCCAGACAATCACAACACTCTAATCAAAGTTGCTCCGATAGGGGCTTCCCTGGTGTGGCAGTGGTTGAGAATCTGCCTGCCAATGCAGGGGACACGGGTTCGAGCCCTGGTATGGGAAGATTCCACGTGCCGTGGAGCAACTAGGCCCGTGAGCCAAAACTACTGAGCCTGCGCGTCTGGAGCCTGTGCTCTGCAACAAGAGAGGCCGCGATAGTGAGAGGCCCGTGCACCACGATGAAGAGTGGGCCCCGCTTGCCACAACTATAGGAAGCCCTCGCACAGAAATGCAGACCTAACACAGGCAAAAATAAATAAATTAATTATTTAATAAAATAAAAAAATTTACTCCGATAAGAGATATAAATTAAATTTCAAAAACAAACATAAGTAAGGAGATATAAACTTCTGGGGGTTTGTCTGAGCACATTCCACTCTAATTTACAACCGAGGAACACGACGTCCAGGAAGACTCTGTTGCTCTACTAACAAGAGTTGAGGATGTAATAATGCTGCCGCCTTGTGGCTCTTTCCCAGAACAGCAGCTTTAAACACAGTGCTTATGGTCACTTAATATTCACAGGAATGCAGGGCTGTAAATGACACGTGCCCACAAAAAATGCCCTGGGGTAGGGAATAGCCAAGAGAATTCAACACATGACAAAATTTTCAAGAAGTCAATATGAAGAGGGAAGTTGTACTCACTCTTTAAGAAAAAGAAAAAGAAAAAAGGACATACCCAAAGCTCAGTATAAGGAATTATTAGATGCATGAAAATCCAACCTCCAAGAAGGTTTCACCTCACACCTGTCACGTGACAATCACAAAAAGTCTACAAACCATAAATGCTGAAGGGGTTTTAGAGAACTGTATACCTTCTAGCTGCTGGTGGGATGTAAAGCGGTAACGGCACTAATGAAAACAGAATGCAGGTGCTTTAAAAGGTAAAAATTGAGCTACCATATGATCCGGCAGGGCACCTTCTGGGTCTATAACCTACGACCACCAGAATCGGAAAGACAGAGGCAGGCAAATGTGCACTGCAGCAATATTTAAATAGCCAAGACATGGAAGCAAAAAAAAGGTCCAAAAACAGATGAATGGACAAAGAAGAAGTGGTATATGTACAGAATGGAATATTAGCCATGAAAAAAATAAAACAATGCCATTTGCAGCACCACAGATGAGCCTAGAGATAATCACAAAACGTGAAGTAAGTCAGAATGAAAAGAAAAATGTCCTATGAGATCACTTATGTTATCTGAAAATTCATATAAATAAACATAATGCCAGAGAGAAAGAGAATCTCAGATTGAGAAAACGAACTTATGGTTAAGCCAATGAAAAGGTGTGAGGAATGGATAAATTAGGATATTGGGATTAACAAACATATACTAATACATATAAAATATAGAATCACCAAAGACCTATGGAATACCAAGAGTGGTCTACTCATCACTCTGTCATAACCTACATGGAAAAGGACACGAAGATCAACAGATATATGTATATGTGTAAATGAACAAGATTCTGTACCCCTAGAACAAAAGACAGTTTTAAGTCAAATTGGCTATGATAAACACTATAAATTAAAGACACAAACAAGAATTAAGGAGGCTAAAAGTTATGGGGGTTTGTCCTGCCACATTCTACTCTAATGTGCAACCTAAAAGCACAAATTGCAGGAAGGTTCTGTTTCCCTAGCAAGCAGAGTTGGTAACGTAGAAATGCCACCACTCTAAGGCCGTTTCCTCAAACAGCAGCTTTAAATCCACTGCTAATGGTCACTAACATTCAGAAGGACTGCAGGGGTGTAAATGACTCACGCCCTCAAAAAATGTCCTGGGGTAGGCAATGGCCAAAAGAATTCAAACGCGGCAAATTTTTCAAGAAGGCAATTTGAAGTTGTAAGTTTAACTCAATCTTAAACAAAATAAAAAGGATATTGATAAAAGCTGAACATCAGGAATTACTAGATGCATGCAAATCCAATCTACCCAAAGGTATCACCTCACACCACTGACAATGACCATCAGCAAAAAGTCTACAAACAACAGATGTTGAAGAAGTTGTGGAGGACAGCGTAACCTCTACGTCTAAGTGCGATGTAAACTGGTAGCAGCCAATAATCGGAATAGAACGGCAGTGCGTTTCAAGGTAAGCCTTGAGTTACCATATGATCCGGAAGGCCCACTATTGGGCCTGTCCCCTGTGAAGGCCAGAATCAAAAAGACACGGGATGGAAAATCGTGTATTGCAGCAGTAGTTACAATAGCCAAGACATGGAAGCAACAAAAATGTCCATCATCAGATGAATGGACGAAAAAGAGGTCCATGTACACAATGGAATATTAGACACAGAAAAGAAAGAAACAACGCCGTTTGCCGCACCATAGATGAGGCTAGAGATAATCACACAACTTGGAGTAAGTCAGAAAGCGAGAGACACATATCCTATGATATCACGTATAGGTGTCATCTAAAAATTGATATTAATCAACTTATGTCCACAGAGAAGGACACTCACGTATTCAGGAAACAAACTTGTGATTAACCAGATGGAAAGGTGTGAGGAATGTATAACGGAGGATATTGTGTTTAACAGACATATGCTAATACTTTTAAAAGAGAGAATCACCAAACACATACCGAACACCAAGAGAGGTCTACGCAACATTCTGTAATAACCTATATGGAACAGGATCCAAAAATGAAAAGATAAATGTATCAATGAAACAGATTCTGTACACCTGGAACAAGCAAAACATTGCAATCAAATTTGCTCTGATAAAAATGAAAATTAAGCTACGAATACCAACAACAAGTTAGTAGACATAACTTCTGGGGGGTTTGTCTTGGCACATTCCACTCTAATTTACAACCTACAACCAGGACGTCCAGGAAGGCCCTGTTGCCCTAGTAACCAGAGTTGGGAATATAGAAATGCTGCCACCTTGTGGTCGTTTCCTGCAAAGGCTGATTTAAACCCAGCGCTAATGGTCACTTAATATTCACAATTACTACAGGGCTGTAAATGACACCTGCCCTCAAAAAATGTCCTGGTGTAGGGAATGGCCACAGGAATTCAGAACACGGCAAATTTTTCAAGGAAACAGTTTGAAGAGGTAAGTTTTTCTGTTTTCCTTAAAAAAAAAAAAGAAAATGGAGGTGGATGAAAGCTCAATATAGGGAACTATTAGATGCATGCAAATCCAAACTACAAAAGGTATCACCACCCAACACTCAAAATGCCATCAGTAAAATATGTACAAACAATAAATGCTGAAGGGGTTTTAGAGAACTGTGTACCCTCTAGTTGCTGGTGGGATGTCAACTGGTAACAGCCAGTAGTGAGAAGAGAATGGAGGTGCGTTGAAAGGTAAAAATTGAGCTACCATATGATCTAGTAGGCCCACTGCTGGGCCTATCCCTTGAGAAGACCAGAATCAAAAAGACACAGGCTGGCAATCCTGCACTGCATCAATATTTAGCATAGCCAAGAGTTGGAAGCAACCAAAACGTCCATCAACAGATGAATGCACAAAGAAGAAGTGGACCATGTACACAATGGAATATTCGGCATAGAAAAGAATGAAACACTGCTGTTTGCAGCAACATAGATGAGCCTAGAGATAATCAGAGAACATGAGGTAAGTTGGAAAGCAGACGACAAATATCCTGTGATATCACTTCTAGGTGTTACCCAACAACTGACACAGATGAACACATTTCCACAGAGAAAGACACTCACAGACTTAGAAAACAAACTATGGTTATCTACAAGGAAAGTTGGGAGGAATGGATACATTAAGATTAGGGTTACCATACGTGTACAAAAACATATTAAATACATATATCAAAAAGACCGACCATATACCAAGGGAGGTCTACTGAACGCTCTGTAATAATTTACACGGGGGCTTCCCGGGTGGCGCCGTGGTTAAGAATCCGCCTGGCAATGCAGGGGACACGGCATCGATCCCTGGTCCGGGAAGATCCCACATGCTGCAGAGCAACTAAGCCCGTGCACCACAACTACGGAGCCTGCGCTCTAGAGCCCACGAGCCATGACTACTGAGCCAACACACCAAAACTACTAAAGCCCGCATGCCTAGAGTACGTACTCCACAACAAGAGAAGCCACTGCAGTGAAAAGCCCGTGCACCGCAACGGAGAGTAGCCCCCGCTCACCGCAACTAGTGACAGCCCACATGCAGCAACGAAGATCCAACTCAGCCAAAAGTAAATAAATAAATAAAATAAAATTATTAAAATAAATAGTAATTTACATGGGAAGAGGATCTGTACATGTATAGATATATATGATGTTCACTTCAACCTGACTGTGCCCACCTAGGACAAACACTATTCTAATCATTACCCCAATTTAAAAAATTAAACCCAGGAACAACAATCAATGAGACATAAACTTATTGGGGTTTTCCCTGGCACATTCCATTCTAATTTACAACCTAGCAACACGACTTTCAGGAAGGCTCTGCTGCCCTACTAACCAGATTTGGAATGGAGAAATGCTGTCACCATGTGGCCGTTTCCCACAACAGCAGCTTTAATCACAGGGCTAACGGTCCCTTAAGACTCACAGTAATTGTAGGGCTGTAAATGACACGTGTCCTCAAAAAATGTCCTGGGGTAGGTAATGGTCAAAAAAGTTCACAACACGGAAAAGTTTTCAAGAAAACAATTTGAAGAGGTAAGTTTTACTCACTCTTTTGTTTACAAAAATAGAAGAACATGGATAAAACCTCAATATCAGGAATTATTGGTTGGATGCAAATCCAAACTACAAAAGGAGTGCGCCACCCAATATTCAAAATGACATCAGTAAAAAGTATACAAACAATGAATGTTGACGGGTTTGTCGAGAAATCCATACCCACTATGCTGTTGGTTGGATGTAAACTGGTAACAGCTAATCATGAGAACAGAATGGAGCTGCGTTTAAAAGCTAAACACTGAGCTACCATACGATGAGGCCGATCCCCTTAAGGGCCTATCACCTAAGAAGACCAGAATCGGAAAGACACAGACAGGAAAACATGCACTACAGCAATATTTACAATAGCCAAGACATGCAAGCAAAGAAAATGTCCATCAACAGAGAAATGGACAAAGAAGAAGTGGTATAAGTACCGAATGGAATGTTAGCCTCAGAAAAATATGATCAATGCCATTTTCAGGATTACGGATGAGCCTAGAAATAATCATATTACGTTAAGTAAGTCAAAAGGGAATGACAAATATCCTATGACATCATTTATAGATGTCATCCTAAGATTGCTACCAATGAACATATTTCCACAGAAAAGGACGCTCACAGATTTAGAAAACAAACGAATGGTTAACCAAAATGAAAGGTGGGAAGACGGATAAATTGGGATTATGGGGGTAACATACATATACTAAGGTATGTTAAATGTATATAAACATATAACATATAAACTATATGAATTATCTATACACCAATAAATATAAAATATATAATGACCAAACACCTACCAAATATCAAGGGAGGTCTACTCAACACTCTGTAATAACATACATGGTAACAGGATCCGAAGATGAACAGATATATGTATGTATAACTGACCCGATTCTGTACAGCCAGACAATCACAACACTCTAATCAAAGTTGCTCCGATAGGGGCTTCCCTGGTGTGGCAGTGGTTGAGAATCTGCCTGCCAATGCAGGGGACACGGGTTCGAGCCCTGGTATGGGAAGATTCCACGTGCCGTGGAGCAACTAGGCCCGTGAGCCAAAACTACTGAGCCTGCGCGTCTGGAGCCTGTGCTCTGCAACAAGAGAGGCCGCGATAGTGAGAGGCCCGTGCACCACGATGAAGAGTGGGCCCCGCTTGCCACAACTATAGGAAGCCCTCGCACAGAAATGCAGACCTAACACAGGCAAAAATAAATAAATTAATTATTTAATAAAATAAAAAAATTTACTCCGATAAGAGATATAAATTAAATTTCAAAAACAAACATAAGTAAGGAGATATAAACTTCTGGGGGTTTGTCTGAGCACATTCCACTCTAATTTACAACCGAGGAACACGACGTCCAGGAAGACTCTGTTGCTCTACTAACAAGAGTTGAGGATGTAATAATGCTGCCGCCTTGTGGCTCTTTCCCAGAACAGCAGCTTTAAACACAGTGCTTATGGTCACTTAATATTCACAGGAATGCAGGGCTGTAAATGACACGTGCCCACAAAAAATGCCCTGGGGTAGGGAATAGCCAAGAGAATTCAACACATGACAAAATTTTCAAGAAGTCAATATGAAGAGGGAAGTTGTACTCACTCTTTAAGAAAAAGAAAAAGAAAAAAGGACATACCCAAAGCTCAGTATAAGGAATTATTAGATGCATGAAAATCCAACCTCCAAGAAGGTTTCACCTCACACCTGTCACGTGACAATCACAAAAAGTCTACAAACCATAAATGCTGAAGGGGTTTTAGAGAACTGTATACCTTCTAGCTGCTGGTGGGATGTAAAGCGGTAACGGCACTAATGAAAACAGAATGCAGGTGCTTTAAAAGGTAAAAATTGAGCTACCATATGATCCGGCAGGGCACCTTCTGGGTCTATAACCTACGACCACCAGAATCGGAAAGACAGAGGCAGGCAAATGTGCACTGCAGCAATATTTAAATAGCCAAGACATGGAAGCAAAAAAAAGGTCCAAAAACAGATGAATGGACAAAGAAGAAGTGGTATATGTACAGAATGGAATATTAGCCATGAAAAAAATAAAACAATGCCATTTGCAGCACCACAGATGAGCCTAGAGATAATCACAAAACGTGAAGTAAGTCAGAATGAAAAGAAAAATGTCCTATGAGATCACTTATGTTATCTGAAAATTCATATAAATAAACATAATGCCAGAGAGAAAGAGAATCTCAGATTGAGAAAACGAACTTATGGTTAAGCCAATGAAAAGGTGTGAGGAATGGATAAATTAGGATATTGGGATTAACAAACATATACTAATACATATAAAATATAGAATCACCAAAGACCTATGGAATACCAAGAGTGGTCTACTCATCACTCTGTCATAACCTACATGGAAAAGGACACGAAGATCAACAGATATATGTATATGTGTAAATGAACAAGATTCTGTACCCCTAGAACAAAAGACAGTTTTAAGTCAAATTGGCTATGATAAACACTATAAATTAAAGACACAAACAAGAATTAAGGAGGCCAGAAGTTATGGGGGTTTGTCCTGCCACATTCTACTCTAATGTGCAACCTAAAAGCACAAATTGCAGGAAGGTTCTGTTTCCCTAGCAAGCAGAGTTGGTAACGTAGAAATGCCACCACCCTAAGGCCGTTTCCTCAAACAGCAGCTTTAAATCCACTGCTAATGGTCACTAACATTCAGAAGGACTGCAGGGGTGTAAATGACTCACGCCCTCAAAAAATGTCCTGGGGTAGGCAATGGCCAAAGAATTCAAACGCGGCAAATTTTTCAAGAAGGCAATTTGAAGTTGTAAGTTTAACTCAATCTTAAACAAAATAAAAAGGATATTGATAAAAGCTGAACGTCAGGAATTACTAGATGCATGCAAATCCAATCTACCCAAAGGTATCACCTCACACCACTGACAATGACCATCAGCAAAAAGTCTACAAACAACAGATGTTGAAGAAGTTGTGGAGGACAGCGTAACCTCTACGTCTAAGTGCGATGTAAACTGGTAGCAGCCAATAATCGGAATAGAACGGCAGTGCGTTTCAAGGTAAGCCTTGAGTTACCATATGATCCGGAAGGCCCACTATTGGGCCTGTCCCCTGTGAAGGCCAGAATCAAAAAGACACGGGATGGAAAATCGTGTATTGCAGCAGTAGTTACAATAGCCAAGACATGGAAGCAACAAAAATGTCCATCATCAGATGAATGGACGAAAAAGAGGTCCATGTACACAATGGAATATTAGACACAGAAAAGAAAGAAACAACGCCGTTTGCCGCACCATAGATGAGGCTAGAGATAATCACACAACTTGGAGTAAGTCAGAAAGCGAGAGACACATATCCTATGATATCACGTATAGGTGTTATCTAAAAATTGATAGTAATCAACTTATGTCCACAGAGAAGGACACTCACGTATTCAGGAAACAAACTTGTGATTAACCAGATGGAAAGGTGTGAGGAATGTATAACGGAGGATATTGTGTTTAACAGACATATGCTAATACTTTTAAAAGAGAGAATCACCAAACACATACCGAACAGCAAGAGAGGTCTACGCAACATTCTGTAATAACCTATATGGAACAGGATCCAAAAATGAAAAGATAAATGTATCAATGAAACAGATTCTGTACACCTGGAACAAGCAAAACATTGCAATCAAATTTGCTCTGATAAAAATGAAAATTAAGCTACGAATACCAACAACAAGTTAGTAGACATAACTTCTGGGGGGTTTGTCTTGGCACATTCCACTCTAATTTACAACCTACAACCAGGACGTCCAGGAAGGCCCTGTTGCCCTAGTAACCAGAGTTGGGAATATAGAAATGCTGCCACCTTGTGGTCGTTTCCTGCAAAGGCTGATTTAAACCCAGCGCTAATGGTCACTTAATATTCACAATTACTACAGGGCTGTAAATGACACCTGCCCTCAAAAAATGTCCTGGTGTAGGGAATGGCCACAGGAATTCAGAACACGGCAAATTTTTCAAGGAAACAGTTTGAAGAGGTAAGTTTTTCTGTTTTCCTTAAAAAAAAAAAAAGAAAATGGACGTGGATGAAAGCTCAATATAGGGAACTATTAGATGCATGCAAATCCAAACTACAAAAGGTATCACCACCCAACACTCAAAATGCCATCAGTAAAATATCTACAAACAATAAATGCTGAAGGGGTTTTAGAGAACTGTGTACCCTCTAGTTGCTGGTGGGATGTCAACTGGTAACAGCCAGTAGTGGGAAGAGAATGGAGGTGCGTTGAAAGGTAAAAATTGAGCTACCATATGATCTAGTAGGCCCACTGCTGGGCCTATCCCTTGAGAAGACCAGAATCAAAAAGACACAGGCTGGCAATCCTGCACTGCATCAATATTTAGCATAGCCAAGAGTTGGAAGCAACCAAAACGTCCATCAACAGATGAATGCACAAAGAAGAAGTGGACCATGTACACAATGGAATATTCGGCATAGAAAAGAATGAAACACTGCTGTTTGCAGCAACATAGATGAGCCTAGAGATAATCAGAGAACATGAGGTAAGTTGGAAAGCAGACGACAAATATCCTGTGATATCACTTCTAGGTGTTACCCAACAACTGACACAGATGAACACATTTCCACAGAGAAAGACACTCACAGACTTAGAAAACAAACTATGGTTATCTACAAGGAAAGTTGGGAGGAATGGATACATTAAGATTAGGTTTACCATACGTGTACAAATACATATTAAATACATATATGAAAAAGACCGACCATATACCAAGGGAGGTCTACTGAACGCTCTGTAATAATTTACACGGGGGCTTCCCGGGTAGCGCCGTGGTTAAGAATCCGCCTGGCAATGCAGGGGACACGGCATCGATCCCTGGTCCGGGAAGATCCCACATGCTGCAGAGCAACTAAGCCCGTGCACCACAACTACGGAGCCTGCGCTCTAGAGCCCACGAGCCATGACTACTGAGCCAACACACCAAAACTACTAAAGCCCGCATGCCTAGAGTACGTACTCCACAACAAGAGAAGCCACTGCAGTGAAAAGCCCGTGCACCGCAACGGAGAGTAGCCCCCGCTCACCGCAACTAGTGACAGCCCACATGCAGCAACGAAGATCCAACTCAGCCAAAAGTAAATAAATAAATAAAATAAAATTATTAAAATAAATAGTAATTTACATGGGAAGAGGATCTGTACATGTATAGATATATATGATGTTCACTTCAACCTGACTGTGCCCACCTAGGACAAACACTATTCTAATCATTACCCCAATTTAAAAAATTAAACCCAGGAACAACAATCAATGAGACATAAACTTATTGGGGTTTTCCCTGGCACATTCCATTCTAATTTACAACCTAGCAACACGACTTTCAGGAAGGCTCTGCTGCCCTACTAACCAGATTTGGAATGGAGAAATGCTGTCACCATGTGGCCGTTTCCCACAACAGCAGCTTTAATCACAGGGCTAACGGTCCCTTAAGACTCACAGTAATTGTAGGGCTGTAAATGACACGTGTCCTCAAAAAATGTCCTGGGGTAGGTAATGGTCAAAAAAGTTCACAACACGGAAAAGTTTTCAAGAAAACAATTTGAAGAGGTAAGTTTTACTCACTCTTTTGTTTACAAAAATAGAAGAACATGGATAAAACCTCAATATCAGGAATTATTGGTTGGATGCAAATCCAAACTACAAAAGGAGTGCGCCACCCAATATTCAAAATGACATCAGTAAAAAGTATACAAACAATGAATGTTGACGGGTTTGTCGAGAAATCCATACCCACTATGCTGTTGGTTGGATGTAAACTGGTAACAGCTAATCATGAGAACAGAATGGAGCTGCGTTTAAAAGCTAAACACTGAGCTACCATACGATGAGGCCGATCCCCTTAAGGGCCTATCACCTAAGAAGACCAGAATCGGAAAGACACAGACAGGAAAACATGCACTACAGCAATATTTACAATAGCCAAGACATGCAAGCAAAGAAAATGTCCATCAACAGAGAAATGGACAAAGAAGAAGTGGTATAAGTACCGAATGGAATGTTAGCCTCAGAAAAATATGATCAATGCCATTTTCAGGATTACGGATGAGCCTAGAAATAATCATATTACGTTAAGTAAGTCAAAAGGGAATGACAAATATCCTATGACATCATTTATAGATGTCATCCTAAGATTGCTACCAATGAACATATTTCCACAGAAAAGGACGCTCACAGATTTAGAAAACAAACGAATGGTTAACCAAAATGAAAGGTGGGAAGACGGATAAATTGGGATTATGGGGGTAACATACATATACTAAGGTATGTTAAATGTATATAAACATATAACATATAAACTATATGAATTATCTATACACCAATACATATAAAATATATAATGACCAAACACCTACCAAATATCAAGGGAGGTCTACTCAACACTCTGTAATAACATACATGGTAACAGGATCCGAAGATGAACAGATATATGTATGTATAACTGACCCGAATCTGTACAGCCAGACAATCACAACACTCTAATCAAAGTTGCTCCGATAGGGGCTTCCCTGGTGTGGCAGTGGTTGAGTATCTGCCTGCCAATGCAGGGGACACGGGTTCGAGCCCTGGTATGGGAAGATTCCACGTGCCGTGGAGCAACTAGGCCCGTGAGCCAAAACTACTGAGCCTGCGCGTCTGGAGCCTGTGCTCTGCAACAAGAGAGGCCGCGATAGTGAGAGGCCCGTGCACCACGATGAAGAGTGGGCCCCGCTTGCCACAACTATAGGAAGCCCTCGCACAGAAATGCAGACCTAACACAGGCAAAAATAAATAAATTAATTATTTAATAAAATAAAAAAATTTACTCCGATAAGAGATATAAATTAAATTTCAAAAACAAACATAAGTAAGGAGATATAAACTTCTGGGGGTTTGTCTGAGCACATTCCACTCTAATTTACAACCGAGGAACACGACGTCCAGGAAGACTCTGTTGCTCTACTAACAAGAGTTGAGGATGTAATAATGCTGCCGCCTTGTGGCTCTTTCCCAGAACAGCAGCTTTAAACACAGTGCTTATGGTCACTTAATATTCACAGGAATGCAGGGCTGTAAATGACACGTGCCCACAAAAAATGCCCTGGGGTAGGGAATAGCCAAGAGAATTCAACACATGACAAAATTTTCAAGAAGTCAATATGAAGAGGGAAGTTGTACTCACTCTTTAAGAAAAAGAAAAAGAAAAAAGGACATACCCAAAGCTCAGTATAAGGAATTATTAGATGCATGAAAATCCAACCTCCAAGAAGGTTTCACCTCACACCTGTCACGTGACAATCACAAAAAGTCTACAAACCATAAATGCTGAAGGGGTTTTAGAGAACTGTATACCTTCTAGCTGCTGGTGGGATGTAAAGCGGTAACGGCACTAATGAAAACAGAATGCAGGTGCTTTAAAAGGTAAAAATTGAGCTACCATATGATCCGGCAGGGCACCTTCTGGGTCTATAACCTACGACCACCAGAATCGGAAAGACAGAGGCAGGCAAATGTGCACTGCAGCAATATTTAAATAGCCAAGACATGGAAGCAAAAAAAAGGTCCAAAAACAGATGAATGGACAAAGAAGAAGTGGTATATGTACAGAATGGAATATTAGCCATGAAAAAAATAAAACAATGCCATTTGCAGCACCACAGATGAGCCTAGAGATAATCACAAAACGTGAAGTAAGTCAGAATGAAAAGAAAAATGTCCTATGAGATCACTTATGTTATCTGAAAATTCATATAAATAAACATAATGCCAGAGAGAAAGAGAATCTCAGATTGAGAAAACGAACTTATGGTTAAGCCAATGAAAAGGTGTGAGGAATGGATAAATTAGGATATTGGGATTAACAAACATATACTAATACATATAAAATATAGAATCACCAAAGACCTATGGAATACCAAGAGTGGTCTACTCATCACTCTGTCATAACCTACATGGAAAAGGACACGAAGATCAACAGATATATGTATATGTGTAAATGAACAAGATTCTGTACCCCTAGAACAAAAGACAGTTTTAAGTCAAATTGGCTATGATAAACACTATAAATTAAAGACACAAACAAGAATTAAGGAGGCTAAAAGTTATGGGGGTTTGTCCTGCCACATTCTACTCTAATGTGCAACCTAAAAGCACAAATTGCAGGAAGGTTCTGTTTCCCTAGCAAGCAGAGTTGGTAACGTAGAAATGCCACCACTCTAAGGCCGTTTCCTCAAACAGCAGCTTTAAATCCACTGCTAATGGTCACTAACATTCAGAAGGACTGCAGGGGTGTAAATGACTCACGCCCTCAAAAAATGTCCTGGGGTAGGCAATGGCCAAAAGAATTCAAACGCGGCAAATTTTTCAAGAAGGCAATTTGAAGTTGTAAGTTTAACTCAATCTTAAACAAAATAAAAAGGATATTGATAAAAGCTGAACGTCAGGAATTACTAGATGCATGCAAATCCAATCTACCCAAAGGTATCACCTCACACCACTGACAATGACCATCAGCAAAAAGTCTACAAACAACAGATGTTGAAGAAGTTGTGGAGGACAGCGTAACCTCTACGTCTAAGTGCGATGTAAACTGGTAGCAGCCAATAATCGGAATAGAACGGCAGTGCGTTTCAAGGTAAGCCTTGAGTTACCATATGATCCGGAAGGCCCACTATTGGGCCTGTCCCCTGTGAAGGCCAGAATCAAAAAGACACGGGATGGAAAATCGTGTATTGCAGCAGTAGTTACAATAGCCAAGACATGGAAGCAACAAAAATGTCCATCATCAGATGAATGGACGAAAAAGAGGTCCATGTACACAATGGAATATTAGACACAGAAAAGAAAGAAACAACGCCGTTTGCCGCACCATAGATGAGGCTAGAGATAATCACACAACTTGGAGTAAGTCAGAAAGCGAGAGACACATATCCTATGATATCACGTATAGGTGTCATCTAAAAATTGATATTAATCAACTTATGTCCACAGAGAAGGACACTCACGTATTCAGGAAACAAACTTGTGATTAACCAGATGGAAAGGTGTGAGGAATGTATAACGGAGGATATTGTGTTTAACAGACATATGCTAATACTTTTAAAAGAGAGAATCACCAAACACATACCGAACACCAAGAGAGGTCTACGCAACATTCTGTAATAACCTATATGGAACAGGATCCAAAAATGAAAAGATAAATGTATCAATGAAACAGATTCTGTACACCTGGAACAAGCAAAACATTGCAATCAAATTTGCTCTGATAAAAATGAAAATTAAGCTACGAATACCAACAACAAGTTAGTAGACATAACTTCTGGGGGGTTTGTCTTGGCACATTCCACTCTAATTTACAACCTACAACCAGGACGTCCAGGAAGGCCCTGTTGCCCTAGTAACCAGAGTTGGGAATATAGAAATGCTGCCACCTTGTGGTCGTTTCCTGCAAAGGCTGATTTAAACCCAGCGCTAATGGTCACTTAATATTCACAATTACTACAGGGCTGTAAATGACACCTGCCCTCAAAAAATGTCCTGGTGTAGGGAATGGCCACAGGAATTCAGAACACGGCAAATTTTTCAAGGAAACAGTTTGAAGAGGTAAGTTTTTCTGTTTTCCTTAAAAAAAAAAAAGAAAATGGAGGTGGATGAAAGCTCAATATAGGGAACTATTAGATGCATGCAAATCCAAACTACAAAAGGTATCACCACCCAACACTCAAAATGCCATCAGTAAAATATCTACAAACAATAAATGCTGAAGGGGTTTTAGAGAACTGTGTACCCTCTAGTTGCTGGTGGGATGTCAACTGGTAACAGCCAGTAGTGAGAAGAGAATGGAGGTGCGTTGAAAGGTAAAAATTGAGCTACCATATGATCTAGTAGGCCCACTGCTGGGCCTATCCCTTGAGAAGACCAGAATCAAAAAGACACAGGCTGGCAATCCTGCACTGCATCAATATTTAGCATAGCCAAGAGTTGGAAGCAACCAAAACGTCCATCAACAGATGAATGCACAAAGAAGAAGTGGACCATGTACACAATGGAATATTCGGCATAGAAAAGAATGAAACACTGCTGTTTGCAGCAACATAGATGAGCCTAGAGATAATCAGAGAACATGAGGTAAGTTGGAAAGCAGACGACAAATATCCTGTGATATCACTTCTAGGTGTTACCCAACAACTGACACAGATGAACACATTTCCACAGAGAAAGACACTCACAGACTTAGAAAACAAACTATGGTTATCTACAAGGAAAGTTGGGAGGAATGGATACATTAAGATTAGGGTTACCATACGTGTACAAAAACATATTAAATACATATATCAAAAAGACCGACCATATACCAAGGGAGGTCTACTGAACGCTCTGTAATAATTTACACGGGGGCTTCCCGGGTGGCGCCGTGGTTAAGAATCCGCCTGGCAATGCAGGGGACACGGCATCGATCCCTGGTCCGGGAAGATCCCACATGCTGCAGAGCAACTAAGCCCGTGCACCACAACTACGGAGCCTGCGCTCTAGAGCCCACGAGCCATGACTACTGAGCCAACACACCAAAACTACTAAAGCCCGCATGCCTAGAGTACGTACTCCACAACAAGAGAAGCCACTGCAGTGAAAAGCCCGTGCACCGCAACGGAGAGTAGCCCCCGCTCACCGCAACTAGTGACAGCCCACATGCAGCAACGAAGATCCAACTCAGCCAAAAGTAAATAAATAAATAAAATAAAATTATTAAAATAAATAGTAATTTACATGGGAAGAGGATCTGTACATGTATAGATATATATGATGTTCACTTCAACCTGACTGTGCCCACCTAGGACAAACACTATTCTAATCATTACCCCAATTTAAAAAATTAAACCCAGGAACAACAATCAATGAGACATAAACTTATTGGGGTTTTCCCTGGCACATTCCATTCTAATTTACAACCTAGCAACACGACTTTCAGGAAGGCTCTGCTGCCCTACTAACCAGATTTGGAATGGAGAAATGCTGTCACCATGTGGCCGTTTCCCACAACAGCAGCTTTAATCACAGGGCTAACGGTCCCTTAAGACTCACAGTAATTGTAGGGCTGTAAATGACACGTGTCCTCAAAAAATGTCCTGGGGTAGGTAATGGTCAAAAAAGTTCACAACACGGAAAAGTTTTCAAGAAAACAATTTGAAGAGGTAAGTTTTACTCACTCTTTTGTTTACAAAAATAGAAGAACATGGATAAAACCTCAATATCAGGAATTATTGGTTGGATGCAAATCCAAACTACAAAAGGAGTGCGCCACCCAATATTCAAAATGACATCAGTAAAAAGTATACAAACAATGAATGTTGACGGGTTTGTCGAGAAATCCATACCCACTATGCTGTTGGTTGGATGTAAACTGGTAACAGCTAATCATGAGAACAGAATGGAGCTGCGTTTAAAAGCTAAACACTGAGCTACCATACGATGAGGCCGATCCCCTTAAGGGCCTATCACCTAAGAAGACCAGAATCGGAAAGACACAGACAGGAAAACATGCACTACAGCAATATTTACAATAGCCAAGACATGCAAGCAAAGAAAATGTCCATCAACAGAGAAATGGACAAAGAAGAAGTGGTATAAGTACCGAATGGAATGTTAGCCTCAGAAAAATATGATCAATGCCATTTTCAGGATTACGGATGAGCCTAGAAATAATCATATTACGTTAAGTAAGTCAAAAGGGAATGACAAATATCCTATGACATCATTTATAGATGTCATCCTAAGATTGCTACCAATGAACATATTTCCACAGAAAAGGACGCTCACAGATTTAGAAAACAAACGAATGGTTAACCAAAATGAAAGGTGGGAAGACGGATAAATTGGGATTATGGGGGTAACATACATATACTAAGGTATGTTAAATGTATATAAACATATAACATATAAACTATATGAATTATCTATACACCAATACATATAAAATATATAATGACCAAACACCTACCAAATATCAAGGGAGGTCTACTCAACACTCTGTAATAACATACATGGTAACAGGATCCGAAGATGAACAGATATATGTATGTATAACTGACCCGATTCTGTACAGCCAGACAATCACAACACTCTAATCAAAGTTGCTCCGATAGGGGCTTCCCTCGTGTGGCAGTGGTTGAGAATCTGCCTGCCAATGCAGGGGACACGGGTTCGAGCCCTGGTATGGGAAGATTCCACGTGCCGTGGAGCAACTAGGCCCGTGAGCCAAAACTACTGAGCCTGCGCGTCTGGAGCCTGTGCTCTGCAACAAGAGAGGCCGCGATAGTGAGAGGCCCGTGCACCACGATGAAGAGTGGGCCCCGCTTGCCACAACTATAGGAAGCCCTCGCACAGAAATGCAGACCTAACACAGGCAAAAATAAATAAATTAATTATTTAATAAAATAAAAAAATTTACTCCGATAAGAGATATAAATTAAATTTCAAAAACAAACATAAGTAAGGAGATATAAACTTCTGGGGGTTTGTCTGAGCACATTCCACTCTAATTTACAACCGAGGAACACGACGTCCAGGAAGACTCTGTTGCTCTACTAACAAGAGTTGAGGACGTAATAATGCTGCCGCCTTGTGGCTCTTTCCCAGAACAGCAGCTTTAAACACAGTGCTTATGGTCACTTAATATTCACAGGAATGCAGGGCTGTAAATGACACGTGCCCACAAAAAATGCCCTGGGGTAGGGAATAGCCAAGAGAATTCAACACATGACAAAATTTTCAAGAAGTCAATATGAAGAGGGAAGTTGTACTCACTCTTTAAGAAAAAGAAAAAGAAAAAAGGACATACCCAAAGCTCAGTATAAGGAATTATTAGATGCATGAAAATCCAACCTCCAAGAAGGTTTCACCTCACACCTGTCACGTGACAATCACAAAAAGTCTACAAACCATAAATGCTGAAGGGGTTTTAGAGAACTGTATACCTTCTAGCTGCTGGTGGGATGTAAAGCGGTAACGGCACTAATGAAAACAGAATGCAGGTGCTTTAAAAGGTAAAAATTGAGCTACCATATGATCCGGCAGGGCACCTTCTGGGTCTATAACCTACGACCACCAGAATCGGAAAGACAGAGGCAGGCAAATGTGCACTGCAGCAATATTTAAATAGCCAAGACATGGAAGCAAAAAAAAGGTCCAAAAACAGATGAATGGACAAAGAAGAAGTGGTATATGTACAGAATGGAATATTAGCCATGAAAAAAATAAAACAATGCCATTTGCAGCACCACAGATGAGCCTAGAGATAATCACAAAACGTGAAGTAAGTCAGAATGAAAAGAAAAATGTCCTATGAGATCACTTATGTTATCTGAAAATTCATATAAATAAACATAATGCCAGAGAGAAAGAGAATCTCAGATTGAGAAAACGAACTTATGGTTAAGCCAATGAAAAGGTGTGAGGAATGGATAAATTAGGATATTGGGATTAACAAACATATACTAATACATATAAAATATAGAATCACCAAAGACCTATGGAATACCAAGAGTGGTCTACTCATCACTCTGTCATAACCTACATGGAAAAGGACACGAAGATCAACAGATATATGTATATGTGTAAATGAACAAGATTCTGTACCCCTAGAACAAAAGACAGTTTTAAGTCAAATTGGCTGTGATAAACACTATAAATTAAAGACACAAACAAGAATTAAGGAGGCTAAAAGTTATGGGGGTTTGTCCTGCCACATTCTACTCTAATGTGCAACCTAAAAGCACAAATTGCAGGAAGGTTCTGTTTCCCTAGCAAGCAGAGTTGGTAACGTAGAAATGCCACCACCCTAAGGCCGTTTCCTCAAACAGCAGCTTTAAATCCACTGCTAATGGTCACTAACATTCAGAAGGACTGCAGGGGTGTAAATGACTCACGCCCTCAAAAAATGTCCTGGGGTAGGCAATGGCCAAAAGAATTCAAACGCGGCAAATTTTTCAAGAAGGCAATTTGAAGTTGTAAGTTTAACTCAATCTTAAACAAAATAAAAAGGATATTGATAAAAGCTGAACGTCAGGAATTACTAGATGCATGCAAATCCAATCTACCCAAAGGTATCACCTCACACCACTGACAATGACCATCAGCAAAAAGTCTACAAACAACAGATGTTGAAGAAGTTGTGGAGGACAGCGTAACCTCTACGTCTAAGTGCGATGTAAACTGGTAGCAGCCAATAATCGGAATAGAACGGCAGTGCGTTTCAAGGTAAGCCTTGAGTTACCATATGATCCGGAAGGCCCACTATTGGGCCTGTCCCCTGTGAAGGCCAGAATCAAAAAGACACGGGATGGAAAATCGTGTATTGCAGCAGTAGTTACAATAGCCAAGACATGGAAGCAACAAAAATGTCCATCATCAGATGAATGGACGAAAAAGAGGTCCATGTACACAATGGAATATTAGACACAGAAAAGAAAGAAACAACGCCGTTTGCCGCACCATAGATGAGGCTAGAGATAATCACACAACTTGGAGTAAGTCAGAAAGCGAGAGACACATATCCTATGATATCACGTATAGGTGTCATCTAAAAATTGATATTAATCAACTTATGTCCACAGAGAAGGACACTCACGTATTCAGGAAACAAACTTGTGATTAACCAGATGGAAAGGTGTGAGGAATGTATAACGGAGGATATTGTGTTTAACAGACATATGCTAATACTTTTAAAAGAGAGAATCACCAAACACATACCGAACACCAAGAGAGGTCTACGCAACATTCTGTAATAACCTATATGGAACAGGATCCAAAAATGAAAAGATAAATGTATCAATGAAACAGATTCTGTACACCTGGAACAAGCAAAACATTGCAATCAAATTTGCTCTGATAAAAATGAAAATTAAGCTACGAATACCAACAACAAGTTAGTAGACATAACTTCTGGGGGGTTTGTCTTGGCACATTCCACTCTAATTTACAACCTACAACCAGGACGTCCAGGAAGGCCCTGTTGCCCTAGTAACCAGAGTTGGGAATATAGAAATGCTGCCACCTTGTGGTCGTTTCCTGCAAAGGCTGATTTAAACCCAGCGCTAATGGTCACTTAATATTCACAATTACTACAGGGCTGTAAATGACACCTGCCCTCAAAAAATGTCCTGGTGTAGGGAATGGCCACAGGAATTCAGAACACGGCAAATTTTTCAAGGAAACAGTTTGAAGAGGTAAGTTTTTCTGTTTTCCTTAAAAAAAAAAAAGAAAATGGAGGTGGATGAAAGCTCAATATAGGGAACTATTAGATGCATGCAAATCCAAACTACAAAAGGTATCACCACCCAACACTCAAAATGCCATCAGTAAAATATCTACAAACAATAAATGCTGAAGGGGTTTTAGAGAACTGTGTACCCTCTAGTTGCTGGTGGGATGTCAACTGGTAACAGCCAGTAGTGAGAAGAGAATGGAGGTGCGTTGAAAGGTAAAAATTGAGCTACCATATGATCTAGTAGGCCCACTGCTGGGCCTATCCCTTGAGAAGACCAGAATCAAAAAGACACAGGCTGGCAATCCTGCACTGCATCAATATTTAGCATAGCCAAGAGTTGGAAGCAACCAAAACGTCCATCAACAGATGAATGCACAAAGAAGAAGTGGACCATGTACACAATGGAATATTCGGCATAGAAAAGAATGAAACACTGCTGTTTGCAGCAACATAGATGAGCCTAGAGATAATCAGAGAACATGAGGTAAGTTGGAAAGCAGACGACAAATATCCTGTGATATCACTTCTAGGTGTTACCCAACAACTGACACAGATGAACACATTTCCACAGAGAAAGACACTCACAGACTTAGAAAACAAACTATGGTTATCTACAAGGAAAGTTGGGAGGAATGGATACATTAAGATTAGGGTTACCATACGTGTACAAAAACATATTAAATACATATATCAAAAAGACCGACCATATACCAAGGGAGGTCTACTGAACGCTCTGTAATAATTTACACGGGGGCTTCCCGGGTGGCGCCGTGGTTAAGAATCCGCCTGGCAATGCAGGGGACACGGCATCGATCCCTGGTCCGGGAAGATCCCACATGCTGCAGAGCAACTAAGCCCGTGCACCACAACTACGGAGCCTGCGCTCTAGAGCCCACGAGCCATGACTACTGAGCCAACACACCAAAACTACTAAAGCCCGCATGCCTAGAGTACGTACTCCACAACAAGAGAAGCCACTGCAGTGAAAAGCCCGTGCACCGCAACGGAGAGTAGCCCCCGCTCACCGCAACTAGTGACAGCCCACATGCAGCAACGAAGATCCAACTCAGCCAAAAGTAAATAAATAAATAAAATAAAATTATTAAAATAAATAGTAATTTACATGGGAAGAGGATCTGTACATGTATAGATATATATGATGTTCAATTCAACCTGACTGTGCCCACCTAGGACAAACACTATTCTAATCATTACCCCAATTTAAAAAATTAAACCCAGGAACAACAATCAATGAGACATAAACTTATTGGGGTTTTCCCTGGCACATTCCATTCTAATTTACAACCTAGCAACACGACTTTCAGGAAGGCTCTGCTGCCCTACTAACCAGATTTGGAATGGAGAAATGCTGTCACCATGTGGCCGTTTCCCACAACAGCAGCTTTAATCACAGGGCTAACGGTCCCTTAAGACTCACAGTAATTGTAGGGCTGTAAATGACACGTGTCCTCAAAAAATGTCCTGGGGTAGGTAATGGTCAAAAAAGTTCACAACACGGAAAAGTTTTCAAGAAAACAATTTGAAGAGGTAAGTTTTACTCACTCTTTTGTTTACAAAAATAGAAGAACATGGATAAAACCTCAATATCAGGAATTATTGGTTGGATGCAAATCCAAACTACAAAAGGAGTGCGCCACCCAATATTCAAAATGACATCAGTAAAAAGTATACAAACAATGAATGTTGACGGGTTTGTCGAGAAATCCATACCCACTATGCTGTTGGTTGGATGTAAACTGGTAACAGCTAATCATGAGAACAGAATGGAGCTGCGTTTAAAAGCTAAACACTGAGCTACCATACGATGAGGCCGATCCCCTTAAGGGCCTATCACCTAAGAAGACCAGAATCGGAAAGACACAGACAGGAAAACATGCACTACAGCAATATTTACAATAGCCAAGACATGCAAGCAAAGAAAATGTCCATCAACAGAGAAATGGACAAAGAAGAAGTGGTATAAGTACCGAATGGAATGTTAGCCTCAGAAAAATATGATCAATGCCGTTTTCAGGATTACGGATGAGCCTAGAAATAATCATATTACGTTAAGTAAGTCAAAAGGGAATGACAAATATCCTATGACATCATTTATAGATGTCATCCTAAGATTGCTACCAATGAACATATTTCCACAGAAAAGGACGCTCACAGATTTAGAAAACAAACGAATGGTTAACCAAAATGAAAGGTGGGAAGACGGATAAATTGGGATTATGGGGGTAACATACATATACTAAGGTATGTTAAATGTATATAAACATATAACATATAAACTATATGAATTATCTATACACCAATACATATAAAATATATAATGACCAAACACCTACCAAATATCAAGGGAGGTCTACTCAACACTCTGTAATAACATACATGGTAACAGGATCCGAAGATGAACAGATATATGTATGTATAACTGACCCGATTCTGTACAGCCAGACAATCACAACACTCTAATCAAAGTTGCTCCGATAGGGGCTTCCCTGGTGTGGCAGTGGTTGAGAATCTGCCTGCCAATGCAGGGGACACGGGTTCGAGCCCTGGTATGGGAAGATTCCACGTGCCGCGGAGCAACTAGGCCCGTGAGCCAAAACTACTGAGCCTGCGCGTCTGGAGCCTGTGCTCTGCAACAAGAGAGGCCGCGATAGTGAGAGGCCCGTGCACCACGATGAAGAGTGGGCCCCGCTTGCCACAACTATAGGAAGCCCTCGCACAGAAATGCAGACCTAACACAGGCAAAAATAAATAAATTAATTATTTAATAAAATAAAAAAATTTACTCCGATAAGAGATATAAATTAAATTTCAAAAACAAACATAAGTAAGGAGATATAAACTTCTGGGGGTTTGTCTGAGCACATTCCACTCTAATTTACAACCGAGGAACACGACGTCCAGGAAGACTCTGTTGCTCTACTAACAAGAGTTGAGGACGTAATAATGCTGCCGCCTTGTGGCTCTTTCCCACAACAGCAGCTTTAAACACAGTGCTTATGGTCACTTAATATTCACAGGAATGCAGGGCTGTAAATGACACGTGGCCACAAAAAATGCCCTGGGGTAGGGAATAGCCAAGAGAATTCAACACATGACAAAATTTTCAAGAAGTCAATATGAAGAGGGAAGTTGTACTCACTCTTTAAGAAAAAGAAAAAGAAAAAAGGACATACCCAAAGCTCAGTATAAGGAATTATTAGATGCATGAAAATCCAACCTCCAAGAAGGTTTCACCTCACACCTGTCACGTGACAATCACAAAAAGTCTACAAACCATAAATGCTGAAGGGGTTTTAGAGAACTGTATACCTTCTAGCTGCTGGTGGGATGTAAAGCGGTAACGGCACTAATGAAAACAGAATGCAGGTGCTTTAAAAGGTAAAAATTGAGCTACCATATGATCCGGCAGGGCACCTTCTGGGTCTATAACCTACGACCACCAGAATTGGAAAGACAGAGGCAGGCAAATGTGCACTGCAGCAATATTTAAATAGCCAAGACATGGAAGCAAAAAAAGGTCCAAAAACAGATGAATGGACAAAGAAGAAGTGGTATATGTACAGAATGGAATATTAGCCATGAAAAAAATAAAACAATGCCATTTGCAGCACCACAGATGAGCCTAGAGATAATCACAAAACGTGAAGTAAGTCAGAATGAAAAGAAAAATGTCCTATGAGATCACTTATGATATCTGAAAATTCATATAAATAAACATAATGCCAGAGAGAAAGAGAATCTCAGATTGAGAAAACGAACTTATGGTTAAGCCAATGAAAAGGTGTGAGGAATGGATAAATTAGGATATTGGGATTAACAAACATATACTAATACATATAAAATATAGAATCACCAAAGACCTATGGAATACCAAGAGTGGTCTACTCATCACTCTGTCATAACCTACATGGAAAAGGACACGAAGATCAACAGATATATGTATATGTGTAAATGAACAAGATTCTGTACCCCTAGAACAAAAGACAGTTTTAAGTCAAATTGGCTATGATAAACACTATAAATTAAAGACACAAACAAGAATTAAGGAGGCTAAAAGTTATGGGGGTTTGTCCTGCCACATTCTACTCTAATGTGCAACCTAAAAGCACAAATTGCAGGAAGGTTCTGTTTCCCTAGCAAGCAGAGTTGGTAACGTAGAAATGCCACCACCCTAAGGCCGTTTCCTCAAACAGCAGCTTTAAATCCACTGCTAATGGTCACTAACATTCAGAAGGACTGCAGGGGTGTAAATGACTCACGCCCTCAAAAAATGTCCTGGGGTAGGCAATGGCCAAAAGAATTCAAACGCGGCAAATTTTTCAAGAAGGCAATTTGAAGTTGTAAGTTTAACTCAATCTTAAACAAAATAAAAAGGATATTGATAAAAGCTGAACGTCAGGAATTACTAGATGCATGCAAATCCAATCTACCCAAAGGTATCACCTCACACCACTGAGAATGACCATCAGCAAAAAGTCTACAAACAACAGATGTTGAAGAAGTTGTGGAGGACAGCGTAACCTCTACGTCTAAGTGCGATGTAAACTGGTAGCAGCCAATAATCGGAATAGAACGGCAGTGCGTTTCAAGGTAAGCCTTGAGTTACCATATGATCCGGAAGGCCCACTATTGGGCCTGTCCCCTGTGAAGGCCAGAATCAAAAAGACACGGGATGGAAAATCGTGTATTGCAGCAGTAGTTACAATAGCCAAGACATGGAAGCAACAAAAATGTCCATCATCAGATGAATGGACGAAAAAGAGGTCCATGTACACAATGGAATATTAGACACAGAAAAGAAAGAAACAACGCCGTTTGCCGCACCATAGATGAGGCTAGAGATAATCACACAACTTGGAGTAAGTCAGAAAGCGAGAGACACATATCCTATGATATCACGTATAGGTGTTATCTAAAAATTGATAGTAATCAACTTATGTCCACAGAGAAGGACACTCACGTATTCAGGAAACAAACTTGTGATTAACCAGATGGAAAGGTGTGAGGAATGTATAACGGAGGATATTGTGTTTAACAGACATATGCTAATACTTTTAAAAGAGAGAATCACCAAACACATACCGAACACCAAGAGAGGTCTACGCAACATTCTGTAATAACCTATATGGAACAGGATCCAAAAATGAAAAGATAAATGTATCAATGAAACAGATTCTGTACACCTGGAACAAGCAAAACATTGCAATCAAATTTGCTCTGATAAAAATGAAAATTAAGCTACGAATACCAACAACAAGTTAGTAGACATAACTTCTGGGGGGTTTGTCTTGGCACATTCCACTCTAATTTACAACCTACAACCAGGACGTCCAGGAAGGCCCTGTTGCCCTAGTAACCAGAGTTGGGAATATAGAAATGCTGCCGCCTTCTGGTCGTTTCCTGCAAAGGCTGATTTAAACCCAGCGCTAATGGTCACTTAATATTCACAATTACTACAGGGCTGTAAATGACACCTGCCCTCAAAAAATGTCCTGGTGTAGGGAATGGCCACAGGAATTCAGAACACGGCAAATTTTTCAAGGAAACAGTTTGAAGAGGTAAGTTTTTCTGTTTTCCTTAAAAAAAAAAAAGAAAATGGAGGTGGATGAAAGCTCAATATAGGGAACTATTAGATGCATGCAAATCCAAACTACAAAAGGTATCACCACCCAACACTCAAAATGCCATCAGTAAAATATCTACAAACAATAAATGCTGAAGGGGTTTTAGAGAACTGTGTACCCTCTAGTTGCTGGTGGGATGTCAACTGGTAACAGCCAGTAGTGAGAAGAGAATGGAGGTGCGTTGAAAGGTAAAAATTGAGCTACCATATGATCTAGTAGGCCCACTGCTGGGCCTATCCCTTGAGAAGACCAGAATCAAAAAGACACAGGCTGGCAATCCTGCACTGCATCAATATTTAGCATAGCCAAGAGTTGGAAGCAACCAAAACGTCCATCAACAGATGAATGCACAAAGAAGAAGTGGACCATGTACACAATGGAATATTCGGCATAGAAAAGAATGAAACACTGCTGTTTGCAGCAACATAGATGAGCCTAGAGATAATCAGAGAACATGAGGTAAGTTGGAAAGCAGACGACAAATATCCTGTGATATCACTTCTAGGTGTTACCCAACAACTGACACAGATGAACACATTTCCACAGAGAAAGACACTCACAGACTTAGAAAACAAACTATGGTTATCTACAAGGAAAGTTGGGAGGAATGGATACATTAAGATTAGGGTTACCATACGTGTACAAAAACATATTAAATACATATATCAAAAAGACCGACCATATACCAAGGGAGGTCTACTGAACGCTCTGTAATAATTTACACGGGGGCTTCCCGGGTGGCGCCGTGGTTAAGAATCCGCCTGGCAATGCAGGGGACACGGCATCGATCCCTGGTCCGGGAAGATCCCACATGCTGCAGAGCAACTAAGCCCGTGCACCACAACTACGGAGCCTGCGCTCTAGAGCCCACGAGCCATGACTACTGAGCCAACACACCAAAACTACTAAAGCCCGCATGCCTAGAGTACGTACTCCACAACAAGAGAAGCCACTGCAGTGAAAAGCCCGTGCACCGCAACGGAGAGTAGCCCCCGCTCACCGCAACTAGTGACAGCCCACATGCAGCAACGAAGATCCAACTCAGCCAAAAGTAAATAAATAAATAAAATAAAATTATTAAAATAAATAGTAATTTACATGGGAAGAGGATCTGTACATGTATAGATATATATGATGTTCAATTCAACCTGACTGTGCCCACCTAGGACAAACACTACTCTAATCATTACCCCAATTTAAAAAATTAAACCCAGGAACAACAATCAATGAGACATAAACTTATTGGGGTTTTCCCTGGCACATTCCATTCTAATTTACAACCTAGCAACACGACTTTCAGGAAGGCTCTGCTGCCCTACTAACCAGATTTGGAATGGAGAAATGCTGTCACCATGTGGCCGTTTCCCACAACAGCAGCTTTAATCACAGGGCTAACGGTCCCTTAAGACTCACAGTAATTGTAGGGCTGTAAATGACACGTGTCCTCAAAAAATGTCCTGGGGTAGGTAATGGTCAAAAAAGTTCACAACACGGAAAAGTTTTCAAGAAAACAATTTGAAGAGGTAAGTTTTACTCACTCTTTTGTTTACAAAAATAGAAGAACATGGATAAAACCTCAATATCAGGAATTATTGGTTGGATGCAAATCCAAACTACAAAAGGAGTGCGCCACCCAATATTCAAAATGACATCAGTAAAAAGTATACAAACAATGAATGTTGACGGGTTTGTCGAGAAATCCATACCCACTATGCTGTTGGTTGGATGTAAACTGGTAACAGCTAATCATGAGAACAGAATGGAGCTGCGTTTAAAAGCTAAACACTGAGCTACCATACGATGAGGCCGATCCCCTTAAGGGCCTATCACCTAAGAAGACCAGAATCGGAAAGACACAGACAGGAAAACATGCACTACAGCAATATTTACAATAGCCAAGACATGCAAGCAAAGAAAATGTCCATCAACAGAGAAATGGACAAAGAAGAAGTGGTATAAGTACCGAATGGAATGTTAGCCTCAGAAAAATATGATCAATGCCGTTTTCAGGATTACGGATGAGCCTAGAAATAATCATATTACGTTAAGTAAGTCAAAAGGGAATGACAAATATCCTATGACATCATTTATAGATGTCATCCTAAGATTGCTACCAATGAACATATTTCCACAGAAAAGGACGCTCACAGATTTAGAAAACAAACGAATGGTTAACCAAAATGAAAGGTGGGAAGACGGATAAATTGGGATTATGGGGGTAACATACATATACTAAGGTATGTTAAATGTATATAAACATATAACATATAAACTATATGAATTATCTATACACCAATACATATAAAATATATAATGACCAAACACCTACCAAATATCAAGGGAGGTCTACTCAACACTCTGTAATAACATACATGGTAACAGGATCCGAAGATGAACAGATATATGTATGTATAACTGACCCGATTCTGTACAGCCAGACAATCACAACACTCTAATCAAAGTTGCTCCGATAGGGGCTTCCCTGGTGTGGCAGTGGTTGAGAATCTGCCTGCCAATGCAGGGGACACGGGTTCGAGCCCTGGTATGGGAAGATTCCACGTGCCGCGGAGCAACTAGGCCCGTGAGCCAAAACTACTGAGCCTGCGCGTCTGGAGCCTGTGCTGTGCAACAAGAGAGGCCGCGATAGTGAGAGGCCCGTGCACCACGATGAAGAGTGGGCCCCGCTTGCCACAACTATAGGAAGCCCTCGCACAGAAATGCAGACCTAACACAGGCAAAAATAAATAAATTAATTATTTAATAAAATAAAAAAATTTACTCCGATAAGAGATATAAATTAAATTTCCAAAACAAACATAAGTAAGGAGATATAAACTTCTGGGGGTTTGTCTGAGCACATTCCACTCTAATTTACAACCGAGGAACACGACGTCCAGGAAGACTCTGTTGCTCTACTAACAAGAGTTGAGGACGTAATAATGCTGCCGCCTTGTGGCTCTTTCCCACAACAGCAGCTTTAAACACAGTGCTTATGGTCACTTAATATTCACAGGAATGCAGGGCTGTAAATGACACGTGCCCACAAAAAATGCCCTGGGGTAGGGAATAGCCAAGAGAATTCAACACATGACAAAATTTTCAAGAAGTCAATATGAAGAGGGAAGTTGTACTCACTCTTTAAGAAAAAGAAAAAGAAAAAAGGACATACCCAAAGCTCAGTATAAGGAATTATTAGATGCATGAAAATCCAACCTCCAAGAAGGTTTCACCTCACACCTGTCACGTGACAATCACAAAAAGTCTACAAACCATAAATGCTGAAGGGGTTTTAGAGAACTGTATACCTTCTAGCTGCTGGTGGGATGTAAAGCGGTAACGGCACTAATGAAAACAGAATGCAGGTGCTTTAAAAGGTAAAAATTGAGCTACCATATGATCCGGCAGGGCACCTTCTGGGTCTATAACCTACGACCACCAGAATCGGAAAGACAGAGGCAGGCAAATGTGCACTGCAGCAATATTTAAATAGCCAAGACATGGAAGCAAAAAAAAGGTCCAAAAACAGATGAATGGACAAAGAAGAAGTGGTATATGTACAGAATGGAATATTAGCCATGAAAAAAATAAAACAATGCCATTTGCAGCACCACAGATGAGCCTAGAGATAATCACAAAACGTGAAGTAAGTCAGAATGAAAAGAAAAATGTCCTATGAGATCACTTATGTTATCTGAAAATTCATATAAATAAACATAATGCCAGAGAGAAAGAGAATCTCAGATTGAGAAAACGAACTTATGGTTAAGCCAATGAAAAGGTGTGAGGAATGGATAAATTAGGATATTGGGATTAACAAACATATACTAATACATATAAAATATAGAATCACCAAAGACCTATGGAATACCAAGAGTGGTCTACTCATCACTCTGTCATAACCTACATGGAAAAGGACACGAAGATCAACAGATATATGTATATGTGTAAATGAACAAGATTCTGTACCCCTAGAACAAAAGACAGTTTTAAGTCAAATTGGCTATGATAAACACTATAAATTAAAGACACAAACAAGAATTAAGGAGGCTAAAAGTTATGGGGGTTTGTCCTGCCACATTCTACTCTAATGTGCAACCTAAAAGCACAAATTGCAGGAAGGTTCTGTTTCCCTAGCAAGCAGAGTTGGTAACGTAGAAATGCCACCACCCTAAGGCCGTTTCCTCAAACAGCAGCTTTAAATCCACTGCTAATGGTCACTAACATTCAGAAGGACTGCAGGGGTGTAAATGACTCACGCCCTCAAAAAATGTCCTGGGGTAGGCAATGGCCAAAAGAATTCAAACGCGGCAAATTTTTCAAGAAGGCAATTTGAAGTTGTAAGTTTAACTCAATCTTAAACAAAATAAAAAGGATATTGATAAAAGCTGAACGTCAGGAATTACTAGATGCATGCAAATCCAATCTACCCAAAGGTATCACCTCACACCACTGACAATGACCATCAGCAAAAAGTCTACAAACAACAGATGTTGAAGAAGTTGTGGAGGACAGCGTAACCTCTACGTCTAAGTGCGATGTAAACTGGTAGCAGCCAATAATCGGAATAGAACGGCAGTGCGTTTCAAGGTAAGCCTTGAGTTACCATATGATCCGGAAGGCCCACTATTGGGCCTGTCCCCTGTGAAGGCCAGAATCAAAAAGACACGGGATGGAAAATCGTGTATTGCAGCAGTAGTTACAATAGCCAAGACATGGAAGCAACAAAAATGTCCATCATCAGATGAATGGACGAAAAAGAGGTCCATGTACACAATGGAATATTAGACACAGAAAAGAAAGAAACAACGCCGTTTGCCGCACCATAGATGAGGCTAGAGATAATCACACAACTTGGAGTAAGTCAGAAAGCGAGAGACACATATCCTATGATATCACGTATAGGTGTTATCTAAAAATTGATAGTAATCAACTTATGTCCACAGAGAAGGACACTCACGTATTCAGGAAACAAACTTGTGATTAACCAGATGGAAAGGTGTGAGGAATGTATAACGGAGGATATTGTGTTTAACAGACATATGCTAATACTTTTAAAAGAGAGAATCACCAAACACATACCGAACACCAAGAGAGGTCTACGCAACATTCTGTAATAACCTATATGGAACAGGATCCAAAAATGAAAAGATAAATGTATCAATGAAACAGATTCTGTACACCTGGAACAAGCAAAACATTGCAATCAAATTTGCTCTGATAAAAATGAAAATTAAGCTACGAATACCAACAACAAGTTAGTAGACATAACTTCTGGGGGGTTTGTCTTGGCACATTCCACTCTAATTTACAACCTACAACCAGGACGTCCAGGAAGGCCCTGTTGCCCTAGTAACCAGAGTTGGGAATATAGAAATGCTGCCACCTTGTGGTCGTTTCCTGCAAAGGCTGATTTAAACCCAGCGCTAATGGTCACTTAATATTCACAATTACTACAGGGCTGTAAATGACACCTGCCCTCAAAAAATGTCCTGGTGTAGGGAATGGCCACAGGAATTCAGAACACGGCAAATTTTTCAAGGAAACAGTTTGAAGAGGTAAGTTTTTCTGTTTTCCTTAAAAAAAAAAAAAGAAAATGGACGTGGATGAAAGCTCAATATAGGGAACTATTAGATGCATGCAAATCCAAACTACAAAAGGTATCACCACCCAACACTCAAAATGCCATCAGTAAAATATCTACAAACAATAAATGCTGAAGGGGTTTTAGAGAACTGTGTACCCTCTAGTTGCTGGTGGGATGTCAACTGGTAACAGCCAGTAGTGGGAAGAGAATGGAGGTGCGTTGAAAGGTAAAAATTGAGCTACCATATGATCTAGTAGGCCCACTGCTGGGCCTATCCCTTGAGAAGACCAGAATCAAAAAGACACAGGCTGGCAATCCTGCACTGCATCAATATTTAGCATAGCCAAGAGTTGGAAGCAACCAAAACGTCCATCAACAGATGAATGCACAAAGAAGAAGTGGACCATGTACACAATGGAATATTCGGCATAGAAAAGAATGAAACACTGCTGTTTGCAGCAACATAGATGAGCCTAGAGATAATCAGAGAACATGAGGTAAGTTGGAAAGCAGACGACAAATATCCTGTGATATCACTTCTAGGTGTTACCCAACAACTGACACAGATGAACACATTTCCACAGAGAAAGACACTCACAGACTTAGAAAACAAACTATGGTTATCTACAAGGAAAGTTGGGAGGAATGGATACATTAAGATTAGGGTTACCATACGTGTACAAAAACATATTAAATACATATATCAAAAAGACCGACCATATACCAAGGGAGGTCTACTGAACGCTCTGTAATAATTTACACGGGGGCTTCCCGGGTGGCGCCGTGGTTAAGAATCCGCCTGGCAATGCAGGGGACACGGCATCGATCCCTGGTCCGGGAAGATCCCACATGCTGCAGAGCAACTAAGCCCGTGCACCACAACTACGGAGCCTGCGCTCTAGAGCCCACGAGCCATGACTACTGAGCCAACACACCAAAACTACTAAAGCCCGCATGCCTAGAGTACGTACTCCACAACAAGAGAAGCCACTGCAGTGAAAAGCCCGTGCACCGCCACGGAGAGTAGCCCCCGCTCACCGCAACTAGTGACAGCCCACATGCAGCAACGAAGATCCAACTCAGCCAAAAGTAAATAAATAAATAAAATAAAATTATTAAAATAAATAGTAATTTACATGGGAAGAGGATCTGTACATGTATAGATATATATGATGTTCAATTCAACCTGACTGTGCCCACCTAGGACAAACACTACTCTAATCATTACCCCAATTTAAAAAATTAAACCCAGGAACAACAATCAATGAGACATAAACTTATTGGGGTTTTCCCTGGCACATTCCATTCTAATTTACAACCTAGCAACACGACTTTCAGGAAGGCTCTGCTGCCCTACTAACCAGATTTGGAATGGAGAAATGCTGTCACCATGTGGCCGTTTCCCACAACAGCAGCTTTAATCACAGGGCTAACGGTCCCTTAAGACTCACAGTAATTGTAGGGCTGTAAATGACACGTGTCCTCAAAAAATGTCCTGGGGTAGGTAATGGTCAAAAAAGTTCACAACACGGAAAAGTTTTCAAGAAAACAATTTGAAGAGGTAAGTTTTACTCACTCTTTTGTTTACAAAAATAGAAGAACATGGATAAAACCTCAATATCAGGAATTATTGGTTGGATGCAAATCCAAACTACAAAAGGAGTGCGCCACCCAATATTCAAAATGACATCAGTAAAAAGTATACAAACAATGAATGTTGACGGGTTTGTCGAGAAATCCATACCCACTATGCTGTTGGTTGGATGTAAACTGGTAACAGCTAATCATGAGAACAGAATGGAGCTGCGTTTAAAAGCTAAACACTGAGCTACCATACGATGAGGCCGATCCCCTTAAGGGCCTATCACCTAAGAAGACCAGAATCGGAAAGACACAGACAGGAAAACATGCACTACAGCAATATTTACAATAGCCAAGACATGCAAGCAAAGAAAATGTCCATCAACAGAGAAATGGACAAAGAAGAAGTGGTATAAGTACCGAATGGAATGTTAGCCTCAGAAAAATATGATCAATGCCGTTTTCAGGATTACGGATGAGCCTAGAAATAATCATATTACGTTAAGTAAGTCAAAAGGGAATGACAAATATCCTATGACATCATTTATAGATGTCATCCTAAGATTGCTACCAATGAACATATTTCCACAGAAAAGGACGCTCACAGATTTAGAAAACAAACGAATGGTTAACCAAAATGAAAGGTGGGAAGACGGATAAATTGGGATTATGGGGGTAACATACATATACTAAGGTATGTTAAATGTATATAAACATATAACATATAAACTATATGAATTATCTATACACCAATACACATAAAATATATAATGACCAAACACCTACCAAATATCAAGGGAGGTCTACTCAACACTCTGTAATAACATACATGGTAACAGGATCCGAAGATGAACAGATATATGTATGTATAACTGACCCGATTCTGTACAGCCAGACAATCACAACACTCTAATCAAAGTTGCTCCGATAGGGGCTTCCCTGGTGTGGCAGTGGTTGAGAATCTGCCTGCCAATGCAGGGGACACGGGTTCGAGCCCTGGTATGGGAAGATTCCACGTGCCGCGGAGCAACTAGGCCCGTGAGCCAAAACTACTGAGCCTGCGCGTCTGGAGCCTGTGCTCTGCAACAAGAGAGGCGGCGATAGTGAGAGGCCCGTGCACCACGATGAAGAGTGGGCCCCGCTTGCCACAACTATAGGAAGCCCTCGCACAGAAATGCAGACCTAACACAGGCAAAAATAAATAAATTAATTATTTAATAAAATAAAAAAAATTACTCCGATAAGAGATATAAATTAAATTTCAAAAACAAACATAAGTAAGGAGATATAAACTTCTGGGGGTTTGTCTGAGCACATTCCACTCTAATTTACAACCGAGGAACACGACGTCCAGGAAGACTCTGTTGCTCTACTAACAAGAGTTGAGGACGTAATAATGCTGCCGCCTTGTGGCTCTTTCCCACAACAGCAGCTTTAAACACAGTGCTTATGGTCACTTAATATTCACAGGAATGCAGGGCTGTAAATGACACGTGCCCACAAAAAATGCCCTGGGGTAGGGAATAGCCAAGAGAATTCAACACATGACAAAATTTTCAAGAAGTCAATATGAAGAGGGAAGTTGTACTCACTCTTTAAGAAAAAGAAAAAGAAAAAAGGACATACCCAAAGCTCAGTATAAGGAATTATTAGATGCATGAAAATCCAACCTCCAAGAAGGTTTCACCTCACACCTGTCACGTGACAATCACAAAAAGTCTACAAACCATAAATGCTGAAGGGGTTTTAGAGAACTGTATACCTTCTAGCTGCTGGTGGGATGTAAAGCGGTAACGGCACTAATGAAAACAGAATGCAGGTGCTTTAAAAGGTAAAAATTGAGCTACCATATGATCCGGCAGGGCACCTTCTGGGTCTATAACCTACGACCACCAGAATCGGAAAGACAGAGGCAGGCAAATGTGCACTGCAGCAATATTTAAATAGCCAAGACATGGAAGCAAAAAAAAAGGTCCAAAAACAGATGAATGGACAAAGAAGAAGTGGTATATGTACAGAATGGAATATTAGCCATGAAAAAAATAAAACAATGCCATTTGCAGCACCACAGATGAGCCTAGAGATAATCACAAAACGTGAAGTAAGTCAGAATGAAAAGAAAAATGTCCTATGAGATCACTTATGTTATCTGAAAATTCATATAAATAAACATAATGCCAGAGAGAAAGAGAATCTCAGATTGAGAAAACGAACTTATGGTTAAGCCAATGAAAAGGTGTGAGGAATGGATAAATTAGGATATTGGGATTAACAAACATATACTAATACATATAAAATATAGAATCACCAAAGACCTATGGAATACCAAGAGTGGTCTACTCATCACTCTGTCATAACCTACATGGAAAAGGACACGAAGATCAACAGATATATGTATATGTGTAAATGAACAAGATTCTGTACCCCTAGAACAAAAGACAGTTTTAAGTCAAATTGGCTCTGATAAACACTATAAATTAAAGACACAAACAAGAATTAAGGAGGCTAAAAGTTATGGGGGTTTGTCCTGCCACATTCTACTCTAATGTGCAACCTAAAAGCACAAATTGCAGGAAGGTTCTGTTTCCCTAGCAAGCAGAGTTGGTAACGTAGAAATGCCACCACCCTAAGGCCGTTTCCTCAAACAGCAGCTTTAAATCCACTGCTAATGGTCACTAACATTCAGAAGGACTGCAGGGGTGTAAATGACTCACGCCCTCAAAAAATGTCCTGGGGTAGGCAATGGCCAAAAGAATTCAAACGCGGCAAATTTTTCAAGAAGGCAATTTGAAGTTGTAAGTTTAACTCAATCTTAAACAAAATAAAAAGGATATTGATAAAAGCTGAACGTCAGGAATTACTAGATGCATGCAAATCCAATCTACCCAAAGGTATCACCTCACACCACTGACAATGACCATCAGCAAAAAGTCTACAAACAACAGATGTTGAAGAAGTTGTGGAGGACAGCGTAACCTCTACGTCTAAGTGCGATGTAAACTGGTAGCAGCCAATAATCGGAATAGAACGGCAGTGCGTTTCAAGGTAAGCCTTGAGTTACCATATGATCCGGAAGGCCCACTATTGGGCCTGTCCCCTGTGAAGGCCAGAATCAAAAAGACACGGGATGGAAAATCGTGTATTGCAGCAGTAGTTACAATAGCCAAGACATGGAAGCAACAAAAATGTCCATCATCAGATGAATGGACGAAAAAGAGGTCCATGTACACAATGGAATATTAGACACAGAAAAGAAAGAAACAACGCCGTTTGCCGCACCATAGATGAGGCTAGAGATAATCACACAACTTGGAGTAAGTCAGAAAGCGAGAGACACATATCCTATGATATCACGTATAGGTGTTATCTAAAAATTGATAGTAATCAACTTATGTCCACAGAGAAGGACACTCACGTATTCAGGAAACAAACTTGTGATTAACCAGATGGAAAGGTGTGAGGAATGTATAACGGAGGATATTGTGTTTAACAGACATATGCTAATACTTTTAAAAGAGAGAATCACCAAACACATACCGAACACCAAGAGAGGTCTACGCAACATTCTGTAATAACCTATATGGAACAGGATCCAAAAATGAAAAGATAAATGTATCAATGAAACAGATTCTGTACACCTGGAACAAGCAAAACATTGCAATCAAATTTGCTCTGATAAAAATGAAAATTAAGCTACGAATACCAACAACAAGTTAGTAGACATAACTTCTGGGGGGTTTGTCTTGGCACATTCCACTCTAATTTACAACCTACAACCAGGACGTCCAGGAAGGCCCTGTTGCCCTAGTAACCAGAGTTGGGAATATAGAAATGCTGCCACCTTGTGGTCGTTTCCTGCAAAGGCTGATTTAAACCCAGCGCTAATGGTCACTTAATATTCACAATTACTACAGGGCTGTAAATGACACCTGCCCTCAAAAAATGTCCTGGTGTAGGGAATGGCCACAGGAATTCAGAACACGGCAAATTTTTCAAGGAAACAGTTTGAAGAGGTAAGTTTTTCTGTTTTCCTTAAAAAAAAAAAAAGAAAATGGACGTGGATGAAAGCTCAATATAGGGAACTATTAGATGCATGCAAATCCAAACTACAAAAGGTATCACCACCCAACACTCAAAATGCCATCAGTAAAATATCTACAAACAATAAATGCTGAAGGGGTTTTAGAGAACTGTGTACCCTCTAGTTGCTGGTGGGATGTCAACTGGTAACAGCCAGTAGTGGGAAGAGAATGGAGGTGCGTTGAAAGGTAAAAATTGAGCTACCATATGATCTAGTAGGCCCACTGCTGGGCCTATCCCTTGAGAAGACCAGAATCAAAAAGACACAGGCTGGCAATCCTGCACTGCATCAATATTTAGCATAGCCAAGAGTTGGAAGCAACCAAAACGTCCATCAACAGATGAATGCACAAAGAAGAAGTGGACCATGTACACAATGGAATATTCGGCATAGAAAAGAATGAAACACTGCTGTTTGCAGCAACATAGATGAGCCTAGAGATAATCAGAGAACATGAGGTAAGTTGGAAAGCAGACGACAAATATCCTGTGATATCACTTCTAGGTGTTACCCAACAACTGACACAGATGAACACATTTCCACAGAGAAAGACACTCACAGACTTAGAAAACAAACTATGGTTATCTACAAGGAAAGTTGGGAGGAATGGATACATTAAGATTAGGGTTACCATACGTGTACAAAAACATATTAAATACATATATCAAAAAGACCGACCATATACCAAGGGAGGTCTACTGAACGCTCTGTAATAATTTACACGGGGGCTTCCCGGGTGGCGCCGTGGTTAAGAATCCGCCTGGCAATGCAGGGGACACGGCATCGATCCCTGGTCCGGGAAGATCCCACATGCTGCAGAGCAACTAAGCCCGTGCACCACAACTACGGAGCCTGCGCTCTAGAGCCCACGAGCCATGACTACTGAGCCAACACACCAAAACTACTAAAGCCCGCATGCCTAGAGTACGTACTCCACAACAAGAGAAGCCACTGCAGTGAAAAGCCCGTGCACCGCCACGGAGAGTAGCCCCCGCTCACCGCAACTAGTGACAGCCCACATGCAGCAACGAAGATCCAACTCAGCCAAAAGTAAATAAATAAATAAAATAAAATTATTAAAATAAATAGTAATTTACATGGGAAGAGGATCTGTACATGTATAGATATATATGATGTTCAATTCAACCTGACTGTGCCCACCTAGGACAAACACTACTCTAATCATTACCCCAATTTAAAAAATTAAACCCAGGAACAACAATCAATGAGACATAAACTTATTGGGGTTTTCCCTGGCACATTCCATTCTAATTTACAACCTAGCAACACGACTTTCAGGAAGGCTCTGCTGCCCTACTAACCAGATTTGGAATGGAGAAATGCTGTCACCATGTGGCCGTTTCCCACAACAGCAGCTTTAATCACAGGGCTAACGGTCCCTTAAGACTCACAGTAATTGTAGGGCTGTAAATGACACGTGTCCTCAAAAAATGTCCTGGGGTAGGTAATGGTCAAAAAAGTTCACAACACGGAAAAGTTTTCAAGAAAACAATTTGAAGAGGTAAGTTTTACTCACTCTTTTGTTTACAAAAATAGAAGAACATGGATAAAACCTCAATATCAGGAATTATTGGTTGGATGCAAATCCAAACTACAAAAGGAGTGCGCCACCCAATATTCAAAATGACATCAGTAAAAAGTATACAAACAATGAATGTTGACGGGTTTGTCGAGAAATCCATACCCACTATGCTGTTGGTTGGATGTAAACTGGTAACAGCTAATCATGAGAACAGAATGGAGCTGCGTTTAAAAGCTAAACACTGAGCTACCATACGATGAGGCCGATCCCCTTAAGGGCCTATCACCTAAGAAGACCAGAATCGGAAAGACACAGACAGGAAAACATGCACTACAGCAATATTTACAATAGCCAAGACATGCAAGCAAAGAAAATGTCCATCAACAGAGAAATGGACAAAGAAGAAGTGGTATAAGTACCGAATGGAATGTTAGCCTCAGAAAAATATGATCAATGCCGTTTTCAGGATTACGGATGAGCCTAGAAATAATCATATTACGTTAAGTAAGTCAAAAGGGAATGACAAATATCCTATGACATCATTTATAGATGTCATCCTAAGATTGCTACCAATGAACATATTTCCACAGAAAAGGACGCTCACAGATTTAGAAAACAAACGAATGGTTAACCAAAATGAAAGGTGGGAAGACGGATAAATTGGGATTATGGGGGTAACATACATATACTAAGGTATGTTAAATGTATATAAACATATAACATATAAACTATATGAATTATCTATACACCAATACACATAAAATATATAATGACCAAACACCTACCAAATATCAAGGGAGGTCTACTCAACACTCTGTAATAACATACATGGTAACAGGATCCGAAGATGAACAGATATATGTATGTATAACTGACCCGATTCTGTACAGCCAGACAATCACAACACTCTAATCAAAGTTGCTCCGATAGGGGCTTCCCTGGTGTGGCAGTGGTTGAGAATCTGCCTGCCAATGCAGGGGACACGGGTTCGAGCCCTGGTATGGGAAGATTCCACGTGCCGCGGAGCAACTAGGCCCGTGAGCCAAAACTACTGAGCCTGCGCGTCTGGAGCCTGTGCTCTGCAACAAGAGAGGCGGCGATAGTGAGAGGCCCGTGCACCACGATGAAGAGTGGGCCCCGCTTGCCACAACTATAGGAAGCCCTCGCACAGAAATGCAGACCTAACACAGGCAAAAATAAATAAATTAATTATTTAATAAAATAAAAAAAATTACTCCGATAAGAGATATAAATTAAATTTCAAAAACAAACATAAGTAAGGAGATATAAACTTCTGGGGGTTTGTCTGAGCACATTCCACTCTAATTTACAACCGAGGAACACGACGTCCAGGAAGACTCTGTTGCTCTACTAACAAGAGTTGAGGACGTAATAATGCTGCCGCCTTGTGGCTCTTTCCCACAACAGCAGCTTTAAACACAGTGCTTATGGTCACTTAATATTCACAGGAATGCAGGGCTGTAAATGACACGTGCCCACAAAAAATGCCCTGGGGTAGGGAATAGCCAAGAGAATTCAACACATGACAAAATTTTCAAGAAGTCAATATGAAGAGGGAAGTTGTACTCACTCTTTAAGAAAAAGAAAAAGAAAAAAGGACATACCCAAAGCTCAGTATAAGGAATTATTAGATGCATGAAAATCCAACCTCCAAGAAGGTTTCACCTCACACCTGTCACGTGACAATCACAAAAAGTCTACAAACCATAAATGCTGAAGGGGTTTTAGAGAACTGTATACCTTCTAGCTGCTGGTGGGATGTAAAGCGGTAACGGCACTAATGAAAACAGAATGCAGGTGCTTTAAAAGGTAAAAATTGAGCTACCATATGATCCGGCAGGGCACCTTCTGGGTCTATAACCTACGACCACCAGAATCGGAAAGACAGAGGCAGGCAAATGTGCACTGCAGCAATATTTAAATAGCCAAGACATGGAAGCAAAAAAAAAGGTCCAAAAACAGATGAATGGACAAAGAAGAAGTGGTATATGTACAGAATGGAATATTAGCCATGAAAAAAATAAAACAATGCCATTTGCAGCACCACAGATGAGCCTAGAGATAATCACAAAACGTGAAGTAAGTCAGAATGAAAAGAAAAATGTCCTATGAGATCACTTATGTTATCTGAAAATTCATATAAATAAACATAATGCCAGAGAGAAAGAGAATCTCAGATTGAGAAAACGAACTTATGGTTAAGCCAATGAAAAGGTGTGAGGAATGGATAAATTAGGATATTGGGATTAACAAACATATACTAATACATATAAAATATAGAATCACCAAAGACCTATGGAATACCAAGAGTGGTCTACTCATCACTCTGTAATAACCTACATGGAAAAGGACACGAAGATCAACAGATATATGTATATGTGTAAATGAACAAGATTCTGTACCCGTAGAACAAAAGACAGTTTTAAGTCAAATTGGCTATGATAAACACTATAAATTAAAGACACAAACAAGAATTAAGGAGGCTAAAAGTTATGGGGGTTTGTCCTGCCACATTCTACTCTAATGTGCAACCTAAAAGCACAAATTGCAGGAAGGTTCTGTTTCCCTAGCAAGCAGAGTTGGTAACGTAGAAATGCCACCACCCTAAGGCCGTTTCCTCAAACAGCAGCTTTAAATCCACTGCTAATGGTCACTAACATTCAGAAGGACTGCAGGGGTGTAAATGACTCACGCCCTCAAAAAATGTCCTGGGGTAGGCAATGGCCAAAAGAATTCAAACGCGGCAAATTTTTCAAGAAGGCAATTTGAAGTTGTAAGTTTAACTCAATCTTAAACAAAATAAAAAGGATATTGATAAAAGCTGAACGTCAGGAATTACTAGATGCATGCAAATCCAATCTACCCAAAGGTATCACCTCACACCACTGAGAATGACCATCAGCAAAAAGTCTACAAACAACAGATGTTGAAGAAGTTGTGGAGGACAGCGTAACCTCTACGTCTAAGTGCGATGTAAACTGGTAGCAGCCAATAATCGGAATAGAACGGCAGTGCGTTTCAAGGTAAGCCTTGAGTTACCATATGATCCGGAAGGCCCACTATTGGGCCTGTCCCCTGTGAAGGCCAGAATCAAAAAGACACGGGATGGAAAATCGTGTATTGCAGCAGTAGTTACAATAGCCAAGACATGGAAGCAACAAAAATGTCCATCATCAGATGAATGGACGAAAAAGAGGTCCATGTACACAATGGAATATTAGACACAGAAAAGAAAGAAACAACGCCGTTTGCCGCACCATAGATGAGGCTAGAGATAATCACACAACTTGGAGTAAGTCAGAAAGCGAGAGACACATATCCTATGATATCACGTATAGGTGTTATCTAAAAATTGATAGTAATCAACTTATGTCCACAGAGAAGGACACTCACGTATTCAGGAAACAAACTTGTGATTAACCAGATGGAAAGGTGTGAGGAATGTATAACGGAGGATATTGTGTTTAACAGACATATGCTAATACTTTTAAAAGAGAGAATCACCAAACACATACCGAACACCAAGAGAGGTCTACACAACATTCTGTAATAACCTATATGGAACAGGATCCAAAAATGAAAAGATAAATGTATCAATGAAACAGATTCTGTACACCTGGAACAAGCAAAACATTGCAATCAAATTTGCTCTGATAAAAATGAAAATTAAGCTACGAATACCAACAACAAGTTAGTAGACATAACTTCTGGGGGGTTTGTCTTGGCACATTCCACTCTAATTTACAACCTACAACCAGGACGTCCAGGAAGGCCCTGTTGCCCTAGTAACCAGAGTTGGGAATATAGAAATGCTGCCGCCTTCTGGTCGTTTCCTGCAAAGGCTGATTTAAACCCAGCACTAATGGTCACTTAATATTCACAATTACTACAGGGCTGTAAATGACACCTGCCCTCAAAAAATGTCCTGGTGTAGGGAATGGCCACAGGAATTCAGAACACGGCAAATTTTTCAAGGAAACAGTTTGAAGAGGTAAGTTTTTCTGTTTTCCTTAAAAAAAAAAAAGAAAATGGACGTGGATGAAAGCTCAATATAGGGAACTATTAGATGCATGCAAATCCAAACTACAAAAGGTATCACCACCCAACACTCAAAATGCCATCAGTAAAATATCTACAAACAATAAATGCTGAAGGGGTTTTAGAGAACTGTGTACCCTCTAGTTGATGGTGTGATGTCAACTGGTAACGGCCAGTAGTGAGAACAGAATGGAGGTGCGTTGAAAGGTAAAAATTGAGCTACCATATGATCTAGTAGGCCCACTGCTGGGCCTATCCCTTGCGAAGACCAGAATCAAAAAGACACAGGCTGGCAATCCTGCACTGCATCAATATTTAGCATAGCCAAGAGTTGCAAGCAACCAAAACGTCCATCAACAGATGAATGCACAAAGAAGAAGTGGACCATGTACACAATGGAATATTTGGCATAGAAAAGAATGAAACACTGCTCTTTGCAGCAACATAGATAAGCCTAGAGATAATCAGAGAACATGAGGTAAGTCGGAAAGCAGACGACAAATATCCTGTGATATCACTTCTAGGTGTTACCTAACAACTGACACAGATGAACACATTTCCACAGAGAAAGACACTCACAGACTTAGAAAACAAACTATGGTTATCTACAAGGAAATTTGGGAGGAATGGATACATTAAGATTAGGGTTACCCTACGTGTACAAATACATATTAAATACATATATCCAAAAGAACGACCATATACCAAGGGAGGTCTACTGAACGCTCTGTAACAATTTACACGGGGGCTTCCCGGGTGGCGCCGTGGTTCAGATTCCGCCTGGCAAGGCAGGGGACACGGCGTCGATCCCTGGTCCGGGAAGATCCCACATGCTGCAGAGCAACTAAGCCCGTGCACCACAACTACTGAGCCTGCACTCTAGAGCCCACAAGCCACGACTACTGAGCCAACACACCAAAACTACTAAAGCCCGCATGCCTAGAGTACGTACTCCACAACAAGAGAAGCCACTGCAGTGAAAAGCCCGTACACCGCAACGGAGAGTAGCCCCCGCTCACCGCAACTAGCGACAGCCCACATGCAGCAACGAAGATCCAACTCAGCCAAAAGTAAATAAATAAATAAAATAAAATTATTAAAATAAATAGTAATTTACATGGGAAGAGGATCTGTACATGTATAGATATATACGATGTTCAATTCAACCTGACTGTGCCCACTTAGGACAAGCACTATTCTAATCATTACCCCAATTTAAAAAATTAAACCCAGGAACAACAATCAATGAGACATAAACTTATTGGGGTTTTCCCTGGCACATTCCATTCTAATTTACAACCTAGCAACACGACTTTCAGGAAGGCTCTGCTGTCCTACTAACCAGATTTGGAATGGAGAAATGCTGTCACCATGTGGCAGTTTCCCACAACAGCAGCTTTAATCACAGGGCTATCGGTCCCTTAAGATTCACAGTAATTGTAGGGCTGTAAATGACACGTGTCCTCAAAAAATGTCCTGGGGTAGGTAATGGTCAAAAAAGTTCACAACACGGAAAAGTTTTCAAGAAAACAATTTGAAGAGGTAAGTTTTACTCACTCTTTTGTTTACAAAAATAGAAGAACATGGATAAAACCGCAATATCAGGCATTATTGGTTGGATGCAAATCCAAACTACAAAAGGAGTGCGCCACCCAATATTCAAAATGACATCAGTAAAAAGTATACAAACAATGAATGTTGACGGGTTTGTCGAGAAATCCATACCCACTATGCTGTTGGTTGGATGTAAACTGGTAACAGCTAATCATGAGAACAGAATGGAGCTGCGTTTAAAAGCTAAACACTGAGCTACCATACGATGAGGCCGATCCCCTTAAGGGCCTATCACCTAAGAAGACCAGAATCGGAAAGACACAGACAGGAAAACATGCACTACAGCAATATTTACAATAGCCAAGACATGCAAGCAAAGAAAATGTCCATCAACAGAGAAATGGACAAAGAAGAAGTGGTATAAGTACCGAATGGAATGTTAGCCTCAGAAAAATATGATCAATGCCGTTTTCAGGATTACGGATGAGCCTAGAAATAATCATATTACGTTAAGTAAGTCAAAAGGGAATGACAAATATCCTATGACATCATTTATAGATGTCATCCTAAGATTGCTACCAATGAACATATTTCCACAGAAAAGGACGCTCACAGATTTAGAAAACAAACGAATGGTTAACCAAAATGAAAGGTGGGAAGACGGATAAATTGGGATTATGGGGGTAACATACATATACTAAGGTATGTTAAATGTATATAAACATATAACATATAAACTATATGAATTATCTATACACCAATACACATAAAATATATAATGACCAAACACCTACCAAATATCAAGGGAGGTCTACTCAACACTCTGTAATAACATACATGGTAACAGGATCCGAAGATGAACAGATATATGTATGTATAACTGACCCGATTCTGTACAGCCAGACAATCACAACACTCTAATCAAAGTTGCTCCGATAGGGGCTTCCCTGGTGTGGCAGTGGTTGAGAATCTGCCTGCCAATGCAGGGGACACGGGTTCGAGCCCTGGTATGGGAAGATTCCACGTGCCGCGGAGCAACTAGGCCCGTGAGCCAAAACTACTGAGCCTGCGCGTCTGGAGCCTGTGCTCTGCAACAAGAGAGGCGGCGATAGTGAGAGGCCCGTGCACCACGATGAAGAGTGGGCCCCGCTTGCCACAACTATAGGAAGCCCTCGCACAGAAATGCAGACCTAACACAGGCAAAAATAAATAAATTAATTATTTAATAAAATAAAAAAAATTACTCCGATAAGAGATATAAATTAAATTTCAAAAACAAACATAAGTAAGGAGATATAAACTTCTGGGGGTTTGTCTGAGCACATTCCACTCTAATTTACAACCGAGGAACACGACGTCCAGGAAGACTCTGTTGCTCTACTAACAAGAGTTGAGGACGTAATAATGCTGCCGCCTTGTGGCTCTTTCCCACAACAGCAGCTTTAAACACAGTGCTTATGGTCACTTAATATTCACAGGAATGCAGGGCTGTAAATGACACGTGCCCACAAAAAATGCCCTGGGGTAGGGAATAGCCAAGAGAATTCAACACATGACAAAATTTTCAAGAAGTCAATATGAAGAGGGAAGTTGTACTCACTCTTTAAGAAAAAGAAAAAGAAAAAAGGACATACCCAAAGCTCAGTATAAGGAATTATTAGATGCATGAAAATCCAACCTCCAAGAAGGTTTCACCTCACACCTGTCACGTGACAATCACAAAAAGTCTACAAACCATAAATGCTGAAGGGGTTTTAGAGAACTGTATACCTTCTAGCTGCTGGTGGGATGTAAAGCGGTAACGGCACTAATGAAAACAGAATGCAGGTGCTTTAAAAGGTAAAAATTGAGCTACCATATGATCCGGCAGGGCACCTTCTGGGTCTATAACCTACGACCACCAGAATCGGAAAGACAGAGGCAGGCAAATGTGCACTGCAGCAATATTTAAATAGCCAAGACATGCAAGCAAAAAAAAAGGTCCAAAAACAGATGAATGGACAAAGAAGAAGTGGTATATGTACAGAATGGAATATTAGCCATGAAAAAAATAAAACAATGCCATTTGCAGCACCACAGATGAGCCTAGAGATAATCACAAAACGTGAAGTAAGTCAGAATGAAAAGAAAAATGTCCTATGAGATCACTTATGTTATCTGAAAATTCATATAAATAAACATAATGCCAGAGAGAAAGAGAATCTCAGATTGAGAAAACGAACTTATGGTTAAGCCAATGAAAAGGTGTGAGGAATGGATAAATTAGGATATTGGGATTAACAAACATATACTAATACATATAAAATATAGAATCACCAAAGACCTATGGAATACCAAGAGTGGTCTACTCATCACTCTGTCATAACCTACATGGAAAAGGACACGAAGATCAACAGATATATGTATATGTGTAAATGAACAAGATTCTGTACCCCTAGAACAAAAGACAGTTTTAAGTCAAATTGGCTCTGATAAACACTATAAATTAAAGACACAAACAAGAATTAAGGAGGCTAAAAGTTATGGGGGTTTGTCCTGCCACATTCTACTCTAATGTGCAACCTAAAAGCACAAATTGCAGGAAGGTTCTGTTTCCCTAGCAAGCAGAGTTGGTAACGTAGAAATGCCACCACCCTAAGGCCGTTTCCTCAAACAGCAGCTTTAAATCCACTGCTAATGGTCACTAACATTCAGAAGGACTGCAGGGGTGTAAATGACTCACGCCCTCAAAAAATGTCCTGGGGTAGGCAATGGCCAAAAGAATTCAAACGCGGCAAATTTTTCAAGAAGGCAATTTGAAGTTGTAAGTTTAACTCAATCTTAAACAAAATAAAAAGGATATTGATAAAAGCTGAACGTCAGGAATTACTAGATGCATGCAAATCCAATCTACCCAAAGGTATCACCTCACACCACTGACAATGACCATCAGCAAAAAGTCTACAAACAACAGATGTTGAAGAAGTTGTGGAGGACAGCGTAACCTCTACGTCTAAGTGCGATGTAAACTGGTAGCAGCCAATAATCGGAATAGAACGGCAGTGCGTTTCAAGGTAAGCCTTGAGTTACCATATGATCCGGAAGGCCCACTATTGGGCCTGTCCCCTGTGAAGGCCAGAATCAAAAAGACACGGGATGGAAAATCGTGTATTGCAGCAGTAGTTACAATAGCCAAGACATGGAAGCAACAAAAATGTCCATCATCAGATGAATGGACGAAAAAGAGGTCCATGTACACAATGGAATATTAGACACAGAAAAGAAAGAAACAACGCCGTTTGCCGCACCATAGATGAGGCTAGAGATAATCACACAACTTGGAGTAAGTCAGAAAGCGAGAGACACATATCCTATGATATCACGTATAGGTGTTATCTAAAAATTGATAGTAATCAACTTATGTCCACAGAGAAGGACACTCACGTATTCAGGAAACAAACTTGTGATTAACCAGATGGAAAGGTGTGAGGAATGTATAACGGAGGATATTGTGTTTAACAGACATATGCTAATACTTTTAAAAGAGAGAATCACCAAACACATACCGAACACCAAGAGAGGTCTACACAACATTCTGTAATAACCTATATGGAACAGGATCCAAAAATGAAAAGATAAATGTATCAATGAAACAGATTCTGTACACCTGGAACAAGCAAAACATTGCAATCAAATTTGCTCTGATAAAAATGAAAATTAAGCTACGAATACCAACAACAAGTTAGTAGACATAACTTCTGGGGGGTTTGTCTTGGCACATTCCACTCTAATTTACAACCTACAACCAGGACGTCCAGGAAGGCCCTGTTGCCCTAGTAACCAGAGTTGGGAATATAGAAATGCTGCCGCCTTCTGGTCGTTTCCTGCAAAGGCTGATTTAAACCCAGCACTAATGGTCACTTAATATTCACAATTACTACAGGGCTGTAAATGACACCTGCCCTCAAAAAATGTCCTGGTGTAGGGAATGGCCACAGGAATTCAGAACACGGCAAATTTTTCAAGGAAACAGTTTGAAGAGGTAAGTTTTTCTGTTTTCCTTAAAAAAAAAAAAGAAAATGGACGTGGATGAAAGCTCAATATAGGGAACTATTAGATGCATGCAAATCCAAACTACAAAAGGTATCACCACCCAACACTCAAAATGCCATCAGTAAAATATCTACAAACAATAAATGCTGAAGGGGTTTTAGAGAACTGTGTACCCTCTAGTTGATGGTGTGATGTCAACTGGTAACGGCCAGTAGTGAGAACAGAATGGAGGTGCGTTGAAAGGTAAAAATTGAGCTACCATATGATCTAGTAGGCCCACTGCTGGGCCTATCCCTTGCGAAGACCAGAATCAAAAAGACACAGGCTGGCAATCCTGCACTGCATCAATATTTAGCATAGCCAAGAGTTGCAAGCAACCAAAACGTCCATCAACAGATGAATGCACAAAGAAGAAGTGGACCATGTACACAATGGAATATTTGGCATAGAAAAGAATGAAACACTGCTCTTTGCAGCAACATAGATAAGCCTAGAGATAATCAGAGAACATGAGGTAAGTCGGAAAGCAGACGACAAATATCCTGTGATATCACTTCTAGGTGTTACCTAACAACTGACACAGATGAACACATTTCCACAGAGAAAGACACTCACAGACTTAGAAAACAAACTATGGTTATCTACAAGGAAATTTGGGAGGAATGGATACATTAAGATTAGGGTTACCCTACGTGTACAAATACATATTAAATACATATATCCAAAAGAACGACCATATACCAAGGGAGGTCTACTGAACGCTCTGTAACAATTTACACGGGGGCTTCCCGGGTGGCGCCGTGGTTCAGATTCCGCCTGGCAAGGCAGGGGACACGGCGTCGATCCCTGGTCCGGGAAGATCCCACATGCTGCAGAGCAACTAAGCCCGTGCACCACAACTACTGAGCCTGCACTCTAGAGCCCACAAGCCACGACTACTGAGCCAACACACCAAAACTACTAAAGCCCGCATGCCTAGAGTACGTACTCCACAACAAGAGAAGCCACTGCAGTGAAAAGCCCGTACACCGCAACGGAGAGTAGCCCCCGCTCACCGCAACTAGCGACAGCCCACATGCAGCAACGAAGATCCAACTCAGCCAAAAGTAAATAAATAAATAAAATAAAATTATTAAAATAAATAGTAATTTACATGGGAAGAGGATCTGTACATGTATAGATATATACGATGTTCAATTCAACCTGACTGTGCCCACTTAGGACAAGCACTATTCTAATCATTACCCCAATTTAAAAAATTAAACCCAGGAACAACAATCAATGAGACATAAACTTATTGGGGTTTTCCCTGGCACATTCCATTCTAATTTACAACCTAGCAACACGACTTTCAGGAAGGCTCTGCTGCCCTACTAACCAGATTTGGAATGGAGAAATGCTGTCACCATGTGGCAGTTTCCCACAACAGCAGCTTTAATCACAGGGCTATCGGTCCCTTAAGATTCACAGTAATTGTAGGGCTGTAAATGACACGTGTCCTCAAAAAATGTCCTGGGGTAGGTAATGGTCAAAAAAGTTCACAACACGGAAAAGTTTTCCAGAAAACAATTTGAAGAGGTAAGTTTTACTCACTCTTTTGTTTACAAAAATAGAAGAACATGGATAAAACCTCAGTATCAGGAATTATTGGTTGGATGCAAATCCAAACTACAAAAGGAGTGCGCCACCCAATATTCAAAATGACATCAGTAAAAAGTATACAAACAATGAATGTTGACGGGTTTGTCGAGAAATCCATACCCACTATGCTGTTGGTTGGATGTAAACTGGTAACAGCTAATCATGAGAACAGAATGGAGCTGCGTTTAAAAGCTAAACACTGAGCTACCATACGATGAGGCCGATCCCCTTAAGGGCCTATCACCTAAGAAGACCAGAATCGGAAAGACACAGACAGGAAAACATGCACTACAGCAATATTTACAATAGCCAAGGCATTCAAGCAAAGAAAATGTCCATCAACAGAGAAATGGACAAAGAAGAAGTGGTATAAGTACCGAATGGAATGTTAGCCTCAGAAAAATATGATCAATGCCGTTTTCAGGATTACGGATGAGCCTAGAAATAATCATATTACGTTAAGTAAGTCAAAAGGGAATGACAAATATCCTATGACATCATTTATAGATGTCATCCTAAGATTGCTACCAATGAACATATTTCCACAGAAAAGGACACTCACAGATTTAGAAAACAAACGAATGGTTAACCAAAATGAAAGGTGGGAAGACGGATAAATTGGGATTATGGGGGTAACATACATATACAAAGGTATGTTAAATGTATATAAACACATAACATATAAACTATATGCATTATCTATACACCAATACACATAAAATATATAATGACCAAACACCTACCAAATATCAAGGGAGGTCTACTCAACACTCTGTAATAACATACATGGTAACAGGATCCGAAGATGAACAGATATATGTATGTATAACTGACCCGATTCTGTACAGCCAGACAATCACAACACTCTAATCAAATTTGCTCAGATAGGGGCTTCCCTGGTGTGGCAGTGGTTGCGAATCTGCCTGCCAATGCAGGGGACACGGGTTCGAGCCCTGGTATGGGAAGATTCCACGTGCCGCGGAGCAACTAGGCCCGTGAGCCAAAACTACTGAGCCTGCGCGTCTGGAGCCTGTGCGCTGCAACAAGAGAGGCCGCGATAGTGAGAGGCCCGTGCACCACGATGAAGAGTGGGCCCCGCTTGCCACAACTATAGGAAGCCCTCGCACAGAAATGCAGACCTAACACAGGCAAAAATAAATAAATTAATTATTTAATAAAATAAAAAAATTTACTCCGATAAGAGATATAAATTAAATTTCAAAAACAAACATAAGTAAGGAGATATAAACTTCTGGGGGTTTGTCTGAGCACATTCCACTCTAATTTACAACCGAGGAACACGACGTCCAGGAAGACTCTGTTGCTCTACTAACAAGAGTTGAGGACGTAATAATGCTGCCGCCTTGTGGCTCTTTCCCAGAACAGCAGCTTTAAACACAGTGCTTATGGTCACTTAATATTCACAGGAATGCAGGGCTGTAAATGACACGTGCCCACAAAAAATGCCCTGGGTTAGGGAATAGCCAAGAGAATTCAACACATGACAAAATTTTCAAGAAGTCAATATGAAGAGGGAAGTTGTACTCACTCTTTAAGAAAAAGAAAAAGAAAAAAGGACATACCCAAAGCTCAGTATAAGGAATTATTAGATGCATGAAAATCCAACCTCCAAGAAGGTTTCACCTCACACCTGTCACGTGACAATCACAAAAAGTCTACAAACCATAAATGCTGAAGGGGTTTTAGAGAACTGTATACCTTCTAGCTGCTGGTGGGATGTAAAGCGGTAACGGCACTAATGAAAACAGAATGCAGGTGCTTTAAAAGGTAAAAATTGAGCTACCATATGATCCGGCAGGGCACCTTCTGGGTCTATAACCTACGACCACCAGAATCGGAAAGACAGAGGCAGGCAAATGTGCACTGCAGCAATATTTAAATAGCCAAGACATGGAAGCAAAAAAAAGGTCCAAAAACAGATGAATGGACAAAGAAGAAGTGGTATATGTACAGAATGGAATATTAGCCATGAAAAAAATAAAACAATGCCATTTGCAGCACCACAGATGAGCCTAGAGATAATCACAAAACGTGAAGTAAGTCAGAATGAAAAGAAAAATGTCCTATGAGATCACTTATGTTATCTGAAAATTCATATAAATAAACATAATGCCAGAGAGAAAGAGAATCTCAGATTGAGAAAACGAACTTATGGTTAAGCCAATGAAAAGGTGTGAGGAATGGATAAATTAGGATATTGGGATTAACAAACATATACTAATACATATAAAATATAGAATCACCAAAGACCTATGGAATACCAAGAGTGGTCTACTCATCACTCTGTAATAACCTACATGGAAAAGGACACGAAGATCAACAGATATATGTATATGTGTAAATGAACAAGATTCTGTACCCCTAGAACAAAAGACAGTTTTAAGTCAAATTGGCTATGATAAACACTATAAATTAAAGACACAAACAAGAATTAAGGAGGCTAAAAGTTATGGGGGTTTGTCCTGCCACATTCTACTCTAATGTGCAACCTAAAAGCACAAATTGCAGGAAGGTTCTGTTTCCCTAGCAAGCAGAGTTGGTAACGTAGAAATGCCACCACCCTAAGGCCGTTTCCTCAAACAGCAGCTTTAAATCCACTGCTAATGGTCACTAACATTCAGAAGGACTGCAGGGGTGTAAATGACTCACGCCCTCAAAAAATGTCCTGGGGTAGGCAATGGCCAAAAGAATTCAAACGCGGCAAATTTTTCAAGAAGGCAATTTGACGTTGTAAGTTTAACTCAATCTTAAACAAAATAAAAAGGATATTGATAAAAGCTGAACGTCAGGAATTACTAGATGCATGCAAATCCAATCTACCCAAAGGTATCACCTCACACCACTGAGAATGACCATCAGCAAAAAGTCTACAAACAACAGATGTTGAAGAAGTTGTGGAGGACAGCATAACCTCTACGTCTAAGTGCGATGTAAACTGGTAGCAGCCAATAATCGGAATAGAACGGCAGTGCGTTTCAAGGTAAGCCTTGAGTTACCATATGATCCGGAAGGCCCACTATTGGGCCTGTCCCCTGTGAAGGCCAGAATCAAAAAGACACGGGATGGAAAATCGTGTATTGCAGCAGTAGTTACAATAGCCAAGACATGGAAGCAACAAAAATGTCCATCATCAGATGAATGGACGGAAAAGAGGTCCATGTACACAATGGAATATTAGACACAGAAAAGAAAGAAACAACGCCGTTTGCCGCACCATAGATGAGGCTAGAGATAATCACACAACTTGGAGTAAGTCAGAAAGCGAGAGACACATATCCTATGATATCACGTATAGGTGTTATCTAAAAATTGATAGTAATCAACTTATGTCCACAGAGAAGGACACTCACGTATTCAGGAAACAAACTTGTGATTAACCAGATGGAAAGGTGTGAGGAATGTATAACGGAGGATATTGTGTTTAACAGACATATGCTAATACTTTTAAAAGAGAGAATCACCAAACACATACCGAACACCAAGAGAGGTCTACGCAACATTCTGTAATAACCTATATGGAACAGGATCCAAAAATGAAAAGATAAATGTATCAATGAAACAGATTCTGTACACCTGGAACAAGCAAAACATTGCAATCAAATTTGCTCTGATAAAAATGAAAATTAAGCTACGAATACCAACAACAAGTTAGTAGACATAACTTCTGGGGGGTTTGTCTTGGCACATTCCACTCTAATTTACAACCTACAACCAGGACGTCCAGGAAGGCCCTGTTGCCCTAGTAACCAGAGTTGGGAATATAGAAATGCTGCCGCCTTCTGGTCGTTTCCTGCAAAGGCTGATTTAAACCCAGCACTAATGGTCACTTAATATTCACAATTACTACAGGGCTGTAAATGACACCTGCCCTCAAAAAATGTCCTGGTGTAGGGAATGGCCACAGGAATTCAGAACACGGCAAATTTTTCAAGGAAACAGTTTGAAGAGGTAAGTTTTTCTGTTTTCCTTAAAAAAAAAAAAGAAAATGGACGTGGATGAAAGCTCAATATAGGGAACTATTAGATGCATGCAAATCCAAACTACAAAAGGTATCACCACCCAACACTCAAAATGCCATCAGTAAAATATCTACAAACAATAAATGCTGAAGGGGTTTTAGAGAACTGTGTACCCTCTAGTTGATGGTGTGATGTCAACTGGTAACGGCCAGTAGTGAGAACAGAATGGAGGTGCGTTGAAAGGTAAAAATTGAGCTACCATATGATCTAGTAGGCCCACTGCTGGGCCTATCCCTTGCGAAGACCAGAATCAAAAAGACACAGGCTGGCAATCCTGCACTGCATCAATATTTAGCATAGCCAAGAGTTGCAAGCAACCAAAACGTCCATCAACAGATGAATGCACAAAGAAGAAGTGGACCATGTACACAATGGAATATTTGGCATAGAAAAGAATGAAACACTGCTCTTTGCAGCAACATAGATAAGCCTAGAGATAATCAGAGAACATGAGGTAAGTCGGAAAGCAGACGACAAATATCCTGTGATATCACTTCTAGGTGTTACCTAACAACTGACACAGATGAACACATTTCCACAGAGAAAGACACTCACAGACTTAGAAAACAAACTATGGTTATCTACAAGGAAATTTGGGAGGAATGGATACATTAAGATTAGGGTTACCCTACGTGTACAAATACATATTAAATACATATATCCAAAAGAACGACCATATACCAAGGGAGGTCTACTGAACGCTCTGTAACAATTTACACGGGGGCTTCCCGGGTGGCGCCGTGGTTCAGATTCCGCCTGGCAAGGCAGGGGACACGGCGTCGATCCCTGGTCCGGGAAGATCCCACATGCTGCAGAGCAACTAAGCCCGTGCACCACAACTACTGAGCCTGCACTCTAGAGCCCACAAGCCACGACTACTGAGCCAACACACCAAAACTACTAAAGCCCGCATGCCTAGAGTACGTACTCCACAACAAGAGAAGCCACTGCAGTGAAAAGCCCGTACACCGCAACGGAGAGTAGCCCCCGCTCACCGCAACTAGCGACAGCCCACATGCAGCAACGAAGATCCAACTCAGCCAAAAGTAAATAAATAAATAAAATAAAATTATTAAAATAAATAGTAATTTACATGGGAAGAGGATCTGTACATGTATAGATATATACGATGTTCAATTCAACCTGACTGTGCCCACTTAGGACAAGCACTATTCTAATCATTACCCCAATTTAAAAAATTAAACCCAGGAACAACAATCAATGAGACATAAACTTATTGGGGTTTTCCCTGGCACATTCCATTCTAATTTACAACCTAGCAACACGACTTTCAGGAAGGCTCTGCTGCCCTACTAACCAGATTTGGAATGGAGAAATGCTGTCACCATGTGGCAGTTTCCCACAACAGCAGCTTTAATCACAGGGCTATCGGTCCCTTAAGATTCACAGTAATTGTAGGGCTGTAAATGACACGTGTCCTCAAAAAATGTCCTGGGGTAGGTAATGGTCAAAAAAGTTCACAACACGGAAAAGTTTTCAAGAAAACAATTTGAAGAGGTAAGTTTTACTCACTCTTTTGTTTACAAAAATAGAAGAACATGGATAAAACCGCAATATCAGGCATTATTGGTTGGATGCAAATCCAAACTACAAAAGGAGTGCGCCACCCAATATTCAAAATGACATCAGTAAAAAGTATACAAACAATGAATGTTGACGGGTTTGTCGAGAAATCCATACCCACTATGCTGTTGGTTGGATGTAAACTGGTAACAGCTAATCATGAGAACAGAATGGAGCTGCGTTTAAAAGCTAAACACTGAGCTACCATACGATGAGGCCGATCCCCTTAAGGGCCTATCACCTAAGAAGACCAGAATCGGAAAGACACAGACAGGAAAACATGCACTACAGCAATATTTACAATAGCCAAGACATGCAAGCAAAGAAAATGTCCATCAACAGAGAAATGGACAAAGAAGAAGTGGTATAAGTACCGAATGGAATGTTAGCCTCAGAAAAATATGATCAATGCCGTTTTCAGGATTACGGATGAGCCTAGAAATAATCATATTACGTTAAGTAAGTCAAAAGGGAATGACAAATATCCTATGACATCATTTATAGATGTCATCCTAAGATTGCTACCAATGAACATATTTCCACAGAAAAGGACACTCACAGATTTAGAAAACAAACGAATGGTTAACCAAAATGAAAGGTGGGAAGACGGATAAATTGGGATTATGGGGGTAACATACATATACAAAGGTATGTTAAATGTATATAAACACATAACATATAAACTATATGCATTATCTATACACCAATACACATAAAATATATAATGACCAAACACCTACCAAATATCAAGGGAGGTCTACTCAACACTCTGTAATAACATACATGGTAACAGGATCCGAAGATGAACAGATATATGTATGTATAACTGACCCGATTCTGTACAGCCAGACAATCACAACACTCTAATCAAATTTGCTCAGATAGGGGCTTCCCTGGTGTGGCAGTGGTTGCGAATCTGCCTGCCAATGCAGGGGACACGGGTTCGAGCCCTGGTATGGGAAGATTCCACGTGCCGCGGAGCAACTAGGCCCGTGAGCCAAAACTACTGAGCCTGCGCGTCTGGAGCCTGTGCGCTGCAACAAGAGAGGCCGCGATAGTGAGAGGCCCGTGCACCACGATGAAGAGTGGGCCCCGCTTGCCACAACTATAGGAAGCCCTCGCACAGAAATGCAGACCTAACACAGGCAAAAATAAATAAATTAATTATTTAATAAAATAAAAAAATTTACTCCGATAAGAGATATAAATTAAATTTCAAAAACAAACATAAGTAAGGAGATATAAACTTCTGGGGGTTTGTCTGAGCACATTCCACTCTAATTTACAACCGAGGAACACGACGTCCAGGAAGACTCTGTTGCTCTACTAACAAGAGTTGAGGACGTAATAATGCTGCCGCCTTGTGGCTCTTTCCCAGAACAGCAGCTTTAAACACAGTGCTTATGGTCACTTAATATTCACAGGAATGCAGGGCTGTAAATGACACGTGCCCACAAAAAATGCCCTGGGTTAGGGAATAGCCAAGAGAATTCAACACATGACAAAATTTTCAAGAAGTCAATATGAAGAGGGAAGTTGTACTCACTCTTTAAGAAAAAGAAAAAGAAAAAAGGACATACCCAAAGCTCAGTATAAGGAATTATTAGATGCATGAAAATCCAACCTCCAAGAAGGTTTCACCTCACACCTGTCACGTGACAATCACAAAAAGTCTACAAACCATAAATGCTGAAGGGGTTTTAGAGAACTGTATACCTTCTAGCTGCTGGTGGGATGTAAAGCGGTAACGGCACTAATGAAAACAGAATGCAGGTGCTTTAAAAGGTAAAAATTGAGCTACCATATGATCCGGCAGGGCACCTTCTGGGTCTATAACCTACGACCACCAGAATCGGAAAGACAGAGGCAGGCAAATGTGCACTGCAGCAATATTTAAATAGCCAAGACATGGAAGCAAAAAAAAGGTCCAAAAACAGATGAATGGACAAAGAAGAAGTGGTATATGTACAGAATGGAATATTAGCCATGAAAAAAATAAAACAATGCCATTTGCAGCACCACAGATGAGCCTAGAGATAATCACAAAACGTGAAGTAAGTCAGAATGAAAAGAAAAATGTCCTATGAGATCACTTATGTTATCTGAAAATTCATATAAATAAACATAATGCCAGAGAGAAAGAGAATCTCAGATTGAGAAAACGAACTTATGGTTAAGCCAATGAAAAGGTGTGAGGAATGGATAAATTAGGATATTGGGATTAACAAACATATACTAATACATATAAAATATAGAATCACCAAAGACCTATGGAATACCAAGAGTGGTCTACTCATCACTCTGTAATAACCTACATGGAAAAGGACACGAAGATCAACAGATATATGTATATGTGTAAATGAACAAGATTCTGTACCCCTAGAACAAAAGACAGTTTTAAGTCAAATTGGCTATGATAAACACTATAAATTAAAGACACAAACAAGAATTAAGGAGGCTAAAAGTTATGGGGGTTTGTCCTGCCACATTCTACTCTAATGTGCAACCTAAAAGCACAAATTGCAGGAAGGTTCTGTTTCCCTAGCAAGCAGAGTTGGTAACGTAGAAATGCCACCACCCTAAGGCCGTTTCCTCAAACAGCAGCTTTAAATCCACTGCTAATGGTCACTAAAATTCAGAAGGACTGCAGGGGTGTAAATGACTCACGCCCTCAAAAAATGTCCTGGGGTAGGCAATGGCCAAAAGAATTCAAACGCGGCAAATTTTTCAAGAAGGCAATTTGACGTTGTAAGTTTAACTCAATCTTAAACAAAATAAAAAGGATATTGATAAAAGCTGAACGTCAGGAATTACTAGATGCATGCAAATCCAATCTACCCAAAGGTATCACCTCACACCACTGAGAATGACCATCAGCAAAAAGTCTACAAACAACAGATGTTGAAGAAGTTGTGGAGGACAGCGTAACCTCTACGTCTAAGTGCGATGTAAACTGGTAGCAGCCAATAATCGGAATAGAACGGCAGTGCGTTTCAAGGTAAGCCTTGAGTTACCATATGATCCGGAAGGCCCACTATTGGGCCTGTCCCCTGTGAAGGCCAGAATCAAAAAGACACGGGATGGAAAATCGTGTATTGCAGCAGTAGTTACAATAGCCAAGACATGGAAGCAACAAAAATGTCCATCATCAGATGAATGGACGGAAAAGAGGTCCATGTACACAATGGAATATTAGACACAGAAAAGAAAGAAACAACGCCGTTTGCCGCACCATAGATGAGGCTAGAGATAATCACACAACTTGGAGTAAGTCAGAAAGCGAGAGACACATATCCTATGATATCACGTATAGGTGTTATCTAAAAATTGATAGTAATCAACTTATGTCCACAGAGAAGGACACTCACGTATTCAGGAAACAAACTTGTGATTAACCAGATGGAAAGGTGTGAGGAATGTATAACGGAGGATATTGTGTTTAACAGACATATGCTAATACTTTTAAAAGAGAGAATCACCAAACACATACCGAACACCAAGAGAGGTCTACGCAACATTCTGTAATAACCTATATGGAACAGGATCCAAAAATGAAAAGATAAATGTATCAATGAAACAGATTCTGTACACCTGGAACAAGCAAAACATTGCAATCAAATTTGCTCTGATAAAAATGAAAATTAAGCTACGAATACCAACAACAAGTTAGTAGACATAACTTCTGGGGGGTTTGTCTTGGCACATTCCACTCTAATTTACAACCTACAACCAGGACGTCCAGGAAGGCCCTGTTGCCCTAGTAACCAGAGTTGGGAATATAGAAATGCTGCCGCCTTCTGGTCGTTTCCTGCAAAGGCTGATTTAAACCCAGCACTAATGGTCACTTAATATTCACAATTACTACAGGGCTGTAAATGACACCTGCCCTCAAAAAATGTCCTGGTGTAGGGAATGGCCACAGGAATTCAGAACACGGCAAATTTTTCAAGGAAACAGTTTGAAGAGGTAAGTTTTTCTGTTTTCCTTAAAAAAAAAAAAGAAAATGGACGTGGATGAAAGCTCAATATAGGGAACTATTAGATGCATGCAAATCCAAACTACAAAAGGTATCACCACCCAACACTCAAAATGCCATCAGTAAAATATCTACAAACCATAAATGCTGAAGGGGTTTTAGAGAACTGTGTACCCTCTAGTTGCTGGTGGGATGTCAACTGGTAACAGCCAGTAGTGAGAAGAGAATGGATGTGCGTTGAAAGGTAAAAATTGAGCTACCATATGATCTAGTAGGCCCACTGCTGGGCCTATCCCTTGCGAAGACCAGAATCAAAAAGACACAGGCTGGCAATCCTGCACTGCATCAATATTTAGCATAGCCAAGAGTTGGAAGCAACCAAAACGTCCATCAACAGATGAATGCACAAAGAAGAAGTGGACCATGTACACAATGGAATATTTGGCATAGAAAAGAATGAAACACTGCTCTTTGCAGCAACATAGATAAGCCTAGAGATAATCAGAGAACATGAGGTAAGTCGGAAAGCAGACGACAAATATCCTGTGATATCACTTCTAGGTGTTACCTAACAACTGACACAGATGAACACATTTCCACAGAGAAAGACACTCACAGACTTAGAAAACAAACTATGGTTATCTACAAGGAAATTTGGGAGGAATGGATACATTAAGATTAGGGTTACCCTACGTGTACAAATACATATTAAATACATATATCCAAAAGAACGACCATATACCAAGGGAGGTCTACTGAATGCTCTGTAACAATTTACACGGGGGCTTCCCGGGTGGCGCCGTGGTTCAGATTCCGCCTGGCAAGGCAGGGGACACGGCGTCGATCCCTGGTCCGGGAAGATCCCACATGCTGCAGAGCAACTAAGCCCGTGCACCACAACTACTGAGCCTGCACTCTAGAGCCCACAAGCCACGACTACTGAGCCAACACACCAAAACTACTAAAGCCCGCATGCCTAGAGTACGTACTCCACAACAAGAGAAGCCACTGCAGTGAAAAGCCCGTACACCGCAACGGAGAGTAGCCCCCGCTCACCGCAACTAGCGACAGCCCACATGCAGCAACGAAGATCCAACTCAGCCAAAAGTAAATAAATAAATAAAATAAAATTATTAAAATAAATAGTAATTTACATGGGAAGAGGATCTGTACATGTATAGATATATACGATGTTCAATTCAACCTGACTGTGCCCACTTAGGACAAGCACTATTCTAATCATTACCCCAATTTAAAAAATTAAACCCAGGAACAACAATCAATGAGACATAAACTTATTGGGGTTTTCCCTGGCACATTCCATTCTAATTTACAACCTAGCAACACGACTTTCAGGAAGGCTCTGCTGCCCTACTAACCAGATTTGGAATGGAGAAATGCTGTCACCATGTGGCAGTTTCCCACAACAGCAGCTTTAATCACAGGGCTATCGGTCCCTTAAGATTCACAGTAATTGTAGGGCTGTAAATGACACGTGTCCTCAAAAAATGTCCTGGGGTAGGTAATGGTCAAAAAAGTTCACAACACGGAAAAGTTTTCCAGAAAACAATTTGAAGAGGTAAGTTTTACTCACTCTTTTGTTTACAAAAATAGAAGAACATGGATAAAACCTCAGTATCAGGAATTATTGGTTGGATGCAAATCCAAACTACAAAAGGAGTGCGCCACCCAATATTCAAAATGACATCAGTAAAAAGTATACAAACAATGAATGTTGACGGGTTTGTCGAGAAATCCATACCCACTATGCTGTTGGTTGGATGTAAACTGGTAACAGCTAATCATGAGAACAGAATGGAGCTGCGTTTAAAAGCTAAACACTGAGCTACCATACGATGAGGCCGATCCCCTTAAGGGCCTATCACCTAAGAAGACCAGAATCGGAAAGACACAGACAGGAAAACATGCACTACAGCAATATTTACAATAGCCAAGGCATTCAAGCAAAGAAAATGTCCATCAACAGAGAAATGGACAAAGAAGAAGTGGTATAAGTACCGAATGGAATGTTAGCCTCAGAAAAATATGATCAATGCCGTTTTCAGGATTACGGATGAGCCTAGAAATAATCATATTACGTTAAGTAAGTCAAAAGGGAATGACAAATATCCTATGACATCATTTATAGATGTCATCCTAAGATTGCTACCAATGAACATATTTCCACAGAAAAGGACACTCACAGATTTAGAAAACAAACGAATGGTTAACCAAAATGAAAGGTGGGAAGACGGATAAATTGGGATTATGGGGGTAACATACATATACAAAGGTATGTTAAATGTATATAAACACATAACATATAAAGTATATGCATTATCTATACACCAATACACATAAAATATATAATGACCAAACACCTACCAAATATCAAGGGAGGTCTACTCAACACTCTGTAATAACATACATGGTAACAGGATCCGAAGATGAACAGATATATGTATGTATAACTGACCCGATTCTGTACAGCCAGACAATCACAACACTCTAATCAAATTTGCTCAGATAGGGGCTTCCCTGGTGTGGCAGTGGTTGCGAATCTGCCTGCCAATGCAGGGGACACGGGTTCGAGCCCTGGTATGGGAAGATTCCACGTGCCGCGGAGCAACTAGGCCCGTGAGCCAAAACTACTGAGCCTGCGCGTCTGGAGCCTGTGCGCTGCAACAAGAGAGGCCGCGATAGTGAGAGGCCCGTGCACCACGATGAAGAGTGGGCCCCGCTTGCCACAACTATAGGAAGCCCTCGCACAGAAATGCAGACCTAACACAGGCAAAAATAAATAAATTAATTATTTAATAAAATAAAAAAATTTACTCCGATAAGAGATATAAATTAAATTTCAAAAACAAACATAAGTAAGGAGATATAAACTTCTGGGGGTTTGTCTGAGCACATTCCACTCTAATTTACAACCGAGGAACACGACGTCCAGGAAGACTCTGTTGCTCTACTAACAAGAGTTGAGGACGTAATAATGCTGCCGCCTTGTGGCTCTTTCCCAGAACAGCAGCTTTAAACACAGTGCTTATGGTCACTTAATATTCACAGGAATGCAGGGCTGTAAATGACACGTGCCCACAAAAAATGCCCTGGGTTAGGGAATAGCCAAGAGAATTCAACACATGACAAAATTTTCAAGAAGTCAATATGAAGAGGGAAGTTGTACTCACTCTTTAAGAAAAAGAAAAAGAAAAAAGGACATACCCAAAGCTCAGTATAAGGAATTATTAGATGCATGAAAATCCAACCTCCAAGAAGGTTTCACCTCACACCTGTCACGTGACAATCACAAAAAGTCTACAAACCATAAATGCTGAAGGGGTTTTAGAGAACTGTATACCTTCTAGCTGCTGGTGGGATGTAAAGCGGTAACGGCACTAATGAAAACAGAATGCAGGTGCTTTAAAAGGTAAAAATTGAGCTACCATATGATCCGGCAGGGCACCTTCTGGGTCTATAACCTACGACCACCAGAATCGGAAAGACAGAGGCAGGCAAATGTGCACTGCAGCAATATTTAAATAGCCAAGACATGGAAGCAAAAAAAAGGTCCAAAAACAGATGAATGGACAAAGAAGAAGTGGTATATGTACAGAATGGAATATTAGCCATGAAAAAAATAAAACAATGCCATTTGCAGCACCACAGATGAGCCTAGAGATAATCACAAAACGTGAAGTAAGTCAGAATGAAAAGAAAAATGTCCTATGAGATCACTTATGTTATCTGAAAATTCATATAAATAAACATAATGCCAGAGAGAAAGAGAATCTCAGATTGAGAAAACGAACTTATGGTTAAGCCAATGAAAAGGTGTGAGGAATGGATAAATTAGGATATTGGGATTAACAAACATATACTAATACATATAAAATATAGAATCACCAAAGACCTATGGAATACCAAGAGTGGTCTACTCATCACTCTGTAATAACCTACATGGAAAAGGACACGAAGATCAACAGATATATGTATATGTGTAAATGAACAAGATTCTGTACCCCTAGAACAAAAGACAGTTTTAAGTCAAATTGGCTATGATAAACACTATAAATTAAAGACACAAACAAGAATTAAGGAGGCTAAAAGTTATGGGGGTTTGTCCTGCCACATTCTACTCTAATGTGCAACCTAAAAGCACAAATTGCAGGAAGGTTCTGTTTCCCTAGCAAGCAGAGTTGGTAACGTAGAAATGCCACCACCCTAAGGCCGTTTCCTCAAACAGCAGCTTTAAATCCACTGCTAATGGTCACTAAAATTCAGAAGGACTGCAGGGGTGTAAATGACTCACGCCCTCAAAAAATGTCCTGGGGTAGGCAATGGCCAAAAGAATTCAAACGCGGCAAATTTTTCAAGAAGGCAATTTGACGTTGTAAGTTTAACTCAATCTTAAACAAAATAAAAAGGATATTGATAAAAGCTGAACGTCAGGAATTACTAGATGCATGCAAATCCAATCTACCCAAAGGTATCACCTCACACCACTGAGAATGACCATCAGCAAAAAGTCTACAAACAACAGATGTTGAAGAAGTTGTGGAGGACAGCGTAACCTCTACGTCTAAGTGCGATGTAAACTGGTAGCAGCCAATAATCGGAATAGAACGGCAGTGCGTTTCAAGGTAAGCCTTGAGTTACCATATGATCCGGAAGGCCCACTATTGGGCCTGTCCCCTGTGAAGGCCAGAATCAAAAAGACACGGGATGGAAAATCGTGTATTGCAGCAGTAGTTACAATAGCCAAGACATGGAAGCAACAAAAATGTCCATCATCAGATGAATGGACGGAAAAGAGGTCCATGTACACAATGGAATATTAGACACAGAAAAGAAAGAAACAACGCCGTTTGCCGCACCATAGATGAGGCTAGAGATAATCACACAACTTGGAGTAAGTCAGAAAGCGAGAGACACATATCCTATGATATCACGTATAGGTGTTATCTAAAAATTGATAGTAATCAACTTATGTCCACAGAGAAGGACACTCACGTATTCAGGAAACAAACTTGTGATTAACCAGATGGAAAGGTGTGAGGAATGTATAACGGAGGATATTGTGTTTAACAGACATATGCTAATACTTTTAAAAGAGAGAATCACCAAACACATACCGAACACCAAGAGAGGTCTACGCAACATTCTGTAATAACCTATATGGAACAGGATCCAAAAATGAAAAGATAAATGTATCAATGAAACAGATTCTGTACACCTGGAACAAGCAAAACATTGCAATCAAATTTGCTCTGATAAAAATGAAAATTAAGCTACGAATACCAACAACAAGTTAGTAGACATAACTTCTGGGGGGTTTGTCTTGGCACATTCCACTCTAATTTACAACCTACAACCAGGACGTCCAGGAAGGCCCTGTTGCCCTAGTAACCAGAGTTGGGAATATAGAAATGCTGCCGCCTTCTGGTCGTTTCCTGCAAAGGCTGATTTAAACCCAGCACTAATGGTCACTTAATATTCACAATTACTACAGGGCTGTAAATGACACCTGCCCTCAAAAAATGTCCTGGTGTAGGGAATGGCCACAGGAATTCAGAACACGGCAAATTTTTCAAGGAAACAGTTTGAAGAGGTAAGTTTTTCTGTTTTCCTTAAAAAAAAAAAAGAAAATGGACGTGGATGAAAGCTCAATATAGGGAACTATTAGATGCATGCAAATCCAAACTACAAAAGGTATCACCACCCAACACTCAAAATGCCATCAGTAAAATATCTACAAACCATAAATGCTGAAGGGGTTTTAGAGAACTGTGTACCCTCTAGTTGCTGGTGGGATGTCAACTGGTAACAGCCAGTAGTGAGAAGAGAATGGATGTGCGTTGAAAGGTAAAAATTGAGCTACCATATGATCTAGTAGGCCCACTGCTGGGCCTATCCCTTGCGAAGACCAGAATCAAAAAGACACAGGCTGGCAATCCTGCACTGCATCAATATTTAGCATAGCCAAGAGTTGGAAGCAACCAAAACGTCCATCAACAGATGAATGCACAAAGAAGAAGTGGACCATGTACACAATGGAATATTTGGCATAGAAAAGAATGAAACACTGCTCTTTGCAGCAACATAGATAAGCCTAGAGATAATCAGAGAACATGAGGTAAGTCGGAAAGCAGACGACAAATATCCTGTGATATCACTTCTAGGTGTTACCTAACAACTGACACAGATGAACACATTTCCACAGAGAAAGACACTCACAGACTTAGAAAACAAACTATGGTTATCTACAAGGAAATTTGGGAGGAATGGATACATTAAGATTAGGGTTACCCTACGTGTACAAATACATATTAAATACATATATCCAAAAGAACGACCATATACCAAGGGAGGTCTACTGAATGCTCTGTAACAATTTACACGGGGGCTTCCCGGGTGGCGCCGTGGTTCAGATTCCGCCTGGCAAGGCAGGGGACACGGCGTCGATCCCTGGTCCGGGAAGATCCCACATGCTGCAGAGCAACTAAGCCCGTGCACCACAACTACTGAGCCTGCACTCTAGAGCCCACAAGCCACGACTACTGAGCCAACACACCAAAACTACTAAAGCCCGCATGCCTAGAGTACGTACTCCACAACAAGAGAAGCCACTGCAGTGAAAAGCCCGTACACCGCAACGGAGAGTAGCCCCCGCTCACCGCAACTAGCGACAGCCCACATGCAGCAACGAAGATCCAACTCAGCCAAAAGTAAATAAATAAATAAAATAAAATTATTAAAATAAATAGTAATTTACATGGGAAGAGGATCTGTACATGTATAGATATATACGATGTTCAATTCAACCTGACTGTGCCCACTTAGGACAAGCACTATTCTAATCATTACCCCAATTTAAAAAATTAAACCCAGGAACAACAATCAATGAGACATAAACTTATTGGGGTTTTCCCTGGCACATTCCATTCTAATTTACAACCTAGCAACACGACTTTCAGGAAGGCTCTGCTGCCCTACTAACCAGATTTGGAATGGAGAAATGCTGTCACCATGTGGCAGTTTCCCACAACAGCAGCTTTAATCACAGGGCTATCGGTCCCTTAAGATTCACAGTAATTGTAGGGCTGTAAATGACACGTGTCCTCAAAAAATGTCCTGGGGTAGGTAATGGTCAAAAAAGTTCACAACACGGAAAAGTTTTCCAGAAAACAATTTGAAGAGGTAAGTTTTACTCACTCTTTTGTTTACAAAAATAGAAGAACATGGATAAAACCTCAGTATCAGGAATTATTGGTTGGATGCAAATCCAAACTACAAAAGGAGTGCGCCACCCAATATTCAAAATGACATCAGTAAAAAGTATACAAACAATGAATGTTGACGGGTTTGTCGAGAAATCCATACCCACTATGCTGTTGGTTGGATGTAAACTGGTAACAGCTAATCATGAGAACAGAATGGAGCTGCGTTTAAAAGCTAAACACTGAGCTACCATACGATGAGGCCGATCCCCTTAAGGGCCTATCACCTAAGAAGACCAGAATCGGAAAGACACAGACAGGAAAACATGCACTACAGCAATATTTACAATAGCCAAGGCATTCAAGCAAAGAAAATGTCCATCAACAGAGAAATGGACAAAGAAGAAGTGGTATAAGTACCGAATGGAATGTTAGCCTCAGAAAAATATGATCAATGCCGTTTTCAGGATTACGGATGAGCCTAGAAATAATCATATTACGTTAAGTAAGTCAAAAGGGAATGACAAATATCCTATGACATCATTTATAGATGTCATCCTAAGATTGCTACCAATGAACATATTTCCACAGAAAAGGACACTCACAGATTTAGAAAACAAACGAATGGTTAACCAAAATGAAAGGTGGGAAGACGGATAAATTGGGATTATGGGGGTAACATACATATACAAAGGTATGTTAAATGTATATAAACACATAACATATAAAGTATATGCATTATCTATACACCAATACACATAAAATATATAATGACCAAACACCTACCAAATATCAAGGGAGGTCTACTCAACACTCTGTAATAACATACATGGTAACAGGATCCGAAGATGAACAGATATATGTATGTATAACTGACCCGATTCTGTACAGCCAGACAATCACAACACTCTAATCAAATTTGCTCAGATAGGGGCTTCCCTGGTGTGGCAGTGGTTGCGAATCTGCCTGCCAATGCAGGGGACACGGGTTCGAGCCCTGGTATGGGAAGATTCCACGTGCCGCGGAGCAACTAGGCCCGTGAGCCAAAACTACTGAGCCTGCGCGTCTGGAGCCTGTGCGCTGCAACAAGAGAGGCCGCGATAGTGAGAGGCCCGTGCACCACGATGAAGAGTGGGCCCCGCTTGCCACAACTATAGGAAGCCCTCGCACAGAAATGCAGACCTAACACAGGCAAAAATAAATAAATTAATTATTTAATAAAATAAAAAAATTTACTCCGATAAGAGATATAAATTAAATTTCAAAAACAAACATAAGTAAGGAGATATAAACTTCTGGGGGTTTGTCTGAGCACATTCCACTCTAATTTACAACCGAGGAACACGACGTCCAGGAAGACTCTGTTGCTCTACTAACAAGAGTTGAGGACGTAATAATGCTGCCGCCTTGTGGCTCTTTCCCAGAACAGCAGCTTTAAACACAGTGCTTATGGTCACTTAATATTCACAGGAATGCAGGGCTGTAAATGACACGTGCCCACAAAAAATGCCCTGGGTTAGGGAATAGCCAAGAGAATTCAACACATGACAAAATTTTCAAGAAGTCAATATGAAGAGGGAAGTTGTACTCACTCTTTAAGAAAAAGAAAAAGAAAAAAAGACATACCCAAAGCTCAGTATAAGGAATTATTAGATGCATGAAAATCCAACCTCCAAGAAGGTTTCACCTCACACCTGTCACGTGACAATCACAAAAAGTCTACAAACCATAAATGCTGAAGGGGTTTTAGAGAACTGTATACCTTCTAGCTGCTGGTGGGATGTAAAGCGGTAACGGCACTAATGAAAACAGAATGCAGGTGCTTTAAAAGGTAAAAATTGAGCTACCATATGATCCGGCAGGGCACCTTCTGGGTCTATAACCTACGACCACCAGAATCGGAAAGACAGAGGCAGGCAAATGTGCACTGCAGCAATATTTAAATAGCCAAGACATGGAAGCAAAAAAAAGGTCCAAAAACAGATGAATGGACAAAGAAGAAGTGGTATATGTACAGAATGGAATATTAGCCATGAAAAAAATAAAACAATGCCATTTGCAGCACCACAGATGAGCCTAGAGATAATCACAAAACGTGAAGTAAGTCAGAATGAAAAGAAAAATGTCCTATGAGATCACTTATGTTATCTGAAAATTCATATAAATAAACATAATGCCAGAGAGAAAGAGAATCTCAGATTGAGAAAACGAACTTATGGTTAAGCCAATGAAAAGGTGTGAGGAATGGATAAATTAGGATATTGGGATTAACAAACATATACTAATACATATAAAATATAGAATCACCAAAGACCTATGGAATACCAAGAGTGGTCTACTCATCACTCTGTAATAACCTACATGGAAAAGGACACGAAGATCAACAGATATATGTATATGTGTAAATGAACAAGATTCTGTACCCCTAGAACAAAAGACAGTTTTAAGTCAAATTGGCTATGATAAACACTATAAATTAAAGACACAAACAAGAATTAAGGAGGCTAAAAGTTATGGGGGTTTGTCCTGCCACATTCTACTCTAATGTGCAACCTAAAAGCACAAATTGCAGGAAGGTTCTGTTTCCCTAGCAAGCAGAGTTGGTAACGTAGAAATGCCACCACCCTAAGGCCGTTTCCTCAAACAGCAGCTTTAAATCCACTGCTAATGGTCACTAACATTCAGAAGGACTGCAGGGGTGTAAATGACTCACGCCCTCAAAAAATGTCCTGGGGTAGGCAATGGCCAAAAGAATTCAAACGCGGCAAATTTTTCAAGAAGGCAATTTGAAGTTGTAAGTTTAACTCAATCTTAAACAAAATAAAAAGGATATTGATAAAAGCTGAACGTCAGGAATTACTAGATGCATGCAAATCCAATCTACCCAAAGGTATCACCTCACACCACTGAGAATGACCATCAGCAAAAAGTCTACAAACAACAGATGTTGAAGAAGTTGTGGAGGACAGCGTAACCTCTACGTCTAAGTGCGATGTAAACTGGTAGCAGCCAATAATCGGAATAGAACGGCAGTGCGTTTCAAGGTAAGCCTTGAGTTACCATATGATCCGGAAGGCCCACTATTGGGCCTGTCCCCTGTGAAGGCCAGAATCAAAAAGACACGGGATGGAAAATCGTGTATTGCAGCAGTAGTTACAATAGCCAAGACATGGAAGCAACAAAAATGTCCATCATCAGATGAATGGACGAAAAAGAGGTCCATGTACACAATGGAATATTAGACACAGAAAAGAAAGAAACAACGCCGTTTGCCGCACCATAGATGAGGCTAGAGATAATCACACAACTTGGAGTAAGTCAGAAAGCGAGAGACACATATCCTTTGATATCACGTATAGGTGTTATCTAAAAATTGATAGTAATCAACTTATGTCCACAGAGAAGGACACTCACGTATTCAGGAAACAAACTTGTGATTAACCAGATGGAAAGGTGTGAGGAATGTATAACGGAGGATATTGTGTTTAACAGACATATGCTAATACTTTTAAAAGAGAGAATCACCAAACACATACCGAACACCAAGAGAGGTCTACGCAACATTCTGTAATAACCTATATGGAACAGGATCCAAAAATGAAAAGATAAATGTATCAATGAAACAGATTCTGTACACGTGGAACAAGCAAAACATTGCAATCAAATTTGCTCTGATAAAAATGAAAATTAAGCTACGAATACCAACAACAAGTTAGTAGACATAACTTCTGGGGGGTTTGTCTTGGCACATTCCACTCTAATTTACAACCTACAACCAGGACGTCCAGGAAGGCCCTGTTGCCCTAGTAACCAGAGTTGGGAATATAGAAATGCTGCCGCCTTCTGGTCGTTTCCTGCAAAGGCTGATTTAAACCCAGCACTAATGGTCACTTAATATTCACAATTACTACAGGGCTGTAAATGACACCTGCCCTCAAAAAATGTCCTGGTGTAGGGAATGGCCACAGGAATTCAGAACACGGCAAATTTTTCAAGGAAACAGTTTGAAGAGGTAAGTTTTTCTGTTTTACTTAAAAAAAAAAAAGAAAATGGACGTGGATGAAAGCTCAATATAGGGAACTATTAGATGCATGCAAATCCAAACTACAAAAGGTATCACCACCCAACACTCAAAATGCCATCAGTAAAATATCTACAAACCATAAATGCTGAAGGGGTTTTAGAGAACTGTGTACCCTCTAGTTGCTGGTGGGATGTCAACTGGTAACAGCCAGTAGTGAGAAGAGAATGGAGGTGCGTTGAAAGGTAAAAATTGAGCTACCATATGATCTAGTAGGCCCACTGCTGGGCCTATCCCTTGCGAAGACCAGAATCAAAAAGACACAGGCTGGCAATCCTGCACTGCATCAATATTTAGCATAGCCAAGAGTTGCAAGCAACCAAAACGTCCATCAACAGATGAATGCACAAAGAAGAAGTGGACCATGTACACAATGGAATATTTGGCATAGAAAAGAATGAAACACTGCTCTTTGCAGCAACATAGATAAGCCTAGAGATAATCAGAGAACATGAGGTAAGTCGGAAAGCAGACGACAAATATCCTGTGATATCACTTCTAGGTGTTACCTAACAACTGACACAGATGAACACATTTCCACAGAGAAAGACACTCACAGACTTAGAAAACAAACTATGGTTATCTACAAGGAAATTTGGGAGGAATGGATACATTAAGATTAGGGTTACCCTACGTGTACAAATACATATTAAATACATATATCCAAAAGAACGACCATATACCAAGGGAGGTCTACTGAACGCTCTGTAACAATTTACACGGGGGCTTCCCGGGTGGCGCCGTGGTTCAGATTCCGCCTGGCAAGGCAGGGGACACGGCGTCGATCCCTGGTCCGGGAAGATCCCACATGCTGCAGAGCAACTAAGCCCCTGCACCACAACTACTGAGCCTGCACTCTAGAGCCCACAAGCCACGACTACTGAGCCAACACACCAAAACTACTAAAGCCCGCATGCCTAGAGTACGTACTCCACAACAAGAGAAGCCACTGCAGTGAAAAGCCCGTACACCGCAACGGAGAGTAGCCCCCGCTCACCGCAACTAGCGACAGCCCACATGCAGCAACGAAGATCCAACTCAGCCAAAAGTAAATAAATAAATAAAATAAAATTATTAAAATAAATAGTAATTTACATGGGAAGAGGATCTGTACATGTATAGATATATACGATGTTCAATTCAACCTGACTGTGCCCACTTAGGACAAGCACTATTCTAATCATTACCCCAATTTAAAAAATTAAACCCAGGAACAACAATCAATGAGACATAAACTTATTGGGGTTTTCCCTGGCACATTCCATTCTAATTTACAACCTAGCAACACGACTTTCAGGAAGGCTCTGCTGCCCTACTAACCAGATTTGGAATGGAGAAATGCTGTCACCATGTGGCAGTTTCCCACAACAGCAGCTTTAATCACAGGGCTATCGGTCCCTTAAGATTCACAGTAATTGTAGGGCTGTAAATGACACGTGTCCTCAAAAAATGTCCTGGGGTAGGTAATGGTCAAAAAAGTTCACAACACGGAAAAGTTTTCAAGAAAACAATTTGAAGAGGTAAGTTTTACTCACTCTTTTGTTTACAAAAATAGAAGAACATGGATAAAAACTCAGTATCAGGAATTATTGGTTGGATGCAAATCCAAACTACAAAAGGAGTGCGCCACCCAATATTCAAAATGACATCAGTAAAAAGTATACAAACAATGAATGTTGACGGGTTTGTCGAGAAATCCATACCCACTATGCTGTTGGTTGGATGTAAACTGGTAACAGCTAATCATGAGAACAGAATGGAGCTGCGTTTAAAAGCTAAACACTGAGCTACCATACGATGAGGCCGATCCCCTTAAGGGCCTATCACCTAAGAAGACCAGAATCGGAAAGACACAGACAGGAAAACATGCACTACAGCAATATTTACAATAGCCAAGGCATTCAAGCAAAGAAAATGTCCATCAACAGAGAAATGGACAAAGAAGAAGTGGTATAAGTACCGAATGGAATGTTAGCCTCAGAAAAATATGATCAATGCCGTTTTCAGGATTACGGATGAGCCTAGAAATAATCATATTACGTTAAGTAAGTCAAAAGGGAATGACAAATATCCTATGACATCATTTATAGATGTCATCCTAAGATTGCTACCAATGAACATATTTCCACAGAAAAGGACACTCACAGATTTAGAAAACAAACGAATGGTTAACCAAAATGAAAGGTGGGAAGACGGATAAATTGGGATTATGGGGGTAACATACATATACAAAGGTATGTTAAATGTATATAAACACATAACATATAAAATATATGCATTATCTATACACCAATACACATAAAATATATAATGACCAAACACCTACCAAATATCAAGGGAGGTCTACTCAACACTCTGTAATAACATACATGGTAACAGGATCCGAAGATGAACAGATATATGTATGTATAACTGACCCGATTCTGTACAGCCAGACAATCACAACACTCTAATCAAATTTGCTCAGATAGGGGCTTCCCTGGTGTGGCAGTGGTTGCGAATCTGCCTGCCAATGCAGGGGACACGGGTTCGAGCCCTGGTATGGGAAGATTCCACGTGCCGCGGAGCAACTAGGCCCGTGAGCCAAAACTACTGAGCCTGCGCGTCTGGAGCCTGTGCGCTGCAACAAGAGAGGCCGCGATAGTGAGAGGCCCGTGCACCACGATGAAGAGTGGGCCCCGCTTGCCACAACTATAGGAAGCCCTCGCACAGAAATGCAGACCTAACACAGGGAAAAATAAATAAATTAATTATTTAATAAAATAAAAAAATTTACTCCGATAAGAGATATAAATTAAATTTCAAAAACAAACATAAGTAAGGAGATATAAACTTCTGGGGGTTTGTCTGAGCACATTCCACTCTAATTTACAACCGAGGAACACGACGTCCAGGAAGACTCTGTTGCTCTACTAACAAGAGTTGAGGACGTAATAATGCTGCCGCCTTGTGGCTCTTTCCCAGAACAGCAGCTTTAAACACAGTGCTTATGGTCACTTAATATTCACAGGAATGCAGGGCTGTAAATGACACGTGCCCACAAAAAATGCCCTGGGTTAGGGAATAGCCAAGAGAATTCAACACATGACAAAATTTTCAAGAAGTCAATATGAAGAGGGAAGTTGTACTCACTCTTTAAGAAAAAGAAAAAGAAAAAAAGACATACCCAAAGCTCAGTATAAGGAATTATTAGATGCATGAAAATCCAACCTCCAAGAAGGTTTCACCTCACACCTGTCACGTGACAATCACAAAAAGTCTACAAACCATAAATGCTGAAGGGGTTTTAGAGAACTGTATACCTTCTAGCTGCTGGTGGGATGTAAAGCGGTAACGGCACTAATGAAAACAGAATGCAGGTGCTTTAAAAGGTAAAAATTGAGCTACCATATGATCCGGCAGGGCACCTTCTGGGTCTATAACCTACGACCACCAGAATCGGAAAGACAGAGGCAGGCAAATGTGCACTGCAGCAATATTTAAATAGCCAAGACATGGAAGCAAAAAAAAGGTCCAAAAACAGATGAATGGACAAAGAAGAAGTGGTATATGTACAGAATGGAATATTAGCCATGAAAAAAATAAAACAATGCCATTTGCAGCACCACAGATGAGCCTAGAGATAATCACAAAACGTGAAGTAAGTCAGAATGAAAAGAAAAATGTCCTATGAGATCACTTATGTTATCTGAAAATTCATATAAATAAACATAATGCCAGAGAGAAAGAGAATCTCAGATTGAGAAAACGAACTTATGGTTAAGCCAATGAAAAGGTGTGAGGAATGGATAAATTAGGATATTGGGATTAACAAACATATACTAATACATATAAAATATAGAATCACCAAAGACCTATGGAATACCAAGAGTGGTCTACTCATCACTCTGTCATAACCTACATGGAAAAGGACACGAAGATCAACAGATATATGTATATGTGTAAATGAACAAGATTCTGTACCCCTAGAACAAAAGACAGTTTTAAGTCAAATTGGCTATGATAAACACTATAAATTAAAGACACAAACAAGAATTAAGGAGGCTAAAAGTTATGGGGGTTTGTCCTGCCACATTCTACTCTAATGTGCAACCTAAAAGCACAAATTGCAGGAAGGTTCTGTTTCCCTAGCAAGCAGAGTTGGTAACGTAGAAATGCCACCACCCTAAGGCCGTTTCCTCAAACAGCAGCTTTAAATCCACTGCTAATGGTCACTAACATTCAGAAGGACTGCAGGGGTGTAAATGACTCACGCCCTCAAAAAATGTCCTGGGGTAGGCAATGGCCAAAAGAATTCAAACGCGGCAAATTTTTCAAGAAGGCAATTTGAAGTTGTAAGTTTAACTCAATCTTAAACAAAATAAAAAGGATATTGATAAAAGCTGAACGTCAGGAATTACTAGATGCATGCAAATCCAATCTACCCAAAGGTATCACCTCACACCACTGAGAATGACCATCAGCAAAAAGTCTACAAACAACAGATGTTGAAGAAGTTGTGGAGGACAGCGTAACCTCTACGTCTAAGTGCGATGTAAACTGGTAGCAGCCAATAATCGGAATAGAACGGCAGTGCGTTTCAAGGTAAGCCTTGAGTTACCATATGATCCGGAAGGCCCACTATTGGGCCTGTCCCCTGTGAAGGCCAGAATCAAAAAGACACGGGATGGAAAATCGTGTATTGCAGCAGTAGTTACAATAGCCAAGACATGGAAGCAACAAAAATGTCCATCATCAGATGAATGGATGAAAAACAGGTCCATGTACACAATGGAATATTAGACACAGAAAAGAAAGAAACAACGCCGTTTGCCGCACCATAGATGAGGCTAGAGATAATCACACAACTTGGAGTAAGTCAGAAAGCGAGAGACACATATCCTATGATATCACGTATAGGTGTTATCTAAAAATTGATAGTAATCAACTTATGTCCACAGAGAAGGACACTCACGTATTCAGGAAACAAACTTGTGATTAACCAGATGGAAAGGTGTGAGGAATGTATAACGGAGGATATTGTGTTTAACAGACATATGCTAATACTTTTAAAAGAGAGAATCACCAAACACATACCGAACACCAAGAGAGGTCTACGCAACATTCTGTAATAACCTATATGGAACAGGATCCAAAAATGAAAAGATAAATGTATCAATGAAACAGATTCTGTACACCTGGAACAAGCAAAACATTGCAATCAAATTTGCTCTGATAAAAATGAAAATTAAGCTACGAATACCAACAACAAGTTAGTAGACATAACTTCTGGGGGGTTTGTCTTGGCACATTCCACTCTAATTTACAACCTACAACCAGGACGTCCAGGAAGGCCCTGTTGCCCTAGTAACCAGAGTTGGGAATATAGAAATGCTGCCGCCTTCTGGTCGTTTCCTGCAAAGGCTGATTTAAACCCAGCACTAATGGTCACTTAATATTCACAATTACTACAGGGCTGTAAATGACACCTGCCCTCAAAAAATGTCCTGGTGTAGGGAATGGCCACAGGAATTCAGAACACGGCAAATTTTTCAAGGAAACAGTTTGAAGAGGTAAGTTTTTCTGTTTTACTTAAAAAAAAAAAAGAAAATGGACGTGGATGAAAGCTCAATATAGGGAACTATTAGATGCATGCAAATCCAAACTACAAAAGGTATCACCACCCAACACTCAAAATGCCATCAGTAAAATATCTACAAACCATAAATGCTGAAGGGGTTTTAGAGAACTGTGTACCCTCTAGTTGCTGGTGGGATGTCAACTGGTAACAGCCAGTAGTGAGAAGAGAATGGAGGTGCGTTGAAAGGTAAAAATTGAGCTACCATATGATCTAGTAGGCCCACTGCTGGGCCTATCCCTTGCGAAGACCAGAATCAAAAAGACACAGGCTGGCAATCCTGCACTGCATCAATATTTAGCATAGCCAAGAGTTGCAAGCAACCAAAACGTCCATCAACAGATGAATGCACAAAGAAGAAGTGGACCATGTACACAATGGAATATTTGGCATAGAAAAGAATGAAACACTGCTCTTTGCAGCAACATAGATAAGCCTAGAGATAATCAGAGAACATGAGGTAAGTCGGAAAGCAGACGACAAATATCCTGTGATATCACTTCTAGGTGTTACCTAACAACTGACACAGATGAACACATTTCCACAGAGAAAGACACTCACAGACTTAGAAAACAAACTATGGTTATCTACAAGGAAATTTGGGAGGAATGGATACATTAAGATTAGGGTTACCCTACGTGTACAAATACATATTAAATACATATATCCAAAAGAACGACCATATACCAAGGGAGGTCTACTGAACGCTCTGTAACAATTTACACGGGGGCTTCCCGGGTGGCGCCGTGGTTCAGATTCCGCCTGGCAAGGCAGGGGACACGGCGTCGATCCCTGGTCCGGGAAGATCCCACATGCTGCAGAGCAACTAAGCCCCTGCACCACAACTACTGAGCCTGCACTCTAGAGCCCACAAGCCACGACTACTGAGCCAACACACCAAAACTACTAAAGCCCGCATGCCTAGAGTACGTACTCCACAACAAGAGAAGCCACTGCAGTGAAAAGCCCGTACACCGCAACGGAGAGTAGCCCCCGCTCACCGCAACTAGCGACAGCCCACATGCAGCAACGAAGATCCAACTCAGCCAAAAGTAAATAAATAAATAAAATAAAATTATTAAAATAAATAGTAATTTACATGGGAAGAGGATCTGTACATGTATAGATATATACGATGTTCAATTCAACCTGACTGTGCCCACTTAGGACAAGCACTATTCTAATCATTACCCCAATTTAAAAAATTAAACCCAGGAACAACAATCAATGAGACATAAACTTATTGGGGTTTTCCCTGGCACATTCCATTCTAATTTACAACCTAGCAACACGACTTTCAGGAAGGCTCTGCTGCCCTACTAACCAGATTTGGAATGGAGAAATGCTGTCACCATGTGGCAGTTTCCCACAACAGCAGCTTTAATCACAGGGCTATCGGTCCCTTAAGATTCACAGTAATTGTAGGGCTGTAAATGACACGTGTCCTCAAAAAATGTCCTGGGGTAGGTAATGGTCAAAAAAGTTCACAACACGGAAAAGTTTTCAAGAAAACAATTTGAAGAGGTAAGTTTTACTCACTCTTTTGTTTACAAAAATAGAAGAACATGGATAAAAACTCAGTATCAGGAATTATTGGTTGGATGCAAATCCAAACTACAAAAGGAGTGCGCCACCCAATATTCAAAATGACATCAGTAAAAAGTATACAAACAATGAATGTTGACGGGTTTGTCGAGAAATCCATACCCACTATGCTGTTGGTTGGATGTAAACTGGTAACAGCTAATCATGAGAACAGAATGGAGCTGCGTTTAAAAGCTAAACACTGAGCTACCATACGATGAGGCCGATCCCCTTAAGGGCCTATCACCTAAGAAGACCAGAATCGGAAAGACACAGACAGGAAAACATGCACTACAGCAATATTTACAATAGCCAAGGCATTCAAGCAAAGAAAATGTCCATCAACAGAGAAATGGACAAAGAAGAAGTGGTATAAGTACCGAATGGAATGTTAGCCTCAGAAAAATATGATCAATGCCGTTTTCAGGATTACGGATGAGCCTAGAAATAATCATATTACGTTAAGTAAGTCAAAAGGGAATGACAAATATCCTATGACATCATTTATAGATGTCATCCTAAGATTGCTACCAATGAACATATTTCCACAGAAAAGGACACTCACAGATTTAGAAAACAAACGAATGGTTAACCAAAATGAAAGGTGGGAAGACGGATAAATTGGGATTATGGGGGTAACATACATATACAAAGGTATGTTAAATGTATATAAACACATAACATATAAAATATATGCATTATCTATACACCAATACACATAAAATATATAATGACCAAACACCTACCAAATATCAAGGGAGGTCTACTCAACACTCTGTAATAACATACATGGTAACAGGATCCGAAGATGAACAGATATATGTATGTATAACTGACCCGATTCTGTACAGCCAGACAATCACAACACTCTAATCAAATTTGCTCAGATAGGGGCTTCCCTGGTGTGGCAGTGGTTGCGAATCTGCCTGCCAATGCAGGGGACACGGGTTCGAGCCCTGGTATGGGAAGATTCCACGTGCCGCGGAGCAACTAGGCCCGTGAGCCAAAACTACTGAGCCTGCGCGTCTGGAGCCTGTGCGCTGCAACAAGAGAGGCCGCGATAGTGAGAGGCCCGTGCACCACGATGAAGAGTGGGCCCCGCTTGCCACAACTATAGGAAGCCCTCGCACAGAAATGCAGACCTAACACAGGGAAAAATAAATAAATTAATTATTTAATAAAATAAAAAAATTTACTCCGATAAGAGATATAAATTAAATTTCAAAAACAAACATAAGTAAGGAGATATAAACTTCTGGGGGTTTGTCTGAGCACATTCCACTCTAATTTACAACCGAGGAACACGACGTCCAGGAAGACTCTGTTGCTCTACTAACAAGAGTTGAGGACGTAATAATGCTGCCGCCTTGTGGCTCTTTCCCAGAACAGCAGCTTTAAACACAGTGCTTATGGTCACTTAATATTCACAGGAATGCAGGGCTGTAAATGACACGTGCCCACAAAAAATGCCCTGGGTTAGGGAATAGCCAAGAGAATTCAACACATGACAAAATTTTCAAGAAGTCAATATGAAGAGGGAAGTTGTACTCACTCTTTAAGAAAAAGAAAAAGAAAAAAAGACATACCCAAAGCTCAGTATAAGGAATTATTAGATGCATGAAAATCCAACCTCCAAGAAGGTTTCACCTCACACCTGTCACGTGACAATCACAAAATGTCTACAAACCATAAATGCTGAAGGGGTTTTAGAGAACTGTATACCTTCTAGCTGCTGGTGGGATGTAAAGCGGTAACGGCACTAATGAAAACAGAATGCAGGTGCTTTAAAAGGTAAAAATTGAGCTACCATATGATCCGGCAGGGCACCTTCTGGGTCTATAACCTACGACCACCAGAATCGGAAAGACAGAGGCAGGCAAATGTGCACTGCAGCAATATTTAAATAGCCAAGACATGGAAGCAAAAAAAAGGTCCAAAAACAGATGAATGGACAAAGAAGAAGTGGTATATGTACAGAATGGAATATTAGCCATGAAAAAAATAAAACAATGCCATTTGCAGCACCACAGATGAGCCTAGAGATAATCACAAAACGTGAAGTAAGTCAGAATGAAAAGAAAAATGTCCTATGAGATCACTTATGTTATCTGAAAATTCATATAAATAAACATAATGCCAGAGAGAAAGAGAATCTCAGATTGAGAAAACGAACTTATGGTTAAGCCAATGAAAAGGTGTGAGGAATGGATAAATTAGGATATTGGGATTAACAAACATATACTAATACATATAAAATATAGAATCACCAAAGACCTATGGAATACCAAGAGTGGTCTACTCATCACTCTGTAATAACCTACATGGAAAAGGACACGAAGATCAACAGATATATGTATATGTGTAAATGAACAAGATTCTGTACCCCTAGAACAAAAGACAGTTTTAAGTCAAATTGGCTATGATAAACACTATAAATTAAAGACACAAACAAGAATTAAGGAGGCTAAAAGTTATGGGGGTTTGTCCTGCCACATTCTACTCTAATGTGCAACCTAAAAGCACAAATTGCAGGAAGGTTCTGTTTCCCTAGCAAGCAGAGTTGGTAACGTAGAAATGCCACCACCCTAAGGCCGTTTCCTCAAACAGCAGCTTTAAATCCACTGCTAATGGTCACTAACATTCAGAAGGACTGCAGGGGTGTAAATGACTCACGCCCTCAAAAAATGTCCTGGGGTAGGCAATGGCCAAAAGAATTCAAACGCGGCAAATTTTTCAAGAAGGCAATTTGAAGTTGTAAGTTTAACTCAATCTTAAACAAAATAAAAAGGATATTGATAAAAGCTGAACGTCAGGAATTACTAGATGCATGCAAATCCAATCTACCCAAAGGTATCACCTCACACCACTGAGAATGACCATCAGCAAAAAGTCTACAAACAACAGATGTTGAAGAAGTTGTGGAGGACAGCGTAACCTCTACGTCTAAGTGCGATGTAAACTGGTAGCAGCCAATAATCGGAATAGAACGGCAGTGCGTTTCAAGGTAAGCCTTGAGTTACCATATGATCCGGAAGGCCCACTATTGGGCCTGTCCCCTGTGAAGGCCAGAATCAAAAAGACACGGGATGGAAAATCGTGTATTGCAGCAGTAGTTACAATAGCCAAGACATGGAAGCAACAAAAATGTCCATCATCAGATGAATGGATGAAAAACAGGTCCATGTACACAATGGAATATTAGACACAGAAAAGAAAGAAACAACGCCGTTTGCCGCACCATAGATGAGGCTAGAGATAATCACACAACTTGGAGTAAGTCAGAAAGCGAGAGACACATATCCTATGATATCACGTATAGGTGTTATCTAAAAATTGATAGTAATCAACTTATGTCCACAGAGAAGGACACTCACGTATTCAGGAAACAAACTTGTGATTAACCAGATGGAAAGGTGTGAGGAATGTATAACGGAGGATATTGTGTTTAACAGACATATGCTAATACTTTTAAAAGAGAGAATCACCAAACACATACCGAACACCAAGAGAGGTCTACGCAACATTCTGTAATAACCTATATGGAACAGGATCCAAAAATGAAAAGATAAATGTATCAATGAAACAGATTCTGTACACCTGGAACAAGCAAAACATTGCAATCAAATTTGCTCTGATAAAAATGAAAATTAAGCTACGAATACCAACAACAAGTTAGTAGACATAACTTCTGGGGGGTTTGTCTTGGCACATTCCACTCTAATTTACAACCTACAACCAGGACGTCCAGGAAGGCCCTGTTGCCCTAGTAACCAGAGTTGGGAATATAGAAATGCTGCCGCCTTCTGGTCGTTTCCTGCAAAGGCTGATTTAAACCCAGCACTAATGGTCACTTAATATTCACAATTACTACAGGGCTGTAAATGACACCTGCCCTCAAAAAATGTCCTGGTGTAGGGAATGGCCACAGGAATTCAGAACACGGCAAATTTTTCAAGGAAACAGTTTGAAGAGGTAAGTTTTTCTGTTTTACTTAAAAAAAAAAAAGAAAATGGACGTGGATGAAAGCTCAATATAGGGAACTATTAGATGCATGCAAATCCAAACTACAAAAGGTATCACCACCCAACACTCAAAATGCCATCAGTAAAATATCTACAAACCATAAATGCTGAAGGGGTTTTAGAGAACTGTGTACCCTCTAGTTGCTGGTGGGATGTCAACTGGTAACAGCCAGTAGTGAGAAGAGAATGGAGGTGCGTTGAAAGGTAAAAATTGAGCTACCATATGATCTAGTAGGCCCACTGCTGGGCCTATCCCTTGCGAAGACCAGAATCAAAAAGACACAGGCTGGCAATCCTGCACTGCATCAATATTTAGCATAGCCAAGAGTTGGAAGCAACCAAAACGTCCATCAACAGATGAATGCACAAAGAAGAAATGGACCATGTACACAATGGAATATTTGGCATAGAAAAGAATGAAACACTGCTCTTTGCAGCAACATAGATAAGCCTAGAGATAATCAGAGAACATGAGGTAAGTCGGAAAGCAGACGACAAATATCCTGTGATATCACTTCTAGGTGTTACCTAACAACTGACACAGATGAACACATTTCCACAGAGAAAGACACTCACAGACTTAGAAAACAAACTATGGTTATCTACAAGGAAATTTGGGAGGAATGGATACATTAAGATTAGGGTTACCCTACGTGTACAAATACATATTAAATACATATATCCAAAAGAACGACCATATACCAAGGGAGGTCTACTGAACGCTCTGTAACAATTTACACGGGGGCTTCCCGGGTGGCGCCGTGGTTCAGATTCCGCCTGGCAAGGCAGGGGACACGGCGTCGATCCCTGGTCCGGGAAGATCCCACATGCTGCAGAGCAACTAAGCCCGTGCACCACAACTACTGAGCCTGCACTCTAGAGCCCACAAGCCACGACTACTGAGCCAACACACCAAAACTACTAAAGCCCGCATGCCTAGAGTACGTACTCCACAACAAGAGAAGCCACTGCAGTGAAAAGCCCGTACACCGCAACGGAGAGTAGCCCCCGCTCACCGCAACTAGCGACAGCCCACATGCAGCAACGAAGATCCAACTCAGCCAAAAGTAAATAAATAAATAAAATAAAATTATTAAAATAAATAGTAATTTACATGGGAAGAGGATCTGTACATGTATAGATATATACGATGTTCAATTCAACCTGACTGTGCCCACTTAGGACAAGCACTATTCTAATCATTACCCCAATTTAAAAAATTAAACCCAGGAACAACAATCAATGAGACATAAACTTATTGGGGTTTTCCCTGGCACATTCCATTCTAATTTACAACCTAGCAACACGACTTTCAGGAAGGCTCTGCTGCCCTACTAACCAGATTTGGAATGGAGAAATGCTGTCACCATGTGGCAGTTTCCCACAACAGCAGCTTTAATCACAGGGCTATCGGTCCCTTAAGATTCACAGTAATTGTAGGGCTGTAAATGACACGTGTCCTCAAAAAATGTCCTGGGGTAGGTAATGGTCAAAAAAGTTCACAACACGGAAAAGTTTTCCAGAAAACAATTTGAAGAGGTAAGTTTTACTCACTCTTTTGTTTACAAAAATAGAAGAACATGGATAAAACCTCAGTATCAGGAATTATTGGTTGGATGCAAATCCAAACTACAAAAGGAGTGCGCCACCCAATATTCAAAATGACATCAGTAAAAAGTATACAAACAATGAATGTTGACGGGTTTGTCGAGAAATCCATACCCACTATGCTGTTGGTTGGATGTAAACTGGTAACAGCTAATCATGAGAACAGAATGGAGCTGCGTTTAAAAGCTAAACACTGAGCTACCATACGATGAGGCCGATCCCCTTAAGGGCCTATCACCTAAGAAGACCAGAATCGGAAAGACACAGACAGGAAAACATGCACTACAGCAATATTTACAATAGCCAAGGCATTCAAGCAAAGAAAATGTCCATCAACAGAGAAATGGACAAAGAAGAAGTGGTATAAGTACCGAATGGAATGTTAGCCTCAGAAAAATATGATCAATGCCGTTTTCAGGATTACGGATGAGCCTAGAAATAATCATATTACGTTAAGTAAGTCAAAAGGGAATGACAAATATCCTATGACATCATTTATAGATGTCATCCTAAGATTGCTACCAATGAACATATTTCCACAGAAAAGGACACTCACAGATTTAGAAAACAAACGAATGGTTAACCAAAATGAAAGGTGGGAAGACGGATAAATTGGGATTATGGGGGTAACATACATATACAAAGGTATGTTAAATGTATATAAACACATAACATATAAAGTATATGCATTATCTATACACCAATACACATAAAATATATAATGACCAAACACCTACCAAATATCAAGGGAGGTCTACTCAACACTCTGTAATAACATACATGGTAACAGGATCCGAAGATGAACAGATATATGTATGTATAACTGACCCGATTCTGTACAGCCAGACAATCACAACACTCTAATCAAATTTGCTCAGATAGGGGCTTCCCTGGTGTGGCAGTGGTTGCGAATCTGCCTGCCAATGCAGGGGACACGGGTTCGAGCCCTGGTATGGGAAGATTCCACGTGCCGCGGAGCAACTAGGCCCGTGAGCCAAAACTACTGAGCCTGCGCGTCTGGAGCCTGTGCGCTGCAACAAGAGAGGCCGCGATAGTGAGAGGCCCGTGCACCACGATGAAGAGTGGGCCCCGCTTGCCACAACTATAGGAAGCCCTCGCACAGAAATGCAGACCTAACACAGGCAAAAATAAATAAATTAATTATTTAATAAAATAAAAAAATTTACTCCGATAAGAGATATAAATTAAATTTCAAAAACAAACATAAGTAAGGAGATATAAACTTCTGGGGGTTTGTCTGAGCACATTCCACTCTAATTTACAACCGAGGAACACGACGTCCAGGAAGACTCTGTTGCTCTACTAACAAGAGTTGAGGACGTAATAATGCTGCCGCCTTGTGGCTCTTTCCCAGAACAGCAGCTTTAAACACAGTGCTTATGGTCACTTAATATTCACAGGAATGCAGGGCTGTAAATGACACGTGCCCACAAAAAATGCCCTGGGTTAGGGAATAGCCAAGAGAATTCAACACATGACAAAATTTTCAAGAAGTCAATATGAAGAGGGAAGTTGTACTCACTCTTTAAGAAAAAGAAAAAGAAAAAAAGACATACCCAAAGCTCAGTATAAGGAATTATTAGATGCATGAAAATCCAACCTCCAAGAAGGTTTCACCTCACACCTGTCACGTGACAATCACAAAAAGTCTACAAACCATAAATGCTGAAGGGGTTTTAGAGAACTGTATACCTTCTAGCTGCTGGTGGGATGTAAAGCGGTAACGGCACTAATGAAAACAGAATGCAGGTGCTTTAAAAGGTAAAAATTGAGCTACCATATGATCCGGCAGGGCACCTTCTGGGTCTATAACCTACGACCACCAGAATCGGAAAGACAGAGGCAGGCAAATGTGCACTGCAGCAATATTTAAATAGCCAAGACATGGAAGCAAAAAAAAGGTCCAAAAACAGATGAATGGACAAAGAAGAAGTGGTATATGTACAGAATGGAATATTAGCCATGAAAAAAATAAAACAATGCCATTTGCAGCACCACAGATGAGCCTAGAGATAATCACAAAACGTGAAGTAAGTCAGAATGAAAAGAAAAATGTCCTATGAGATCACTTATGTTATCTGAAAATTCATATAAATAAACATAATGCCAGAGAGAAAGAGAATCTCAGATTGAGAAAACGAACTTATGGTTAAGCCAATGAAAAGGTGTGAGGAATGGATAAATTAGGATATTGGGATTAACAAACATATACTAATACATATAAAATATAGAATCACCAAAGACCTATGGAATACCAAGAGTGGTCTACTCATCACTCTGTAATAACCTACATGGAAAAGGACACGAAGATCAACAGATATATGTATATGTGTAAATGAACAAGATTCTGTACCCCTAGAACAAAAGACAGTTTTAAGTCAAATTGGCTATGATAAACACTATAAATTAAAGACACAAACAAGAATTAAGGAGGCTAAAAGTTATGGGGGTTTGTCCTGCCACATTCTACTCTAATGTGCAACCTAAAAGCACAAATTGCAGGAAGGTTCTGTTTCCCTAGCAAGCAGAGTTGGTAACGTAGAAATGCCACCACCCTAAGGCCGTTTCCTCAAACAGCAGCTTTAAATCCACTGCTAATGGTCACTAACATTCAGAAGGACTGCAGGGGTGTAAATGACTCACGCCCTCAAAAAATGTCCTGGGGTAGGCAATGGCCAAAAGAATTCAAACGCGGCAAATTTTTCAAGAAGGCAATTTGAAGTTGTAAGTTTAACTCAATCTTAAACAAAATAAAAAGGATATTGATAAAAGCTGAACGTCAGGAATTACTAGATGCATGCAAATCCAATCTACCCAAAGGTATCACCTCACACCACTGAGAATGACCATCAGCAAAAAGTCTACAAACAACAGATGTTGAAGAAGTTGTGGAGGACAGCGTAACCTCTACGTCTAAGTGCGATGTAAACTGGTAGCAGCCAATAATCGGAATAGAACGGCAGTGCGTTTCAAGGTAAGCCTTGAGTTACCATATGATCCGGAAGGCCCACTATTGGGCCTGTCCCCTGTGAAGGCCAGAATCAAAAAGACACGGGATGGAAAATCGTGTATTGCAGCAGTAGTTACAATAGCCAAGACATGGAAGCAACAAAAATGTCCATCATCAGATGAATGGACGAAAAAGAGGTCCATGTACACAATGGAATATTAGACACAGAAAAGAAAGAAACAACGCCGTTTGCCGCACCATAGATGAGGCTAGAGATAATCACACAACTTGGAGTAAGTCAGAAAGCGAGAGACACATATCCTATGATATCACGTATAGGTGTTATCTAAAAATTGATAGTAATCAACTTATGTCCACAGAGAAGGACACTCACGTATTCAGGAAACAAACTTGTGATTAACCAGATGGAAAGGTGTGAGGAATGTATAACGGAGGATATTGTGTTTAACAGACATATGCTAATACTTTTAAAAGAGAGAATCACCAAACACATACCGAACACCAAGAGAGGTCTACGCAACATTCTGTAATAACCTATATGGAACAGGATCCAAAAATGAAAAGATAAATGTATCAATGAAACAGATTCTGTACACCTGGAACAAGCAAAACATTGCAATCAAATTTGCTCTGATAAAAATGAAAATTAAGCTACGAATACCAACAACAAGTTAGTAGACATAACTTCTGGGGGGTTTGTCTTGGCACATTCCACTCTAATTTACAACCTACAACCAGGACGTCCAGGAAGGCCCTGTTGCCCTAGTAACCAGAGTTGGGAATATAGAAATGCTGCCGCCTTCTGGTCGTTTCCTGCAAAGGCTGATTTAAACCCAGCACTAATGGTCACTTAATATTCACAATTACTACAGGGCTGTAAATGACACCTGCCCTCAAAAAATGTCCTGGTGTAGGGAATGGCCACAGGAATTCAGAACACGGCAAATTTTTCAAGGAAACAGTTTGAAGAGGTAAGTTTTTCTGTTTTACTTAAAAAAAAAAAAGAAAATGGACGTGGATGAAAGCTCAATATAGGGAACTATTAGATGCATGCAAATCCAAACTACAAAAGGTATCACCACCCAACACTCAAAATGCCATCAGTAAAATATCTACAAACCATAAATGCTGAAGGGGTTTTAGAGAACTGTGTACCCTCTAGTTGCTGGTGGGATGTCAACTGGTAACAGCCAGTAGTGAGAAGAGAATGGATGTGCGTTGAAAGGTAAAAATTGAGCTACCATATGATCTAGTAGGCCCACTGCTGGGCCTATCCCTTGCGAAGACCAGAATCAAAAAGACACAGGCTGGCAATCCTGCACTGCATCAATATTTAGCATAGCCAAGAGTTGGAAGCAACCAAAACGTCCATCAACAGATGAATGCACAAAGAAGAAGTGGACCATGTACACAATGGAATATTTGGCATAGAAAAGAATGAAACACTGCTCTTTGCAGCAACATAGATAAGCCTAGAGATAATCAGAGAACATGAGGTAAGTCGGAAAGCAGACGACAAATATCCTGTGATATCACTTCTAGGTGTTACCTAACAACTGACACAGATGAACACATTTCCACAGAGAAAGACACTCACAGACTTAGAAAACAAACTATGGTTATCTACAAGGAAATTTGGGAGGAATGGATACATTAAGATTAGGGTTACCCTACGTGTACAAATACATATTAAATACATATATCCAAAAGAACGACCATATACCAAGGGAGGTCTACTGAACGCTCTGTAACAATTTACACGGGGGCTTCCCGGGTGGCGCCGTGGTTCAGATTCCGCCTGGCAAGGCAGGGGACACGGCGTCGATCCCTGGTCCGGGAAGATCCCACATGCTGCAGAGCAACTAAGCCCGTGCACCACAACTACTGAGCCTGCACTCTAGAGCCCACAAGCCACGACTACTGAGCCAACACACCAAAACTACTAAAGCCCGCATGCCTAGAGTACGTACTCCACAACAAGAGAAGCCACTGCAGTGAAAAGCCCGTACACCGCAACGGAGAGTAGCCCCCGCTCACCGCAACTAGCGACAGCCCACATGCAGCAACGAAGATCCAACTCAGCCAAAAGTAAATAAATAAATAAAATAAAATTATTAAAATAAATAGTAATTTACATGGGAAGAGGATCTGTACATGTATAGATATATACGATGTTCAATTCAACCTGACTGTGCCCACTTAGGACAAGCACTATTCTAATCATTACCCCAATTTAAAAAATTAAACCCAGGAACAACAATCAATGAGACATAAACTTATTGGGGTTTTCCCTGGCACATTCCATTCTAATTTACAACCTAGCAACACGACTTTCAGGAAGGCTCTGCTGCCCTACTAACCAGATTTGGAATGGAGAAATGCTGTCACCATGTGGCAGTTTCCCACAACAGCAGCTTTAATCACAGGGCTATCGGTCCCTTAAGATTCACAGTAATTGTAGGGCTGTAAATGACATGTGTCCTCAAAAAATGTCCTGGGGTAGGTAATGGTCAAAAAAGTTCACAACACGGAAAAGTTTTCAAGAAAACAATTTGAAGAGGTAAGTTTTACTCACTCTTTTGTTTACAAAAATAGAAGAACATGGATAAAACCTCAATATCAGGAATTATTGGTTGGATGCAAATCCAAACTACAAAAGGAGTGCGCCACCCAATATTCAAAATGACATCAGTAAAAAGTATACAAACAATGAATGTTGACGGGTTTGTCGAGAAATCCATACCCACTATGCTGTTGGTTGGATGTAAACTGGTAACAGCTAATCATGAGAACAGAATGGAGCTGCGTTTAAAAGCTAAACACTGAGCTACCATACGATGAGGCCGATCCCCTTAAGGGCCTATCACGTAAGAAGACCAGAATCGGAAAGACACAGACAGGAAAACATGCACTACAGCAATATTTACAATAGCCAAGACATGCAAGCAAAGAAAATGTCCATCAACAGAGAAATGGACAAAGAAGAAGTGGTATAAGTACCGAATGGAATGTTAGCCTCAGAAAAATATGATCAATGCCGTTTTCAGGATTACGGATGAGCCTAGAAATAATCATATTACGTTAAGTAAGTCAAAAGGGAATGACAAATATCCTATGACATCATTTATAGATGTCATCCTAAGATTGCTACCAATGAACATATTTCCACAGAAAAGGACACTCACAGATTTAGAAAACAAACGAATGGTTAACCAAAATGAAAGGTGGGAAGACGGATAAATTGGGATTATGGGGGTAACATACATATACAAAGGTATGTTAAATGTATATAAACAGATAACATATAAACTATATGCATTATCTATACACCAATACACATAAAATATATAATGACCAAACACCTACCAAATATCAAGGGAGGTCTACTCAACACTCTGTAATAACATACATGGTAACAGGATCCGAAGATGAACAGATATATGTATGTATAACTGACCCGATTCTGTACAGCCAGACAATCACAACACTCTAATCAAATTTGCTCAGATAGGGGCTTCCCTGGTGTGGCAGTGGTTGCGAATCTGCCTGCCAATGCAGGGGACACGGGTTCGAGCCCTGGTATGGGAAGATTCCACGTGCCGCGGAGCAACTAGGCCCGTGAGCCAAAACTACTGAGCCTGCGCGTCTGGAGCCTGTGCGCTGCAACAAGAGAGGCCGCGATAGTGAGAGGCCCGTGCACCACGATGAAGAGTGGGCCCCGCTTGCCACAACTATAGGAAGCCCTCGCACAGAAATGCAGACCTAACACAGGCAAAAATAAATAAATTAATTATTTAATAAAATAAAAAAATTTACTCCGATAAGAGATATAAATTAAATTTCAAAAACAAACATAAGTAAGGAGATATAAACTTCTGGGGGTTTGTCTGAGCACATTCCACTCTAATTTACAACCGAGGAACACGACGTCCAGGAAGACTCTGTTGCTCTACTAACAAGAGTTGAGGACGTAATAATGCTGCCGCCTTGTGGCTCTTTCCCAGAACAGCAGCTTTAAACACAGTGCTTATGGTCACTTAATATTCACAGGAATGCAGGGCTGTAAATGACACGTGCCCACAAAAAATGCCCTGGGTTAGGGAATAGCCAAGAGAATTCAACACATGACAAAATTTTCAAGAAGTCAATATGAAGAGGGAAGTTGTACTCACTCTTTAAGAAAAAGAAAAAGAAAAAAGGACATACCCAAAGCTCAGTATAAGGAATTATTAGATGCATGAAAATCCAACCTCCAAGAAGGTTTCACCTCACACCTGTCACGTGACAATCACAAAAAGTCTACAAACCATAAATGCTGAAGGGGTTTTAGAGAACTGTATACCTTCTAGCTGCTGGTGGGATGTAAAGCGGTAACGGCACTAATGAAAACAGAATGCAGGTGCTTTAAAAGGTAAAAATTGAGCTACCATATGATCCGGCAGGGCACCTTCTGGGTCTATAACCTACGACCACCAGAATCGGAAAGACAGAGGCAGGCAAATGTGCACTGCAGCAATATTTAAATAGCCAAGACATGGAAGCAAAAAAAAGGTCCAAAAACAGATGAATGGACAAAGAAGAAGTGGTATATGTACAGAATGGAATATTAGCCATGAAAAAAATAAAACAATGCCATTTGCAGCACCACAGATGAGCCTAGAGATAATCACAAAACGTGAAGTAAGTCAGAATGAAAAGAAAAATGTCCTATGAGATCACTTATGTTATCTGAAAATTCATATAAATAAACATAATGCCAGAGAGAAAGAGAATCTCAGATTGAGAAAACGAACTTATGGTTAAGCCAATGAAAAGGTGTGAGGAATGGATAAATTAGGATATTGGGATTAACAAACATATACTAATACATATAAAATATAGAATCACCAAAGACCTATGGAATACCAAGAGTGGTCTACTCATCACTCTGTAATAACCTACATGGAAAAGGACACGAAGATCAACAGATATATGTATATGTGTAAATGAACAAGATTCTGTACCCCTAGAACAAAAGACAGTTTTAAGTCAAATTGGCTATGATAAACACTATAAATTAAAGACACAAACAAGAATTAAGGAGGCTAAAAGTTATGGGGGTTTGTCCTGCCACATTCTACTCTAATGTGCAACCTAAAAGCACAAATTGCAGGAAGGTTCTGTTTCCCTAGCAAGCAGAGTTGGTAACGTAGAAATGCCACCACCCTAAGGCCGTTTCCTCAAACAGCAGCTTTAAATCCACTGCTAATGGTCACTAACATTCAGAAGGACTGCAGGGGTGTAAATGACTCACGCCCTCAAAAAATGTCCTGGGGTAGGCAATGGCCAAAAGAATTCAAACGCGGCAAATTTTTCAAGAAGGCAATTTGACGTTGTAAGTTTAACTCAATCTTAAACAAAATAAAAAGGATATTGATAAAAGCTGAACGTCAGGAATTACTAGATGCATGCAAATCCAATCTACCCAAAGGTATCACCTCACACCACTGAGAATGACCATCAGCAAAAAGTCTACAAACAACAGATGTTGAAGAAGTTGTGGAGGACAGCGTAACCTCTACGTCTAAGTGCGATGTAAACTGGTAGCAGCCAATAATCGGAATAGAACGGCAGTGCGTTTCAAGGTAAGCCTTGAGTTACCATATGATCCGGAAGGCCCACTATTGGGCCTGTCCCCTGTGAAGGCCAGAATCAAAAAGACACGGGATGGAAAATCGTGTATTGCAGCAGTAGTTACAATAGCCAAGACATGGAAGCAACAAAAATGTCCATCATCAGATGAATGGACGGAAAAGAGGTCCATGTACACAATGGAATATTAGACACAGAAAAGAAAGAAACAACGCCGTTTGCCGCACCATAGATGAGGCTAGAGATAATCACACAACTTGGAGTAAGTCAGAAAGCGAGAGACACATATCCTATGATATCACGTATAGGTGTTATCTAAAAATTGATAGTAATCAACTTATGTCCACAGAGAAGGACACTCACGTATTCAGGAAACAAACTTGTGATTAACCAGATGGAAAGGTGTGAGGAATGTATAACGGAGGATATTGTGTTTAACAGACATATGCTAATACTTTTAAAAGAGAGAATCACCAAACACATACCGAACACCAAGAGAGGTCTACGCAACATTCTGTAATAACCTATATGGAACAGGATCCAAAAATGAAAAGATAAATGTATCAATGAAACAGATTCTGTACACCTGGAACAAGCAAAACATTGCAATCAAATTTGCTCTGATAAAAATGAAAATTAAGCTACGAATACCAACAACAAGTTAGTAGACATAACTTCTGGGGGGTTTGTCTTGGCACATTCCACTCTAATTTACAACCTACAACCAGGACGTCCAGGAAGGCCCTGTTGCCCTAGTAACCAGAGTTGGGAATATAGAAATGCTGCCGCCTTCTGGTCGTTTCCTGCAAAGGCTGATTTAAACCCAGCGCTAATGGTCACTTAATATTCACAATTACTACAGGGCTGTAAATGACACCTGCCCTCAAAAAATGTCCTGGTGTAGGGAATGGCCACAGGAATTCAGAACACGGCAAATTTTTCAAGGAAACAGTTTGAAGAGGTAAGTTTTTCTGTTTTACTTAAAAAAAAAAAAGAAAATGGACGTGGATGAAAGCTCAATATAGGGAACTATTAGATGCATGCAAATCCAAACTACAAAAGGTATCACCACCCAACACTCAAAATGCCATCAGTAAAATATCTACAAACCATAAATGCTGAAGGGGTTTTAGAGAACTGTGTACCCTCTAGTTGCTGGTGGGATGTCAACTGGTAACAGCCAGTAGTGAGAAGAGAATGGATGTGCGTTGAAAGGTAAAAATTGAGCTACCATATGATCTAGTAGGCCCACTGCTGGGCCTATCCCTTGAGAAGACCAGAATCAAAAAGACACAGGCTGGCAATCCTGCACTGCATCAGTATTTAGCATAGCCAAGGGTTGGAAGCAACCAAAACGTCCATCAACAGATGAATGCACAAAGAAGAAGTGGACCATGTACACAATGGAATATTCGGCATAGAAGAGAATGAAACACTGCTGTTTGCAGCAACATAGATGAGCCTAGAGATAATCAGAGAACATGAGGTAAGTTGGAAAGCAGACGACAAATATCCTGTGATATCACTTCTAGGTGTTACCCAACAACTGACACAGATGAACACATTTCCACAGAGAAAGACACTCACAGACTTAGAAAACAAACTATGGTTATCTACAAGGAAAGTTGGGGGGAATGGATACATTAAGATTAGGGTTACCATACGTGTACAAATACATATTAAATACATATATCAAAAAGAACGACCATATACCAAGGGAGGTCTACTGAACGCTGTGTAATAATTTACACGGGGGCTTCCCGGGTGGCGCCGTGGTTAAGAATCCGCCTGGCAATGCAGGGGACACGGCATCGATCCCTGGTCCGGGAAGATCCCACATGCTGCAGAGCAACTAAGCCTGTGCACCAGAACTACGGAGCCTACGCTCTAGAGCCCACGAGCCATGACTACTGAGCCAACACACCAAAACTACTAAAGCCCGCATGCCTAGAGTACGTACTCCACAACAAGAGAAGCCACTGCAGTGAAAAGCCCGTGCACCGCCACGGAGAGTAGCCCCGCTCACCGCAAGTAGTGACAGCCCACATGCAGCAACGAAGATCCAACTCAGCCAAAAGTAAATAAAATAAAATTATTAAAATAAATAGTAATTTACATGGGAAGAGGATCTGTACATGTATAGATATATATGATGTTCAATTCAACCTGACTGTGCCCACCTAGGACAAACACTATTCTAATCATTACCCCAATTTAAAAAATTAAACCCAGGAACAACAATCAATGAGACATAAACTTATTGGGGTTTTCCCTGGCACATTCCATTCTAATTTACAACCTAGCAACACGACTTTCAGGAAGGCTCTGCTGCCCTACTAACCAGATTTGGAATGGAGAAATGCTGTCACCATGTGGCCGTTTCCCACAACAGCAGCTTTAATCACAGGGCTAACGGTCCCTTAAGACTCACAGTAATTGTAGGGCTGTAAATGACACGTGTCCTCAAAAAATGTCCTGGGGTAGGTAATGGTCAAAAAAGTTCACAACACGGAAAAGTTTTCAAGAAAACAATTTGAAGAGGTAAGTTTTACTCACTCTTTTGTTTACAAAAATAGAAGAACATGGATAAAACCTCAATATCAGGAATTATTGGTTGGATGCAAATCCAAACTACAAAAGGAGTGCGCCACCCAATATTCAAAATGACATCAATAAAAAGTATACAAACAATGAATGTTGACGGGTTTGTCGAGAAATCCATACCCACTATGCTGTTGGTTGGATGTAAACTGGTAACAGCTAATCATGAGAACAGAATGGAGCTGCGTTTAAAAGCTAAACACTGAGCTACCATACGATGAGGCCGATCCCCTTAAGGGCCTATCACCTAAGAAGACCAGAATCGGAAAGACACAGACAGGAAAACATGCACTACAGCAATATTTACAATAGCCAAGATATGCAAGCAAAGAAAATGTCCATCAACAGAGAAATGGACAAAGAAGAAGTGGTATAAGTACCGAATGGAATGTTAGCCTCAGAAAAATATGATCAATGCCGTTTTCAGGATTACGGATGAGCCTAGAAATAATCATATTACGTTAAGTAAGTCAAAAGGGAATGACAAATATCCTATGACATCATTTATAGATGTCATCCTAAGATTGCTACCAATGAACATATTTCCACAGAAAAGGACGCTCACAGATTTAGAAAACAAACGAATGGTTAACCAAAATGAAAGGTGGGAAGACGGATAAATTGGGATTATGGGGGTAACATACATATACTAAGGTATGTTAAATGTATATAAACATATAACATATAAACTATATGAATTATCTATACACCAATACATATAAAATATATAATGACCAAACACCTACCAAATATCAAGGGAGGTCTACTCAACACTCTGTAATAACATACATGGTAACAGGATCCGAAGATGAACAGATATATGTATGTATAACTGACCCGATTCTGTACAGCCAGACAATCACAACACTCTAATCAAAGTTGCTCCGATAGGGGCTTCCCTGGTGTGGCAGTGGTTGAGAATCTGCCTGCCAATGCAGGGGACACGGGTTCGAGCCCTGGTATGGGAAGATTCCACGTGCCGCGGAGCAACTAGGCCCGTGAGCCAAAACTACTGAGCCTGCGCGTCTGGAGCCTGTGCTCTGCAACAAGAGAGGCCGCGATAGTGAGAGGCCCGTGCACCACGATGAAGAGTGGGCCCCGCTTGCCACAACTATAGGAAGCCCTCGCACAGAAATGCAGACCTAACACAGGCAAAAATAAATAAATTAATTATTTAATAAAATAAAAAAATTTACTCCGATAAGAGATATAAATTAAATTTCAAAAACAAACATAAGTAAGGAGATATAAACTTCTGGGGGTTTGTCTGAGCACATTCCACTCTAATTTACAACCGAGGAACACGACGTCCAGGAAGACTCTGTTGCTCTACTAACAAGAGTTGAGGACGTAATAATGCTGCCGCCTTGTGGCTCTTTCCCAGAACAGCAGCTTTAAACACAGTGCTTATGGTCACTTAATATTCACAGGAATGCAGGGCTGTAAATGACACGTGCCCACAAAAAATGCCCTGGGTTAGGGAATAGCCAAGAGAATTCAACACATGACAAAATTTTCAAGAAGTCAATATGAAGAGGGAAGTTGTACTCACTCTTTAAGAAAAAGAAAAAGAAAAAAGGACATACCCAAAGCTCAGTATAAGGAATTATTAGATGCATGAAAATCCAACCTCCAAGAAGGTTTCACCTCACACCTGTCACGTGACAATCACAAAAAGTCTACAAACCATAAATGCTGAAGGGGTTTTAGAGAACTGTATACCTTCTAGCTGCTGGTGGGATGTAAAGCGGTAACGGCACTAATGAAAACAGAATGCAGGTGCTTTAAAAGGTAAAAATTGAGCTACCATATGATCCGGCAGGGCACCTTCTGGGTCTATAACCTACGACCACCAGAATCGGAAAGACAGAGGCAGGCAAATGTGCACTGCAGCAATATTTAAATAGCCAAGACATGGAAGCAAAAAAAAGGTCCAAAAACAGATGAATGGACAAAGAAGAAGTGGTATATGTACAGAATGGAATATTAGCCATGAAAAAAATAAAACAATGCCATTTGCAGCACCACAGATGAGCCTAGAGATAATCACAAAACGTGAAGTAAGTCAGAATGAAAAGAAAAATGTCCTATGAGATCACTTATGTTATCTGAAAATTCATATAAATAAACATAATGCCAGAGAGAAAGAGAATCTCAGATTGAGAAAACGAACTTATGGTTAAGCCAATGAAAAGGTGTGAGGAATGGATAAATTAGGATATTGGGATTAACAAACATATACTAATACATATAAAATATAGAATCACCAAAGACCTATGGAATACCAAGAGTGGTCTACTCATCACTCTGTAATAACCTACATGGAAAAGGACACGAAGATCAACAGATATATGTATATGTGTAAATGAACAAGATTCTGTACCCCTAGAACAAAAGACAGTTTTAAGTCAAATTGGCTATGATAAACACTATAAATTAAAGACACAAACAAGAATTAAGGAGGCTAAAAGTTATGGGGGTTTGTCCTGCCACATTCTACTCTAATGTGCAACCTAAAAGCACAAATTGCAGGAAGGTTCTGTTTCCCTAGCAAGCAGAGTTGGTAACGTAGAAATGCCACCACCCTAAGGCCGTTTCCTCAAACAGCAGCTTTAAATCCACTGCTAATGGTCACTAACATTCAGAAGGACTGCAGGGGTGTAAATGACTCACGCCCTCAAAAAATGTCCTGGGGTAGGCAATGGCCAAAAGAATTCAAACGCGGCAAATTTTTCAAGAAGGCAATTTGACGTTGTAAGTTTAACTCAATCTTAAACAAAATAAAAAGGATATTGATAAAAGCTGAACGTCAGGAATTACTAGATGCATGCAAATCCAATCTACCCAAAGGTATCACCTCACACCACTGAGAATGACCATCAGCAAAAAGTCTACAAACAACAGATGTTGAAGAAGTTGTGGAGGACAGCGTAACCTCTACGTCTAAGTGCGATGTAAACTGGTAGCAGCCAATAATCGGAATAGAACGGCAGTGCGTTTCAAGGTAAGCCTTGAGTTACCATATGATCCGGAAGGCCCACTATTGGGCCTGTCCCCTGTGAAGGCCAGAATCAAAAAGACACGGGATGGAAAATCGTGTATTGCAGCAGTAGTTACAATAGCCAAGACATGGAAGCAACAAAAATGTCCATCATCAGATGAATGGACGGAAAAGAGGTCCATGTACACAATGGAATATTAGACACAGAAAAGAAAGAAACAACGCCGTTTGCCGCACCATAGATGAGGCTAGAGATAATCACACAACTTGGAGTAAGTCAGAAAGCGAGAGACACATATCCTATGATATCACGTATAGGTGTTATCTAAAAATTGATAGTAATCAACTTATGTCCACAGAGAAGGACACTCACGTATTCAGGAAACAAACTTGTGATTAACCAGATGGAAAGGTGTGAGGAATGTATAACGGAGGATATTGTGTTTAACAGACATATGCTAATACTTTTAAAAGAGAGAATCACCAAACACATACCGAACACCAAGAGAGGTCTACGCAACATTCTGTAATAACCTATATGGAACAGGATCCAAAAATGAAAAGATAAATGTATCAATGAAACAGATTCTGTACACCTGGAACAAGCAAAACATTGCAATCAAATTTGCTCTGATAAAAATGAAAATTAAGCTACGAATACCAACAACAAGTTAGTAGACATAACTTCTGGGGGGTTTGTCTTGGCACATTCCACTCTAATTTACAACCTACAACCAGGACGTCCAGGAAGGCCCTGTTGCCCTAGTAACCAGAGTTGGGAATATAGAAATGCTGCCGCCTTCTGGTCGTTTCCTGCAAAGGCTGATTTAAACCCAGCGCTAATGGTCACTTAATATTCACAATTACTACAGGGCTGTAAATGACACCTGCCCTCAAAAAATGTCCTGGTGTAGGGAATGGCCACAGGAATTCAGAACACGGCAAATTTTTCAAGGAAACAGTTTGAAGAGGTAAGTTTTTCTGTTTTACTTAAAAAAAAAAAAGAAAATGGACGTGGATGAAAGCTCAATATAGGGAACTATTAGATGCATGCAAATCCAAACTACAAAAGGTATCACCACCCAACACTCAAAATGCCATCAGTAAAATATCTACAAACCATAAATGCTGAAGGGGTTTTAGAGAACTGTGTACCCTCTAGTTGCTGGTGGGATGTCAACTGGTAACAGCCAGTAGTGAGAAGAGAATGGATGTGCGTTGAAAGGTAAAAATTGAGCTACCATATGATCTAGTAGGCCCACTGCTGGGCCTATCCCTTGAGAAGACCAGAATCAAAAAGACACAGGCTGGCAATCCTGCACTGCATCAGTATTTAGCATAGCCAAGGGTTGGAAGCAACCAAAACGTCCATCAACAGATGAATGCACAAAGAAGAAGTGGACCATGTACACAATGGAATATTCGGCATAGAAGAGAATGAAACACTGCTGTTTGCAGCAACATAGATGAGCCTAGAGATAATCAGAGAACATGAGGTAAGTTGGAAAGCAGACGACAAATATCCTGTGATATCACTTCTAGGTGTTACCCAACAACTGACACAGATGAACACATTTCCACAGAGAAAGACACTCACAGACTTAGAAAACAAACTATGGTTATCTACAAGGAAAGTTGGGGGGAATGGATACATTAAGATTAGGGTTACCATACGTGTACAAATACATATTAAATACATATATCAAAAAGAACGACCATATACCAAGGGAGGTCTACTGAACGCTGTGTAATAATTTACACGGGGGCTTCCCGGGTGGCGCCGTGGTTAAGAATCCGCCTGGCAATGCAGGGGACACGGCATCGATCCCTGGTCCGGGAAGATCCCACATGCTGCAGAGCAACTAAGCCTGTGCACCAGAACTACGGAGCCTACGCTCTAGAGCCCACGAGCCATGACTACTGAGCCAACACACCAAAACTACTAAAGCCCGCATGCCTAGAGTACGTACTCCACAACAAGAGAAGCCACTGCAGTGAAAAGCCCGTGCACCGCCACGGAGAGTAGCCCCGCTCACCGCAAGTAGTGACAGCCCACATGCAGCAACGAAGATCCAACTCAGCCAAAAGTAAATAAAATAAAATTATTAAAATAAATAGTAATTTACATGGGAAGAGGATCTGTACATGTATAGATATATATGATGTTCAATTCAACCTGACTGTGCCCACCTAGGACAAACACTATTCTAATCATTACCCCAATTTAAAAAATTAAACCCAGGAACAACAATCAATGAGACATAAACTTATTGGGGTTTTCCCTGGCACATTCCATTCTAATTTACAACCTAGCAACACGACTTTCAGGAAGGCTCTGCTGCCCTACTAACCAGATTTGGAATGGAGAAATGCTGTCACCATGTGGCCGTTTCCCACAACAGCAGCTTTAATCACAGGGCTAACGGTCCCTTAAGACTCACAGTAATTGTAGGGCTGTAAATGACACGTGTCCTCAAAAAATGTCCTGGGGTAGGTAATGGTCAAAAAAGTTCACAACACGGAAAAGTTTTCAAGAAAACAATTTGAAGAGGTAAGTTTTACTCACTCTTTTGTTTACAAAAATAGAAGAACATGGATAAAACCTCAATATCAGGAATTATTGGTTGGATGCAAATCCAAACTACAAAAGGAGTGCGCCACCCAATATTCAAAATGACATCAATAAAAAGTATACAAACAATGAATGTTGACGGGTTTGTCGAGAAATCCATACCCACTATGCTGTTGGTTGGATGTAAACTGGTAACAGCTAATCATGAGAACAGAATGGAGCTGCGTTTAAAAGCTAAACACTGAGCTACCATACGATGAGGCCGATCCCCTTAAGGGCCTATCACCTAAGAAGACCAGAATCGGAAAGACACAGACAGGAAAACATGCACTACAGCAATATTTACAATAGCCAAGATATGCAAGCAAAGAAAATGTCCATCAACAGAGAAATGGACAAAGAAGAAGTGGTATAAGTACCGAATGGAATGTTAGCCTCAGAAAAATATGATCAATGCCGTTTTCAGGATTACGGATGAGCCTAGAAATAATCATATTACGTTAAGTAAGTCAAAAGGGAATGACAAATATCCTATGACATCATTTATAGATGTCATCCTAAGATTGCTACCAATGAACATATTTCCACAGAAAAGGACGCTCACAGATTTAGAAAACAAACGAATGGTTAACCAAAATGAAAGGTGGGAAGACGGATAAATTGGGATTATGGGGGTAACATACATATACTAAGGTATGTTAAATGTATATAAACATATAACATATAAACTATATGAATTATCTATACACCAATACATATAAAATATATAATGACCAAACACCTACCAAATATCAAGGGAGGTCTACTCAACACTCTGTAATAACATACATGGTAACAGGATCCGAAGATGAACAGATATATGTATGTATAACTGACCCGATTCTGTACAGCCAGACAATCACAACACTCTAATCAAAGTTGCTCCGATAGGGGCTTCCCTGGTGTGGCAGTGGTTGAGAATCTGCCTGCCAATGCAGGGGACACGGGTTCGAGCCCTGGTATGGGAAGATTCCACGTGCCGCGGAGCAACTAGGCCCGTGAGCCAAAACTACTGAGCCTGCGCGTCTGGAGCCTGTGCTCTGCAACAAGAGAGGCCGCGATAGTGAGAGGCCCGTGCACCACGATGAAGAGTGGGCCCCGCTTGCCACAACTATAGGAAGCCCTCGCACAGAAATGCAGACCTAACACAGGCAAAAATAAATAAATTAATTATTTAATAAAATAAAAAAATTTACTCCGATAAGAGATATAAATTAAATTTCAAAAACAAACATAAGTAAGGAGATATAAACTTCTGGGGGTTTGTCTGAGCACATTCCACTCTAATTTACAACCGAGGAACACGACGTCCAGGAAGACTCTGTTGCTCTACTAACAAGAGTTGAGGACGTAATAATGCTGCCGCCTTGTGGCTCTTTCCCAGAACAGCAGCTTTAAACACAGTGCTTATGGTCACTTAATATTCACAGGAATGCAGGGCTGTAAATGACACGTGCCCACAAAAAATGCCCTGGGTTAGGGAATAGCCAAGAGAATTCAACACATGACAAAATTTTCAAGAAGTCAATATGAAGAGGGAAGTTGTACTCACTCTTTAAGAAAAAGAAAAAGAAAAAAGGACATACCCAAAGCTCAGTATAAGGAATTATTAGATGCATGAAAATCCAACCTCCAAGAAGGTTTCACCTCACACCTGTCACGTGACAATCACAAAAAGTCTACAAACCATAAATGCTGAAGGGGTTTTAGAGAACTGTATACCTTCTAGCTGCTGGTGGGATGTAAAGCGGTAACGGCACTAATGAAAACAGAATGCAGGTGCTTTAAAAGGTAAAAATTGAGCTACCATATGATCCGGCAGGGCACCTTCTGGGTCTATAACCTACGACCACCAGAATCGGAAAGACAGAGGCAGGCAAATGTGCACTGCAGCAATATTTAAATAGCCAAGACATGGAAGCAAAAAAAAGGTCCAAAAACAGATGAATGGACAAAGAAGAAGTGGTATATGTACAGAATGGAATATTAGCCATGAAAAAAATAAAACAATGCCATTTGCAGCACCACAGATGAGCCTAGAGATAATCACAAAACGTGAAGTAAGTCAGAATGAAAAGAAAAATGTCCTATGAGATCACTTATGTTATCTGAAAATTCATATAAATAAACATAATGCCAGAGAGAAAGAGAATCTCAGATTGAGAAAACGAACTTATGGTTAAGCCAATGAAAAGGTGTGAGGAATGGATAAATTAGGATATTGGGATTAACAAACATATACTAATACATATAAAATATAGAATCACCAAAGACCTATGGAATACCAAGAGTGGTCTACTCATCACTCTGTAATAACCTACATGGAAAAGGACACGAAGATCAACAGATATATGTATATGTGTAAATGAACAAGATTCTGTACCCCTAGAACAAAAGACAGTTTTAAGTCAAATTGGCTATGATAAACACTATAAATTAAAGACACAAACAAGAATTAAGGAGGCTAAAAGTTATGGGGGTTTGTCCTGCCACATTCTACTCTAATGTGCAACCTAAAAGCACAAATTGCAGGAAGGTTCTGTTTCCCTAGCAAGCAGAGTTGGTAACGTAGAAATGCCACCACCCTAAGGCCGTTTCCTCAAACAGCAGCTTTAAATCCACTGCTAATGGTCACTAACATTCAGAAGGACTGCAGGGGTGTAAATGACTCACGCCCTCAAAAAATGTCCTGGGGTAGGCAATGGCCAAAAGAATTCAAACGCGGCAAATTTTTCAAGAAGGCAATTTGACGTTGTAAGTTTAACTCAATCTTAAACAAAATAAAAAGGATATTGATAAAAGCTGAACGTCAGGAATTACTAGATGCATGCAAATCCAATCTACCCAAAGGTATCACCTCACACCACTGAGAATGACCATCAGCAAAAAGTCTACAAACAACAGATGTTGAAGAAGTTGTGGAGGACAGCGTAACCTCTACGTCTAAGTGCGATGTAAACTGGTAGCAGCCAATAATCGGAATAGAACGGCAGTGCGTTTCAAGGTAAGCCTTGAGTTACCATATGATCCGGAAGGCCCACTATTGGGCCTGTCCCCTGTGAAGGCCAGAATCAAAAAGACACGGGATGGAAAATCGTGTATTGCAGCAGTAGTTACAATAGCCAAGACATGGAAGCAACAAAAATGTCCATCATCAGATGAATGGACGGAAAAGAGGTCCATGTACACAATGGAATATTAGACACAGAAAAGAAAGAAACAACGCCGTTTGCCGCACCATAGATGAGGCTAGAGATAATCACACAACTTGGAGTAAGTCAGAAAGCGAGAGACACATATCCTATGATATCACGTATAGGTGTTATCTAAAAATTGATAGTAATCAACTTATGTCCACAGAGAAGGACACTCACGTATTCAGGAAACAAACTTGTGATTAACCAGATGGAAAGGTGTGAGGAATGTATAACGGAGGATATTGTGTTTAACAGACATATGCTAATACTTTTAAAAGAGAGAATCACCAAACACATACCGAACACCAAGAGAGGTCTACGCAACATTCTGTAATAACCTATATGGAACAGGATCCAAAAATGAAAAGATAAATGTATCAATGAAACAGATTCTGTACACCTGGAACAAGCAAAACATTGCAATCAAATTTGCTCTGATAAAAATGAAAATTAAGCTACGAATACCAACAACAAGTTAGTAGACATAACTTCTGGGGGGTTTGTCTTGGCACATTCCACTCTAATTTACAACCTACAACCAGGACGTCCAGGAAGGCCCTGTTGCCCTAGTAACCAGAGTTGGGAATATAGAAATGCTGCCGCCTTCTCGTCGTTTCCTGCAAAGGCTGATTTAAACCCAGCGCTAATGGTCACTTAATATTCACAATTACTACAGGGCTGTAAATGACACCTGCCCTCAAAAAATGTCCTGGTGTAGGGAATGGCCACAGGAATTCAGAACACGGCAAATTTTTCAAGGAAACAGTTTGAAGAGGTAAGTTTTTCTGTTTTACTTAAAAAAAAAAAAGAAAATGGACGTGGATGAAAGCTCAATATAGGGAACTATTAGATGCATGCAAATCCAAACTACAAAAGGTATCACCACCCAACACTCAAAATGCCATCAGTAAAATATCTACAAACCATAAATGCTGAAGGGGTTTTAGAGAACTGTGTACCCTCTAGTTGCTGGTGGGATGTCAACTGGTAACAGCCAGTAGTGAGAAGAGAATGGATGTGCGTTGAAAGGTAAAAATTGAGCTACCATATGATCTAGTAGGCCCACTGCTGGGCCTATCCCTTGAGAAGACCAGAATCAAAAAGACACAGGCTGGCAATCCTGCACTGCATCAGTATTTAGCATAGCCAAGGGTTGGAAGCAACCAAAACGTCCATCAACAGATGAATGCACAAAGAAGAAGTGGACCATGTACACAATGGAATATTCGGCATAGAAGAGAATGAAACACTGCTGTTTGCAGCAACATAGATGAGCCTAGAGATAATCAGAGAACATGAGGTAAGTTGGAAAGCAGACGACAAATATCCTGTGATATCACTTCTAGGTGTTACCCAACAACTGACACAGATGAACACATTTCCACAGAGAAAGACACTCACAGACTTAGAAAACAAACTATGGTTATCTACAAGGAAAGTTGGGGGGAATGGATACATTAAGATTAGGGTTACCATACGTGTACAAATACATATTAAATACATATATCAAAAAGACCGACCATATACCAAGGGAGGTCTACTGAACGCTGTGTAATAATTTACACGGGGGCTTCCCGGGTGGCGCCGTGGTTAAGAATCCGCCTGGCAATGCAGGGGACACGGCATCGATCCCTGGTCCGGGAAGATCCCACATGCTGCAGAGCAACTAAGCCTGTGCACCAGAACTACGGAGCCTACGCTCTAGAGCCCACGAGCCATGACTACTGAGCCAACACACCAAAACTACTAAAGCCCGCATGCCTAGAGTACGTACTCCACAACAAGAGAAGCCACTGCAGTGAAAAGCCCGTGCACCGCCACGGAGAGTAGCCCCGCTCACCGCAAGTAGTGACAGCCCACATGCAGCAACGAAGATCCAACTCAGCCAAAAGTAAATAAAATAAAATTATTAAAATAAATAGTAATTTACATGGGAAGAGGATCTGTACATGTATAGATATATATGATGTTCAATTCAACCTGACTGTGCCCACCTAGGACAAACACTATTCTAATCATTACCCCAATTTAAAAAATTAAACCCAGGAACAACAATCAATGAGACATAAACTTATTGGGGTTTTCCCTGGCACATTCCATTCTAATTTACAACCTAGCAACACGACTTTCAGGAAGGCTCTGCTGCCCTACTAACCAGATTTGGAATGGAGAAATGCTGTCACCATGTGGCCGTTTCCCACAACAGCAGCTTTAATCACAGGGCTAACGGTCCCTTAAGACTCACAGTAATTGTAGGGCTGTAAATGACACGTGTCCTCAAAAAATGTCCTGGGGTAGGTAATGGTCAAAAAAGTTCACAACACGGAAAAGTTTTCAAGAAAACAATTTGAAGAGGTAAGTTTTACTCACTCTTTTGTTTACAAAAATAGAAGAACATGGATAAAACCTCAATATCAGGAATTATTGGTTGGATGCAAATCCAAACTACAAAAGGAGTGCGCCACCCAATATTCAAAATGACATCAATAAAAAGTATACAAACAATGAATGTTGACGGGTTTGTCGAGAAATCCATACCCACTATGCTGTTGGTTGGATGTAAACTGGTAACAGCTAATCATGAGAACAGAATGGAGCTGCGTTTAAAAGCTAAACACTGAGCTACCATACGATGAGGCCGATCCCCTTAAGGGCCTATCACCTAAGAAGACCAGAATCGGAAAGACACAGACAGGAAAACATGCACTACAGCAATATTTACAATAGCCAAGACATGCAAGCAAAGAAAATGTCCATCAACAGAGAAATGGACAAAGAAGAAGTGGTATAAGTACCGAATGGAATGTTAGCCTCAGAAAAATATGATCAATGCCGTTTTCAGGATTACGGATGAGCCTAGAAATAATCATATTACGTTAAGTAAGTCAAAAGGGAATGACAAATATCCTATGACATCATTTATAGATGTCATCCTAAGATTGCTACCAATGAACATATTTCCACAGAAAAGGACGCTCACAGATTTAGAAAACAAACGAATGGTTAACCAAAATGAAAGGTGGGAAGACGGATAAATTGGGATTATGGGGGTAACATACATATACTAAGGTATGTTAAATGTATATAAACATATAACATATAAACTATATGAATTATCTATACACCAATACATATAAAATATATAATGACCAAACACCTACCAAATATCAAGGGAGGTCTACTCAACACTCTGTAATAACATACATGGTAACAGGATCCGAAGATGAACAGATATATGTATGTATAACTGACCCGATTCTGTACAGCCAGACAATCACAACACTCTAATCAAAGTTGCTCCGATAGGGGCTTCCCTGGTGTGGCAGTGGTTGAGAATCTGCCTGCCAATGCAGGGGACACGGGTTCGAGCCCTGGTATGGGAAGATTCCACGTGCCGCGGAGCAACTAGGCCCGTGAGCCAAAACTACTGAGCCTGCGCGTCTGGAGCCTGTGCTCTGCAACAAGAGAGGCCGCGATAGTGAGAGGCCCGTGCACCACGATGAAGAGTGGGCCCCGCTTGCCACAACTATAGGAAGCCCTCGCACAGAAATGCAGACCTAACACAGGCAAAAATAAATAAATTAATTATTTAATAAAATAAAAAAATTTACTCCGATAAGAGATATAAATTAAATTTCAAAAACAAACATAAGTAAGGAGATATAAACTTCTGGGGGTTTGTCTGAGCACATTCCACTCTAATTTACAACCGAGGAACACGACGTCCAGGAAGACTCTGTTGCTCTACTAACAAGAGTTGAGGACGTAATAATGCTGCCGCCTTGTGGCTCTTTCCCAGAACAGCAGCTTTAAACACAGTGCTTATGGTCACTTAATATTCACAGGAATGCAGGGCTGTAAATGACACGTGCCCACAAAAAATGCCCTGGGGTAGGGAATAGCCAAGAGAATTCAACACATGACAAAATTTTCAAGAAGTCAATATGAAGAGGGAAGTTGTACTCACTCTTTAAGAAAAAGAAAAAGAAAAAAGGACATACCCAAAGCTCAGTATAAGGAATTATTAGATGCATGAAAATCCAACCTCCAAGAAGGTTTCACCTCACACCTGTCACGTGACAATCACAAAAAGTCTACAAACCATAAATGCTGAAGGGGTTTTAGAGAACTGTATACCTTCTAGCTGCTGGTGGGATGTAAAGCGGTAACGGCACTAATGAAAACAGAATGCAGGTGCTTTAAAAGGTAAAAATTGAGCTACCATATGATCCGGCAGGGCACCTTCTGGGTCTATAACCTACGACCACCAGAATCGGAAAGACAGAGGCAGGCAAATGTGCACTGCAGCAATATTTAAATAGCCAAGACATGGAAGCAAAAAAAAGGTCCAAAAACAGATGAATGGACAAAGAAGAAGTGGTATATGTACAGAATGGAATATTAGCCATGAAAGAAATAAAACAATGCCATTTGCAGCACCACAGATGAGCCTAGAGATAATCACAAAACGTGAAGTAAGTCAGAATGAAAAGAAAAATGTCCTATGAGATCACTTATGTTATCTGAAAATTCATATAAATAAACATAATGCCAGAGAGAAAGAGAATCTCAGATTGAGAAAACGAACTTATGGTTAAGCCAATGAAAAGGTGTGAGGAATGGATAAATTAGGATATTGGGATTAACAAACATATACTAATACATATAAAATATAGAATCACCAAAGACCTATGGAATACCAAGAGTGGTCTACTCATCACTCTGTAATAACCTACATGGAAAAGGACACGAAGATCAACAGATATATGTATATGTGTAAATGAACAAGATTCTGTACCCCTAGAACAAAAGACAGTTTTAAGTCAAATTGGCTATGATAAACACTATAAATTAAAGACACAAACAAGAATTAAGGAGGCTAAAAGTTATGGGGGTTTGTCCTGCCACATTCTACTCTAATGTGCAACCTAAAAGCACAAATTGCAGGAAGGTTCTGTTTCCCTAGCAAGCAGAGTTGGTAACGTAGAAATGCCACCACCCTAAGGCCGTTTCCTCAAACAGCAGCTTTAAATCCACTGCTAATGGTCACTAACATTCAGAAGGACTGCAGGGGTGTAAATGACTCACGCCCTCAAAAAATGTCCTGGGGTAGGCAATGGCCAAAAGAATTCAAACGCGGCAAATTTTTCAAGAAGGCAATTTGAAGTTGTAAGTTTAACTCAATCTTAAACAAAATAAAAAGGATATTGATAAAAGCTGAACGTCAGGAATTACTAGATGCATGCAAATCCAATCTACCCAAAGGTATCACCTCACACCACTGAGAATGACCATCAGCAAAAAGTCTACAAACAACAGATGTTGAAGAAGTTGTGGAGGACAGCGTAACCTCTACGTCTAAGTGCGATGTAAACTGGTAGCAGCCAATAATCGGAATAGAACGGCAGTGCGTTTCAAGGTAAGCCTTGAGTTACCATATGATCCGGAAGGCCCACTATTGGGCCTGTCCCCTGTGAAGGCCAGAATCAAAAAGACACGGGATGGAAAATCGTGTATTGCAGCAGTAGTTACAATAGCCAAGACATGGAAGCAACAAAAATGTCCATCATCAGATGAATGGACGAAAAAGAGGTCCATGTACACAATGGAATATTAGACACAGAAAAGAAAGAAACAACGCCGTTTGCCGCACCATAGATGAGGCTAGAGATAATCACACAACTTGGAGTAAGTCAGAAAGCGAGAGACACATATCCTATGATATCACGTATAGGTGTTATCTAAAAATTGATAGTAATCAACTTATGTCCACAGAGAAGGACACTCACGTATTCAGGAAACAAACTTGTGATTAACCAGATGGAAAGGTGTGAGGAATGTATAACGGAGGATATTGTGTTTAACAGACATATGCTAATACTTTTAAAAGAGAGAATCACCAAACACATACCGAACACCAAGAGAGGTCTACGCAACATTCTGTAATAACCTATATGGAACAGGATCCAAAAATGAAAAGATAAATGTATCAATGAAACAGATTCTGTACACCTGGAACAAGCAAAACATTGCAATCAAATTTGCTCTGATAAAAATGAAAATTAAGCTACGAATACCAACAACAAGTTAGTAGACATAACTTCTGGGGGGTTTGTCTTGGCACATTCCACTCTAATTTACAACCTACAACCAGGACGTCCAGGAAGGCCCTGTTGCCCTAGTAACCAGAGTTGGGAATATAGAAATGCTGCCGCCTTCTGGTCGTTTCCTGCAAAGGCTGATTTAAACCCAGCGCTAATGGTCACTTAATATTCACAATTACTACAGGGCTGTAAATGACACCTGCCCTCAAAAAATGTCCTGGTGTAGGGAATGGCCACAGGAATTCAGAACACGGCAAATTTTTCAAGGAAACAGTTTGAAGAGGTAAGTTTTTCTGTTTTACTTAAAAAAAAAAAAGAAAATGGACGTGGATGAAAGCTCAATATAGGGAACTATTAGATGCATGCAAATCCAAACTACAAAAGGTATCACCACCCAACACTCAAAATGCCATCAGTAAAATATCTACAAACCATAAATGCTGAAGGGGTTTTAGAGAACTGTGTACCCTCTAGTTGCTGGTGGGATGTCAACTGGTAACAGCCAGTAGTGAGAAGAGAATGGATGTGCGTTGAAAGGTAAAAATTGAGCTACCATATGATCTAGTAGGCCCACTGCTGGGCCTATCCCTTGAGAAGACCAGAATCAAAAAGACACAGGCTGGCAATCCTGCACTGCATCAGTATTTAGCATAGCCAAGGGTTGGAAGCAACCAAAACGTCCATCAACAGATGAATGCACAAAGAAGAAGTGGACCATGTACACAATGGAATATTCGGCATAGAAGAGAATGAAACACTGCTGTTTGCAGCAACATAGATGAGCCTAGAGATAATCAGAGAACATGAGGTAAGTTGGAAAGCAGACGACAAATATCCTGTGATATCACTTCTAGGTGTTACCCAACAACTGACACAGATGAACACATTTCCACAGAGAAAGACACTCACAGACTTAGAAAACAAACTATGGTTATCTACAAGGAAAGTTGGGGGGAATGGATACATTAAGATTAGGGTTACCATACGTGTACAAATACATATTAAATACATATATCAAAAAGAACGACCATATACCAAGGGAGGTCTACTGAACGCTGTGTAATAATTTACACGGGGGCTTCCCGGGTGGCGCCGTGGTTAAGAATCCGCCTGGCAATGCAGGGGACACGGCATCGATCCCTGGTCCGGGAAGATCCCACATGCTGCAGAGCAACTAAGCCCGTGCACCACAACTACGGAGCCTGCGCTCTAGAGCCCACGAGCCATGACTACTGAGCCAACACACCAAAACTACTAAAGCCCGCATGCCTAGAGTACGTACTCCACAACAAGAGAAGCCACTGCAGTGAAAAGCCCGTGCACCGCCACGGAGAGTAGCCCCACTCACCGCAAGTAGTGACAGCCCACATGCAGCAACGAAGATCCAACTCAGCCAAAAGTAAATAAATAAATAAAATAAAATTATTAAAATAAATAGTAATTTACATGGGAAGAGGATCTGTACATGTATAGATATATATGATGTTCAATTCAACCTGACTGTGCCCACCTAGGACAAACACTATTCTAATCATTACCCCAATTTAAAAAATTAAACCCAGGAACAACAATCAATGAGACATAAACTTATTGGGGTTTTCCCTGGCACATTCCATTCTAATTTACAACCTAGCAACACGACTTTCAGGAAGGCTCTGCTGCCCTACTAACCAGATTTGGAATGGAGAAATGCTGTCACCATGTGGCCGTTTCCCACAACAGCAGCTTTAATCACAGGGCTAACGGTCCCTTAAGACTCACAGTAATTGTAGGGCTGTAAATGACACGTGTCCTCAAAAAATGTCCTGGGGTAGGTAATGGTCAAAAAAGTTCACAACACGGAAAAGTTTTCAAGAAAACAATTTGAAGAGGTAAGTTTTACTCACTCTTTTGTTTACAAAAATAGAAGAACATGGATAAAACCTCAATATCAGGAATTATTGGTTGGATGCAAATCCAAACTACAAAAGGAGTGCGCCACCCAATATTCAAAATGACATCAATAAAAAGTATACAAACAATGAATGTTGACGGGTTTGTCGAGAAATCCATACCCACTATGCTGTTGGTTGGATGTAAACTGGTAACAGCTAATCATGAGAACAGAATGGAGCTGCGTTTAAAAGCTAAACACTGAGCTACCATACGATGAGGCCGATCCCCTTAAGGGCCTATCACCTAAGAAGACCAGAATCGGAAAGACACAGACAGGAAAACATGCACTACAGCAATATTTACAATAGCCAAGACATGCAAGCAAAGAAAATGTCCATCAACAGAGAAATGGACAAAGAAGAAGTGGTATAAGTACCGAATGGAATGTTAGCCTCAGAAAAATATGATCAATGCCATTTTCAGGATTACGGATGAGCCTAGAAATAATCATATTACGTTAAGTAAGTCAAAAGGGAATGACAAATATCCTATGACATCATTTATAGATGTCATCCTAAGATTGCTACCAATGAACATATTTCCACAGAAAAGGACGCTCACAGATTTAGAAAACAAACGAATGGTTAACCAAAATGAAAGGTGGGAAGACGGATAAATTGGGATTATGGGGGTAACATACATATACTAAGGTATGTTAAATGTATATAAACATATAACATATAAACTATATGAATTATCTATACACCAATACATATAAAATATATAATGACCAAGCACCTACCAAATATCAAGGGAGGTCTACTCAACACTCTGTAATAACATACATGGTAACAGGATCCGAAGATGAACAGATATATGTATGTATAACTGACCCGATTCTGTACAGCCAGACAATCACAACACTCTAATCAAAGTTGCTCCGATAGGGGCTTCCCTGGTGTGGCAGTGGTTGAGAATCTGCCTGCCAATGCAGGGGACACGGGTTCGAGCCCTGGTATGGGAAGATTCCACGTGCCGCGGAGCAACTAGGCCCGTGAGCCAAAACTACTGAGCCTGCGCGTCTGGAGCCTGTGCTGTGCAACAAGAGAGGCCGCGATAGTGAGAGGCCCGTGCACCACGATGAAGAGTGGGCCCCGCTTGCCACAACTATAGGAAGCCCTCGCACAGAAATGCAGACCTAACACAGGCAAAAATAAATAAATTAATTATTTAATAAAATAAAAAAATTTACTCCGATAAGAGATATAAATTAAATTTCCAAAACAAACATAAGTAAGGAGATATAAACTTCTGGGGGTTTGTCTGAGCACATTCCACTCTAATTTACAACCGAGGAACACGACGTCCAGGAAGACTCTGTTGCTCTACTAACAAGAGTTGAGGACGTAATAATGCTGCCGCCTTGTGGCTCTTTCCCAGAACAGCAGCTTTAAACACAGTGCTTATGGTCACTTAATATTCACAGGAATGCAGGGCTGTAAATGACACGTGCCCACAAAAAATGCCCTGGGGTAGGGAATAGCCAAGAGAATTCAACACATGACAAAATTTTCAAGAAGTCAATATGAAGAGGGAAGTTGTACTCACTCTTTAAGAAAAAGAAAAAGAAAAAAGGACATACCCAAAGCTCAGTATAAGGAATTATTAGATGCATGAAAATCCAACCTCCAAGAAGGTTTCACCTCACACCTGTCACGTGACAATCACAAAAAGTCTACAAACCATAAATGCTGAAGGGGTTTTAGAGAACTGTATACCTTCTAGCTGCTGGTGGGATGTAAAGCGGTAACGGCACTAATGAAAACAGAATGCAGGTGCTTTAAAAGGTAAAAATTGAGCTACCATATGATCCGGCAGGGCACCTTCTGGGTCTATAACCTACGACCACCAGAATCGGAAAGACAGAGGCAGGCAAATGTGCACTGCAGCAATATTTAAATAGCCAAGACATGGAAGCAAAAAAAAGGTCCAAAAACAGATGAATGGACAAAGAAGAAGTGGTATATGTACAGAATGGAATATTAGCCATGAAAAAAATAAAACAATGCCATTTGCAGCACCACAGATGAGCCTAGAGATAATCACAAAACGTGAAGTAAGTCAGAATGAAAAGAAAAATGTCCTATGAGATCACTTATGTTATCTGAAAATTCATATAAATAAACATAATGCCAGAGAGAAAGAGAATCTCAGATTGAGAAAACGAACTTATGGTTAAGCCAATGAAAAGGTGTGAGGAATGGATAAATTAGGATATTGGGATTAACAAACATATACTAATACATATAAAATATAGAATCACCAAAGACCTATGGAATACCAAGAGTGGTCTACTCATCACTCTGTCATAACCTACATGGAAAAGGACACGAAGATCAACAGATATATGTATATGTGTAAATGAACAAGATTCTGTACCCCTAGAACAAAAGACAGTTTTAAGTCAAATTGGCTATGATAAACACTATAAATTAAAGACACAAACAAGAATTAAGGAGGCTAAAAGTTATGGGGGTTTGTCCTGCCACATTCTACTCTAATGTGCAACCTAAAAGCACAAATTGCAGGAAGGTTCTGTTTCCCTAGCAAGCAGAGTTGGTAACGTAGAAATGCCACCACCCTAAGGCCGTTTCCTCAAACAGCAGCTTTAAATCCACTGCTAATGGTCACTAACATTCAGAAGGACTGCAGGGGTGTAAATGACTCACGCCCTCAAAAAATGTCCTGGGGTAGGCAATGGCCAAAAGAATTCAAACGCGGCAAATTTTTCAAGAAGGCAATTTGAAGTTGTAAGTTTAACTCAATCTTAAACAAAATAAAAAGGATATTGATAAAAGCTGAACGTCAGGAATTACTAGATGCATGCAAATCCAATCTACCCAAAGGTATCACCTCACACCACTGAGAATGACCATCAGCAAAAAGTCTACAAACAACAGATGTTGAAGAAGTTGTGGAGGACAGCGTAACCTCTACGTCTAAGTGCGATGTAAACTGGTAGCAGCCAATAATCGGAATAGAACGGCAGTGCGTTTCAAGGTAAGCCTTGAGTTACCATATGATCCGGAAGGCCCACTATTGGGCCTGTCCCCTGTGAAGGCCAGAATCAAAAAGACACGGGATGGAAAATCGTGTATTGCAGCAGTAGTTACAATAGCCAAGACATGGAAGCAACAAAAATGTCCATCATCAGATGAATGGACGAAAAAGAGGTCCATGTACACAATGGAATATTAGACACAGAAAAGAAAGAAACAACGCCGTTTGCCGCACCATAGATGAGGCTAGAGATAATCACACAACTTGGAGTAAGTCAGAAAGCGAGAGACACATATCCTATGATATCACGTATAGGTGTTATCTAAAAATTGATAGTAATCAACTTATGTCCACAGAGAAGGACACTCACGTATTCAGGAAACAAACTTGTGATTAACCAGATGGAAAGGTGTGAGGAATGTATAACGGAGGATATTGTGTTTAACAGACATATGCTAATACTTTTAAAAGAGAGAATCACCAAACACATACCGAACACCAAGAGAGGTCTACGCAACATTCTGTAATAACCTATATGGAACAGGATCCAAAAATGAAAAGATAAATGTATCAATGAAACAGATTCTGTACACCTGGAACAAGCAAAACATTGCAATCAAATTTGCTCTGATAAAAATGAAAATTAAGCTACGAATACCAACAACAAGTTAGTAGACATAACTTCTGGGGGGTTTGTCTTGGCACATTCCACTCTAATTTACAACCTACAACCAGGACGTCCAGGAAGGCCCTGTTGCCCTAGTAACCAGAGTTGGGAATATAGAAATGCTGCCGCCTTCTCGTCGTTTCCTGCAAAGGCTGATTTAAACCCAGCGCTAATGGTCACTTAATATTCACAATTACTACAGGGCTGTAAATGACACCTGCCCTCAAAAAATGTCCTGGTGTAGGGAATGGCCACAGGAATTCAGAACACGGCAAATTTTTCAAGGAAACAGTTTGAAGAGGTAAGTTTTTCTGTTTTACTTAAAAAAAAAAAAGAAAATGGACGTGGATGAAAGCTCAATATAGGGAAATATTAGATGCATGCAAATCCAAACTAAAAAAGGTATCACCACCCAACACTCAAAATGCCATCAGTAAAATATCTACAAACCATAAATGCTGAAGGGGTTTTAGAGAACTGTGTACCCTCTAGTTGCTGGTGGGATGTCAACTGGTAACAGCCAGTAGTGAGAAGAGAATGGATGTGCGTTGAAAGGTAAAAATTGAGCTACCATATGATCTAGTAGGCCCACTGCTGGGCCTATCCCTTGAGAAGACCAGAATCAAAAAGACACAGGCTGGCAATCCTGCACTGCATCAATATTTAGCATAGCCAAGAGTTGGAAGCAACCAAAACGTCCATCAACAGATGAATGCAGAAAGAAGAAGTGGACCATGTACACAATGGAATATTCGGCATAGAAAAGAATGAAACACTGCTGTTTGCAGCAACATAGATGAGCCTAGAGATAATCAGAGAACATGAGGTAAGTTGGAAAGCAGACGACAAATATCCTGTGATATCACTTCTAGGTGTTACCCAACAACAGACACAGATGAACACATTTCCACAGAGAAAGACACTCACAGACTTAGAAAACAAACTATGGTTATCTACAAGGAAAGTTGGGAGGAATGGATACATTAAGATTAGGGTTACCATACGTGTACAAATACATATTAAATACATATATCAAAAAGAACGACCATATACCAAGGGAGGTCTACTGAACGCTGTGTAATAATTTACACGGGGGTTTCCCGGGTGGCGCCGTGGTTAAGAATCCGCCTGGCAATGCAGGGGACACGGCATCGATCCCTGGTCCGGGAAGATCCCACATGCTGCAGAGCAACTAAGCCCGTTCACCACAACTACGGAGCCTGCGCTCTAGAGCCCACGAGCCATGATTACTGAGCCAACACACCAAAACTACTAAAGCCCGCATGCCTAGAGTACGTACTCCACAACAAGAGAAGCCACTGCAGTGAAAAGCCCGTGCACCGCCACGGAGAGTAGCCCCACTCACCGCAACTAGTGACAGCCAACATGCAGCAACGAAGATCCAACTCAGCCAAAAGTAAATAAATAAATAAAATAAAATTATTAAAATAAATAGTAATTTACATGGGAAGAGGATCTGTACATGTATAGATATATATGATGTTCAATTCAACCTGACTGTGCCCACCTAGGACAAACACTATTCTAATCATTACCCCAATTTAAAAAATTAAACCCAGGAACAACAATCAATGAGACATAAACTTATTGGGGTTTTCCCTGGCACATTCCATTCTAATTTACAACCTAGCAACACGACTTTCAGGAAGGCTCTGCTGCCCTACTAACCAGATTTGGAATGGAGAAATGCTGTCACCATGTGGCCGTTTCCCACAACAGCAGCTTTAATCACAGGGCTAACGGTCCCCTAAGACTCACAGTAATTGTAGGGCTGTAAATGACACGTGTCCTCAAAAAATGTCCTGGGGTAGGTAATGGTCAAAAAATTTCACAACACGGAAAAGTTTTCAAGAAAACAATTTGAAGAGGTAAGTTTTACTCACTCTTTTGTTTACAAAAATAGAAGAACATGGATAAAACCTCAATATCAGGAATTATTGGTTGGATGCAAATCCAAACTACAAAAGGAGTGCGCCACCCAATATTCAAAATGACATCAATAAAAAGTATACAAACAATGAATGTTGACGGGTTTGTCGAGAAATCCATACCCACTATGCTGTTGGTTGGATGTAAACTGGTAACAGCTAATCATGAGAACAGAATGGAGCTGCGTTTAAAAGCTAAACACTGAGCTACCATACGATGAGGCCGATCCCCTTAAGGGCCTATCACCTAAGAAGACCAGAATCGGAAAGACACAGACAGGAAAACATGCACTACAGCAATATTTACAATAGCCAAGACATGCAAGCAAAGAAAATGTCCATCAACAGAGAAATGGACAAAGAAGAAGTGGTATAAGTACCGAATGGAATGTTAGCCTCAGAAAAATATGATCAATGCCGTTTTCAGGATTACGGATGAGCCTAGAAATAATCATATTACGTTAAGTAAGTCAAAAGGGAATGACAAATATCCTATGACATCATTTATAGATGTCATCCTAAGATTGCTACCAATGAACATATTTCCACAGAAAAGGACGCTCACAGATTTAGAAAACAAACGAATGGTTAACCAAAATGAAAGGTGGGAAGACGGATAAATTGGGATTATGGGGGTAACATACATATACTAAGGTATGTTAAATGTATATAAACATATAACATATAAACTATATGAATTATCTATACACCAATACATATAAAATATATAATGACCAAACACCTACCAAATATCAAGGGAGGTCTACTCAACACTCTGTAATAACATACATGGTAACAGGATCCGAAGATGAACAGATATATGTATGTATAACTGACCCGATTCTGTACAGCCAGACAATCACAACACTCTAATCAAAGTTGCTCCGATAGGGGCTTCCCTGGTGTGGCAGTGGTTGAGAATCTGCCTGCCAATGCAGGGGACACGGGTTCGAGCCCTGGTATGGGAAGATTCCACGTGCCGCGGAGCAACTAGGCCCGTGAGCCAAAACTACTGAGCCTGCGCGTCTGGAGCCTGTGCTCTGCAACAAGAGAGGCCGCGATAGTGAGAGGCCCGTGCACCACGATGAAGAGTGGGCCCCGCTTGCCACAACTATAGGAAGCCCTCGCACAGAAATGCAGACCTAACACAGGCAAAAATAAATAAATTAATTATTTAATAAAATAAAAAAATTTACTCCGATAAGAGATATAAATTAAATTTCAAAAACAAACATAAGTAAGGAGATATAAACTTCTGGGGGTTTGTCTGAGCACATTCCACTCTAATTTACAACCGAGGAACACGACGTCCAGGAAGACTCTGTTGCTCTACTAACAAGAGTTGAGGACGTAATAATGCTGCCGCCTTGTGGCTCTTTCCCAGAACAGCAGCTTTAAACACAGTGCTTATGGTCACTTAATATTCACAGGAATGCAGGGCTGTAAATGACACGTGCCCACAAAAAATGCCCTGGGGTAGGGAATAGCCAAGAGAATTCAACACATGACAAAATTTTCAAGAAGTCAATATGAAGAGGGAAGTTGTACTCACTCTTTAAGAAAAAGAAAAAGAAAAAAGGACATACCCAAAGCTCAGTATAAGGAATTATTAGATGCATGAAAATCCAACCTCCAAGAAGGTTTCACCTCACACCTGTCACGTGACAATCACAAAAAGTCTACAAACCATAAATGCTGAAGGGGTTTTAGAGAACTGTATACCTTCTAGCTGCTGGTGGGATGTAAAGCGGTAACGGCACTAATGAAAACAGAATGCAGGTGCTTTAAAAGGTAAAAATTGAGCTACCATATGATCCGGCAGGGCACCTTCTGGGTCTATAACCTACGACCACCAGAATCGGAAAGACAGAGGCAGGCAAATGTGCACTGCAGCAATATTTAAATAGCCAAGACATGGAAGCAAAAAAAAGGTCCAAAAACAGATGAATGGACAAAGAAGAAGTGGTATATGTACAGAATGGAATATTAGCCATGAAAAAAATAAAACAATGCCATTTGCAGCACCACAGATGAGCCTAGAGATAATCACAAAACGTGAAGTAAGTCAGAATGAAAAGAAAAATGTCCTATGAGATCACTTATGTTATCTGAAAATTCATATAAATAAAAATAATGCCAGAGAGAAAGAGAATCTCAGATTGAGAAAACGAACTTATGGTTAAGCCAATGAAAAGGTGTGAGGAATGGATAAATTAGGATATTGGGATTAACAAACATATACTAATACATATAAAATATAGAATCACCAAAGACCTATGGAATACCAAGAGTGGTCTACTCATCACTCTGTCATAACCTACATGGAAAAGGACACGAAGATCAACAGATATATGTATATGTGTAAATGAACAAGATTCTGTACCCCTAGAACAAAAGACAGTTTTAAGTCAAATTGGCTATGATAAACACTATAAATTAAAGACACAAACAAGAATTAAGGAGGCTAAAAGTTATGGGGGTTTGTCCTGCCACATTCTACTCTAATGTGCAACCTAAAAGCACAAATTGCAGGAAGGTTCTGTTTCCCTAGCAAGCAGAGTTGGTAACGTAGAAATGCCACCACCCTAAGGCCGTTTCCTCAAACAGCAGCTTTAAATCCACTGCTAATGGTCACTAACATTCAGAAGGACTGCAGGGGTGTAAATGACTCACGCCCTCAAAAAATGTCCTGGGGTAGGCAATGGCCAAAAGAATTCAAACGCGGCAAATTTTTCAAGAAGGCAATTTGAAGTTGTAAGTTTAACTCAATCTTAAACAAAATAAAAAGGATATTGATAAAAGCTGAACGTCAGGAATTACTAGATGCATGCAAATCCAATCTACCCAAAGGTATCACCTCACACCACTGAGAATGACCATCAGCAAAAAGTCTACAAACAACAGATGTTGAAGAAGTTGTGGAGGACAGCGTAACCTCTACGTCTAAGTGCGATGTAAACTGGTAGCAGCCAATAATCGGAATAGAACGGCAGTGCGTTTCAAGGTAAGCCTTGAGTTACCATATGATCCGGAAGGCCCACTATTGGGCCTGTCCCCTGTGAAGGCCAGAATCAAAAAGACACGGGATGGAAAATCGTGTATTGCAGCAGTAGTTACAATAGCCAAGACATGGAAGCAACAAAAATGTCCATCATCAGATGAATGGACGAAAAAGAGGTCCATGTACACAATGGAATATTAGACACAGAAAAGAAAGAAACAACGCCGTTTGCCGCACCATAGATGAGGCTAGAGATAATCACACAACTTGGAGTAAGTCAGAAAGCGAGAGACACATATCCTATGATATCACGTATAGGTGTTATCTAAAAATTGATAGTAATCAACTTATGTCCACAGAGAAGGACACTCACGTATTCAGGAAACAAACTTGTGATTAACCAGATGGAAAGGTGTGAGGAATGTATAACGGAGGATATTGTGTTTAACAGACATATGCTAATACTTTTAAAAGAGAGAATCACCAAACACATACCGAACACCAAGAGAGGTCTACGCAACATTCTGTAATAACCTATATGGAACAGGATCCAAAAATGAAAAGATAAATGTATCAATGAAACAGATTCTGTACACCTGGAACAAGCAAAACATTGCAATCAAATTTGCTCTGATAAAAATGAAAATTAAGCTACGAATACCAACAACAAGTTAGTAGACATAACTTCTGGGGGGTTTGTCTTGGCACATTCCACTCTAATTTACAACCTACAACCAGGACGTCCAGGAAGGCCCTGTTGCCCTAGTAACCAGAGTTGGGAATATAGAAATGCTGCCGCCTTCTGGTCGTTTCCTGCAAAGGCTGATTTAAACCCAGCGCTAATGGTCACTTAATATTCACAATTACTACAGGGCTGTAAATGACACCTGCCCTCAAAAAATGTCCTGGTGTAGGGAATGGCCACAGGAATTCAGAACACGGCAAATTTTTCAAGGAAACAGTTTGAAGAGGTAAGTTTTTCTGTTTTACTTAAAAAAAAAAAAGAAAATGGACGTGGATGAAAGCTCAATATAGGGAACTATTAGATGCATGCAAATCCAAACTAAAAAAGGTATCACCACCCAACACTCAAAATGCCATCAGTAAAATATCTACAAACCATAAATGCTGAAGGGGTTTTAGAGAACTGTGTACCCTCTAGTTGCTGGTGGGATGTCAACTGGTAACAGCCAGTAGTGAGAAGAGAATGGATGTGCGTTGAAAGGTAAAAATTGAGCTACCATATGATCTAGTAGGCCCACTGCTGGGCCTATCCCTTGAGAAGACCAGAATCAAAAAGACACAGGCTGGCAATCCTGCACTGCATCAATATTTAGCATAGCCAAGAGTTGGAAGCAACCAAAACGTCCATCAACAGATGAATGCAGAAAGAAGAAGTGGACCATGTATACAATGGAATATTCGGCATAGAAAAGAATGAAACACTGCTGTTTGCAGCAACATAGATGAGCCTAGAGATAATCAGAGAACATGAGGTAAGTTGGAAAGCAGACGACAAATATCCTGTGATATCACTTCTAGGTGTTACCCAACAACAGACACAGATGAACACATTTCCACAGAGAAAGACACTCACAGACTTAGAAAACAAACTATGGTTATCTACAAGGAAAGTTGGGAGGAATGGATACATTAAGATTAGGGTTACCATACGTGTACAAATACATATTAAATACATATATCAAAAAGAACGACCATATACCAAGGGAGGTCTACTGAACGCTGTGTAATAATTTACACGGGGGTTTCCCGGGTGGCGCCGTGGTTAAGAATCCGCCTGGCAATGCAGGGGACACGGCATCGATCCCTGGTCCGGGAAGATCCCACATGCTGCAGAGCAACTAAGCCCGTTCACCACAACTACGGAGCCTGCGCTCTAGAGCCCACGAGCCATGATTACTGAGCCAACACACCAAAACTACTAAAGCCCGCATGCCTAGAGTACGTACTCCACAACAAGAGAAGCCACTGCAGTGAAAAGCCCGTGCACCGCCACGGAGAGTAGCCCCACTCACCGCAACTAGTGACAGCCAACATGCAGCAACGAAGATCCAACTCAGCCAAAAGTAAATAAATAAATAAAATAAAATTATTAAAATAAATAGTAATTTACATGGGAAGAGGATCTGTACATGTATAGATATATATGATGTTCAATTCAACCTGACTGTGCCCACCTAGGACAAACACTATTCTAATCATTACCCCAATTTAAAAAATTAAACCCAGGAACAACAATCAATGAGACATAAACTTATTGGGGTTTTCCCTGGCACATTCCATTCTAATTTACAACCTAGCAACACGACTTTCAGGAAGGCTCTGCTGCCCTACTAACCAGATTTGGAATGGAGAAATGCTGTCACCATGTGGCCGTTTCCCACAACAGCAGCTTTAATCACAGGGCTAACGGTCCCTTAAGACTCACAGTAATTGTAGGGCTGTAAATGACACGTGTCCTCAAAAAATGTCCTGGGGTAGGTAATGGTCAAAAAATTTCACAACACGGAAAAGTTTTCAAGAAAACAATTTGAAGAGGTAAGTTTTACTCACTCTTTTGTTTACAAAAATAGAAGAACATGGATAAAACCTCAATATCAGGAATTATTGGTTGGATGCAAATCCAAACTACAAAAGGAGTGCGCCACCCAATATTCAAAATGACATCAATAAAAAGTATACAAACAATGAATGTTGACGGGTTTGTCGAGAAATCCATACCCACTATGCTGTTGGTTGGATGTAAACTGGTAACAGCTAATCATGAGAACAGAATGGAGCTGCGTTTAAAAGCTAAACACTGAGCTACCATACGATGAGGCCGATCCCCTTAAGGGCCTATCACCTAAGAAGACCAGAATCGGAAAGACACAGACAGGAAAACATGCACTACAGCAATATTTACAATAGCCAAGACATGCAAGCAAAGAAAATGTCCATCAACAGAGAAATGGACAAAGAAGAAGTGGTATAAGTACCGAATGGAATGTTAGCCTCAGAAAAATATGATCAATGCCGTTTTCAGGATTACGGATGAGCCTAGAAATAATCATATTACGTTAAGTAAGTCAAAAGGGAATGACAAATATCCTATGACATCATTTATAGATGTCATCCTAAGATTGCTACCAATGAACATATTTCCACAGAAAAGGACGCTCACAGATTTAGAAAACAAACGAATGGTTAACCAAAATGAAAGGTGGGAAGACGGATAAATTGGGATTATGGGGGTAACATACATATACTAAGGTATGTTAAATGTATATAAACATATAACATATAAACTATATGAATTATCTATACACCAATACATATAAAATATATAATGACCAAACACCTACCAAATATCAAGGGAGGTCTACTCAACACTCTGTAATAACATACATGGTAACAGGATCCGAAGATGAACAGATATATGTATGTATAACTGACCCGATTCTGTACAGCCAGACAATCACAACACTCTAATCAAAGTTGCTCCGATAGGGGCTTCCCTGGTGTGGCAGTGGTTGAGAATCTGCCTGCCAATGCAGGGGACACGGGTTCGAGCCCTGGTATGGGAAGATTCCACGTGCCGTGGAGCAACTAGGCCCGTGAGCCAAAACTACTGAGCCTGCGCGTCTGGAGCCTGTGCTCTGCAACAAGAGAGGCCGCGATAGTGAGAGGCCCGTGCACCACGATGAAGAGTGGGCCCCGCTTGCCACAACTATAGGAAGCCCTCGCACAGAAATGCAGACCTAACACAGGCAAAAATAAATAAATTAATTATTTAATAAAATAAAAAAATTTACTCCGATAAGAGATATAAATTAAATTTCAAAAACAAACATAAGTAAGGAGATATAAACTTCTGGGGGTTTGTCTGAGCACATTCCACTCTAATTTACAACCGAGGAACACGACGTCCAGGAAGACTCTGTTGCTCTACTAACAAGAGTTGAGGACGTAATAATGCTGCCGCCTTGTGGCTCTTTCCCAGAACAGCAGCTTTAAACACAGTGCTTATGGTCACTTAATATTCACAGGAATGCAGGGCTGTAAATGACACGTGCCCACAAAAAATGCCCTGGGGTAGGGAATAGCCAAGAGAATTCAACACATGACAAAATTTTCAAGAAGTCAATATGAAGAGGGAAGTTGTACTCACTCTTTAAGAAAAAGAAAAAGAAAAAAGGACATACCCAAAGCTCAGTATAAGGAATTATTAGATGCATGAAAATCCAACCTCCAAGAAGGTTTCACCTCACACCTGTCACGTGACAATCACAAAAAGTCTACAAACCATAAATGCTGAAGGGGTTTTAGAGAACTGTATACCTTCTAGCTGCTGGTGGGATGTAAAGCGGTAACGGCACTAATGAAAACAGAATGCAGGTGCTTTAAAAGGTAAAAATTGAGCTACCATATGATCCGGCAGGGCACCTTCTGGGTCTATAACCTACGACCACCAGAATCGGAAAGACAGAGGCAGGCAAATGTGCACTGCAGCAATATTTAAATAGCCAAGACATGGAAGCAAAAAAAAGGTCCAAAAACAGATGAATGGACAAAGAAGAAGTGGTATATGTACAGAATGGAATATTAGCCATGAAAAAAATAAAACAATGCCATTTGCAGCACCACAGATGAGCCTAGAGATAATCACAAAACGTGAAGTAAGTCAGAATGAAAAGAAAAATGTCCTATGAGATCACTTATGTTATCTGAAAATTCATATAAATAAAAATAATGCCAGAGAGAAAGAGAATCTCAGATTGAGAAAACGAACTTATGGTTAAGCCAATGAAAAGGTGTGAGGAATGGATAAATTAGGATATTGGGATTAACAAACATATACTAATACATATAAAATATAGAATCACCAAAGACCTATGGAATACCAAGAGTGGTCTACTCATCACTCTGTCATAACCTACATGGAAAAGGACACGAAGATCAACAGATATATGTATATGTGTAAATGAACAAGATTCTGTACCCCTAGAACAAAAGACAGTTTTAAGTCAAATTGGCTATGATAAACACTATAAATTAAAGACACAAACAAGAATTAAGGAGGCTAAAAGTTATGGGGGTTTGTCCTGCCACATTCTACTCTAATGTGCAACCTAAAAGCACAAATTGCAGGAAGGTTCTGTTTCCCTAGCAAGCAGAGTTGGTAACGTAGAAATGCCACCACCCTAAGGCCGTTTCCTCAAACAGCAGCTTTAAATCCACTGCTAATGGTCACTAACATTCAGAAGGACTGCAGGGGTGTAAATGACTCACGCCCTCAAAAAATGTCCTGGGGTAGGCAATGGCCAAAAGAATTCAAACGCGGCAAATTTTTCAAGAAGGCAATTTGAAGTTGTAAGTTTAACTCAATCTTAAACAAAATAAAAAGGATATTGATAAAAGCTGAACGTCAGGAATTACTAGATGCATGCAAATCCAATCTACCCAAAGGTATCACCTCACACCACTGAGAATGACCATCAGCAAAAAGTCTACAAACAACAGATGTTGAAGAAGTTGTGGAGGACAGCGTAACCTCTACGTCTAAGTGCGATGTAAACTGGTAGCAGCCAATAATCGGAATAGAACGGCAGTGCGTTTCAAGGTAAGCCTTGAGTTACCATATGATCCGGAAGGCCCACTATTGGGCCTGTCCCCTGTGAAGGCCAGAATCAAAAAGACACGGGATGGAAAATCGTGTATTGCAGCAGTAGTTACAATAGCCAAGACATGGAAGCAACAAAAATGTCCATCATCAGATGAATGGACGAAAAAGAGGTCCATGTACACAATGGAATATTAGACACAGAAAAGAAAGAAACAACGCCGTTTGCCGCACCATAGATGAGGCTAGAGATAATCACACAACTTGGAGTAAGTCAGAAAGCGAGAGACACATATCCTATGATATCACGTATAGGTGTTATCTAAAAATTGATAGTAATCAACTTATGTCCACAGAGAAGGACACTCACGTATTCAGGAAACAAACTTGTGATTAACCAGATGGAAAGGTGTGAGGAATGTATAACGGAGGATATTGTGTTTAACAGACATATGCTAATACTTTTAAAAGAGAGAATCACCAAACACATACCGAACACCAAGAGAGGTCTACGCAACATTCTGTAATAACCTATATGGAACAGGATCCAAAAATGAAAAGATAAATGTATCAATGAAACAGATTCTGTACACCTGGAACAAGCAAAACATTGCAATCAAATTTGCTCTGATAAAAATGAAAATTAAGCTACGAATACCAACAACAAGTTAGTAGACATAACTTCTGGGGGGTTTGTCTTGGCACATTCCACTCTAATTTACAACCTACAACCAGGACGTCCAGGAAGGCCCTGTTGCCCTAGTAACCAGAGTTGGGAATATAGAAATGCTGCCGCCTTCTGGTCGTTTCCTGCAAAGGCTGATTTAAACCCAGCACTAATGGTCACTTAATATTCACAATTACTACAGGGCTGTAAATGACACCTGCCCTCAAAAAATGTCCTGGTGTAGGGAATGGCCACAGGAATTCAGAACACGGCAAATTTTTCAAGGAAACAGTTTGAAGAGGTAAGTTTTTCTGTTTTACTTAAAAAAAAAGAAAATGGACGTGGATGAAAGCTCAATATAGGGAACTATTAGATGCATGCAAATCCAAACTACAAAAGGTATCACCACCCAACACTCAAAATGCCATCAGTAAAATATCTACAAACCATAAATGCTGAAGGGGTTTTAGAGAACTGTGTACCCTCTAGTTGCTGGTGGGATGTCAACTGGTAACAGCCAGTAGTGAGAAGAGAATGGATGTGCGTTGAAAGGTAAAAATTGAGCTACCATATGATCTAGTAGGCCCACTGCTGGGCCTATCCCTTGAGAAGACCAGAATCAAAAAGACACAGGCTGGCAATCCTGCACTGCATCAATATTTAGCATAGCCAAGGGTTGGAAGCAACCAAAACGTCCATCAACAGATGAATGCACAAAGAAGAAGTGGACCATGTACACAATGGAATATTCGGCATAGAAAAGAATGAAACACTGCTGTTTGCAGCAACATAGATGAGCCTAGAGATAATCAGAGAACATGAGGTAAGTTAGAAAGCAGACGACAAATATACTGTGATATCACTTCTAGGTGTTACCCAACAACTGACACAGATGAACACATTTCCACAGAGAAAGACACTCACAGACTTAGAAAACAAACTATGGTTATCTACAAGGAAAGTTGGGAGGAATGGATACATTAAGATTAGGGTTACCATACGTGTACAAATACATATTAAATACATATATCAAAAAGAACGACCATATACCAAGGGAGGTCTACTGAACGCTGTGTAATAATTTACACGGGGGCTTCCCGGGTGGCGCCGTGGTTAAGAATCCGCCTGGCAATGCAGGGGACACGGCATCGATCCCTGGTCCGGGAAGATCCCACATGCTGCAGAGCAACTAAGCCCGTGCACCACATCTACGGAGCCTACGCTCTAGAGCCCACGAGCCATGACTACTGAGCCAACACACCAAAACTACTAAAGCCCGCATGCCTAGAGTACGTACTCCACAACAAGAGAAGCCACTGCAGTGAAAAGCCCGTGCACCGCCACGGAGAGTAGCCCCGCTCACCGCAAGTAGTGACAGCCCACATGCAGCAACGAAGATCCAACTCAGCCAAAAGTAAATAAATAAATAAAATAAAATTATTAAAATAAATAGTAATTTACATGGGAAGAGGATCTGTACATGTATAGATATATATGATGTTCAATTCAACCTGACTGTGCCTACCTAGGACAAACACTATTCTAATCATTACCCCAATTTAAAAAATTAAACCCAGGAACAACAATCAATGAGACATAAACTTATTGGGGTTTTCCCTGGCACATTCCATTCTAATTTACAACCTAGCAACACGACTTTCAGGAAGGCTCTGCTGCCCTACTAACCAGATTTGGAATGGAGAAATGCTGTCACCATGTGGCCGTTTCCCACAACAGCAGCTTTAATCACAGGGCTAACGGTCCCTTAAGACTCACAGTAATTGTAGGGCTGTAAATGACACGTGTCCTCAAAAAATGTCCTGGGGTAGGTAATGGTCAAAAAAGTTCACAACACGGAAAAGTTTTCAAGAAAACAATTTGAAGAGGTAAGTTTTACTCACTCTTTTGTTTACAAAAATAGAAGAACATGGATAAAACCTCAATATCAGGAATTATTGGTTGGATGCAAATCCAAACTACAAAAGGAGTGCGCCACCCAATATTCAAAATGACATCAGTAAAAAGTATACAAACAATGAATGTTGACGGGTTTGTCGAGAAATCCATACCCACTATGCTGTTGGTTGGATGTAAACTGGTAACAGCTAATCATGAGAACAGAATGGAGCTGCGTTTAAAAGCTAAACACTGAGCTACCATACGATGAGGCCGATCCCCTTAAGGGCCTATCACCTAAGAAGACCAGAATCGGAAAGACACAGACAGGAAAACATGCACTACAGCAATATTTACAATAGCCAAGACATGCAAGCAAAGAAAATGTCCATCAACAGAGAAATGGACAAAGAAGAAGTGGTATAAGTACCGAATGGAATGTTAGCCTCAGAAAAATATGATCAATGCCGTTTTCAGGATTACGGATGAGCCTAGAAATAATCATATTACGTTAAGTAAGTCAAAAGGGAATGACAAATATCCTATGACATCATTTATAGATGTCATCCTAAGATTGCTACCAATGAACATATTTCCACAGAAAAGGACGCTCACAGATTTAGAAAACAAACGAATGGTTAACCAAAATGAAAGGTGGGAAGACGGATAAATTGGGATTATGGGGGTAACATACATATACTAAGGTATGTTAAATGTATATAAACATATAACATATAAACTATATGAATTATCTATACACCAATACATATAAAATATATAATGACCAAACACCTACCAAATATCAAGGGAGGTCTACTCAACACTCTGTAATAACATACATGGTAACAGGATCCGAAGATGAACAGATATATGTATGTATAACTGACCCGATTCTGTACAGCCAGACAATCACAACACTCTAATCAAAGTTGCTCCGATAGGGGCTTCCCTGGTGTGGCAGTGGTTGAGAATCTGCCTGCCAATGCAGGGGACACGGGTTCGAGCCCTGGTATGGGAAGATTCCACGTGCCGCGGAGCAACTAGGCCCGTGAGCCAAAACTACTGAGCCTGCGCGTCTGGAGCCTGTGCTCTGCAACAAGAGAGGCGGCGATAGTGAGAGGCCCGTGCACCACGATGAAGAGTGGGCCCCGCTTGCCACAACTATAGGAAGCCCTCGCACAGAAATGCAGACCTAACACAGGCAAAAATAAATAAATTAATTATTTAATAAAATAAAAAAATTTACTCCGATAAGAGATATAAATTAAATTTCAAAAACAAACATAAGTAAGGAGATATAAACTTCTGGGGGTTTGTCTGAGCACATTCCACTCTAATTTACAACCGAGGAACACGACGTCCAGGAAGACTCTGTTGCTCTACTAACAAGAGTTGAGGACGTAATAATGCTGCCGCCTTGTGGCTCTTTCCCAGAACAGCAGCTTTAAACACAGTGCTTATGGTCACTTAATATTCACAGGAATGCAGGGCTGTAAATGACACGTGCCCACAAAAAATGCCCTGGGGTAGGGAATAGCCAAGAGAATTCAACACATGACAAAATTTTCAAGAAGTCAATATGAAGAGGGAAGTTGTACTCACTCTTTAAGAAAAAGAAAAAGAAAAAAGGACATACCCAAAGCTCAGTATAAGGAATTATTAGATGCATGAAAATCCAACCTCCAAGAAGGTTTCACCTCACACCTGTCACGTGACAATCACAAAAAGTCTACAAACCATAAATGCTGAAGGGGTTTTAGAGAACTGTATACCTTCTAGCTGCTGGTGGGATGTAAAGCGGTAACGGCACTAATGAAAACAGAATGCAGGTGCTTTAAAAGGTAAAAATTGAGCTACCATATGATCCGGCAGGGCACCTTCTGGGTCTATAACCTACGACCACCAGAATCGGAAAGACAGAGGCAGGCAAATGTGCACTGCAGCAATATTTAAATAGCCAAGACATGGAAGCAAAAAAAAGGTCCAAAAACAGATGAATGGACAAAGAAGAAGTGGTATATGTACAGAATGGAATATTAGCCATGAAAAAAATAAAACAATGCCATTTGCAGCACCACAGATGAGCCTAGAGATAATCACAAAACGTGAAGTAAGTCAGAATGAAAAGAAAAATGTCCTATGAGATCACTTATGTTATCTGAAAATTCATATAAATAAACATAATGCCAGAGAGAAAGAGAATCTCAGATTGAGAAAACGAACTTATGGTTAAGCCAATGAAAAGGTGTGAGGAATGGATAAATTAGGATATTGGGATTAACAAACATATACTAATACATATAAAATATAGAATCACCAAAGACCTATGGAATACCAAGAGTGGTCTACTCATCACTCTGTAATAACCTACATGGAAAAGGACACGAAGATCAACAGATATATGTATATGTGTAAATGAACAAGATTCTGTACCCCTAGAACAAAAGACAGTTTTAAGTCAAATTGGCTATGATAAACACTATAAATTAAAGACACAAACAAGAATTAAGGAGGCTAAAAGTTATGGGGGTTTGTCCTGCCACATTCTACTCTAATGTGCAACCTAAAAGCACAAATTGCAGGAAGGTTCTGTTTCCCTAGCAAGCAGAGTTGGTAACGTAGAAATGCCACCACCCTAAGGCCGTTTCCTCAAACAGCAGCTTTAAATCCACTGCTAATGGTCACTAACATTCAGAAGGACTGCAGGGGTGTAAATGACTCACGCCCTCAAAAAATGTCCTGGGGTAGGCAATGGCCAAAAGAATTCAAACGCGGCAAATTTTTCAAGAAGGCAATTTGAAGTTGTAAGTTTAACTCAATCTTAAACAAAATAAAAAGGATATTGATAAAAGCTGAACGTCAGGAATTACTAGATGCATGCAAATCCAATCTACCCAAAGGTATCACCTCACACCACTGAGAATGACCATCAGCAAAAAGTCTACAAACAACAGATGTTGAAGAAGTTGTGGAGGACAGCGTAACCTCTACGTCTAAGTGCGATGTAAACTGGTAGCAGCCAATAATCGGAATAGAACGGCAGTGCGTTTCAAGGTAAGCCTTGAGTTACCATATGATCCGGAAGGCCCACTATTGGGCCTGTCCCCTGTGAAGGCCAGAATCAAAAAGACACGGGATGGAAAATCGTGTATTGCAGCAGTAGTTACAATAGCCAAGACATGGAAGCAACAAAAATGTCCATCATCAGATGAATGGACGAAAAAGAGGTCCATGTACACAATGGAATATTAGACACAGAAAAGAAAGAAACAACGCCGTTTGCCGCACCATAGATGAGGCTAGAGATAATCACACAACTTGGAGTAAGTCAGAAAGCGAGAGACACATATCCTATGATATCACGTATAGGTGTTATCTAAAAATTGATAGTAATCAACTTATGTCCACAGAGAAGGACACTCACGTATTCAGGAAACAAACTTGTGATTAACCAGATGGAAAGGTGTGAGGAATGTATAACGGAGGATATTGTGTTTAACAGACATATGCTAATACTTTTAAAAGAGAGAATCACCAAACACATACCGAACACCAAGAGAGGTCTACGCAACATTCTGTAATAACCTATATGGAACAGGATCCAAAAATGAAAAGATAAATGTATCAATGAAACAGATTCTGTACACCTGGAACAAGCAAAACATTGCAATCAAATTTGCTCTGATAAAAATGAAAATTAAGCTACGAATACCAACAACAAGTTAGTAGACATAACTTCTGGGGGGTTTGTCTTGGCACATTCCACTCTAATTTACAACCTACAACCAGGACGTCCAGGAAGGCCCTGTTGCCCTAGTAACCAGAGTTGGGAATATAGAAATGCTGCCGCCTTCTGGTCGTTTCCTGCAAAGGCTGATTTAAACCCAGCACTAATGGTCACTTAATATTCACAATTACTACAGGGCTGTAAATGACACCTGCCCTCAAAAAATGTCCTGGTGTAGGGAATGGCCACAGGAATTCAGAACACGGCAAATTTTTCAAGGAAACAGTTTGAAGAGGTAAGTTTTTCTGTTTTACTTAAAAAAAAAAAAAGAAAATGGACGTGGATGAAAGCTCAATATAGGGAACTATTAGATGCATGCAAATCCAAACTATAAAAGGTATCACCACCCAACACTCAAAATGCCATCAGTAAAATATCTACAAACCATAAATGCTGAAGGGGTTTTAGAGAACTGTGTACCCTCTAGTTGCTGGTGGGATGTTAACTGGTAACAGCCAGTAGTGAGAAGAGAATGGATGTGCGTTGAAAGGTAAAAATTGAGCTACCATATGATCTAGTAGGCCCACTGCTGGGCCTATCCCTTGAGAAGACCAGAATCAAAAAGACACAGGCTGGCAATCCTGCACTGCATCAATATTTAGCATAGCCAAGGGTTGGAAGCAACCAAAACGTCCATCAACAGATGAATGCACAAAGAAGAAGTGGACCATGTACACAATGGAATATTCGGCATAGAAAAGAATGAAACACTGCTGTTTGCAGCAACATAGATGAGCCTAGAGATAATCAGAGAACATGAGGTAAGTTGGAAAGCAGACGACAAATATCCTGTGATATCACTTCTAGGTGTTACCCAACAACTGACACAGATGAACACATTTCCACAGAGAAAGACACTCACAGACTTAGAAAACAAACTATGGTTATCTACAAGGAAAGTTGGGAGGAATGGATACATTAAGATTAGGGTTACCATACGTGTACAAATACATATTAAATACATATATCAAAAAGAACGACCATATACCAAGGGAGGTCTACTGAACGCTCTGTAATAATTTACACGGGGGCTTCCCGGGTGGCGCCGTGGTTAAGAATCCGCCTGGCAATGCAGGGGACACGGCATCGATCCCTGGTCCGGGAAGATCCCACATGCTGCAGAGCAACTAAGCCCGTGCACCACAACTACGGAGCCTGCGCTCTAGAGCCCACGAGCCATGACTACTGAGCCAACACACCAAAACTACTAAAGCCCGCATGCCTAGAGTACGTACTCCACAACAAGAGAAGCCACTGCAGTGAAAAGCCCGTGCACCGCAACGGAGAGTAGCCCCCGCTCACCGCAACTAGTGACAGCCCACATGCAGCAACGAAGATCCAACTCAGCCAAAAGTAAATAAATAAATAAAATAAAATTATTAAAATAAATAGTAATTTACATGGGAAGAGGATCTGTACATGTATAGATATATATGATGTTCAATTCAACCTGACTGTGCCCACCTAGGACAAACACTACTCTAATCATTACCCCAATTTAAAAAATTAAACCCAGGAACAACAATCAATGAGACATAAACTTATTGGGGTTTTCCCTGGCACATTCCATTCTAATTTACAACCTAGCAACACGACTTTCAGGAAGGCTCTGCTGCCCTACTAACCAGATTTGGAATGGAGAAATGCTGTCACCATGTGGCCGTTTCCCACAACAGCAGCTTTAATCACAGGGCTAACGGTCCCTTAAGACTCACAGTAATTGTAGGGCTGTAAATGACACGTGTCCTCAAAAAATGTCCTGGGGTAGGTAATGGTCAAAAAAGTTCACAACACGGAAAAGTTTTCAAGAAAACAATTTGAAGAGGTAAGTTTTACTCACTCTTTTGTTTACAAAAATAGAAGAACATGGATAAAACCTCAATATCAGGAATTATTGGTTGGATGCAAATCCAAACTACAAAAGGAGTGCGCCACCCAATATTCAAAATGACATCAGTAAAAAGTATACAAACAATGAATGTTGACGGGTTTGTCGAGAAATCCATACCCACTATGCTGTTGGTTGGATGTAAACTGGTAACAGCTAATCATGAGAACAGAATGGAGCTGCGTTTAAAAGCTAAACACTGAGCTACCATACGATGAGGCCGATCCCCTTAAGGGCCTATCACCTAAGAAGACCAGAATCGGAAAGACACAGACAGGAAAACATGCACTACAGCAATATTTACAATAGCCAAGACATGCAAGCAAAGAAAATGTCCATCAACAGAGAAATGGACAAAGAAGAAGTGGTATAAGTACCGAATGGAATGTTAGCCTCAGAAAAATATGATCAATGCCGTTTTCAGGATTACGGATGAGCCTAGAAATAATCATATTACGTTAAGTAAGTCAAAAGGGAATGACAAATATCCTATGACATCATTTATAGATGTCATCCTAAGATTGCTACCAATGAACATATTTCCACAGAAAAGGACGCTCACAGATTTAGAAAACAAACGAATGGTTAACCAAAATGAAAGGTGGGAAGACGGATAAATTGGGATTATGGGGGTAACATACATATACTAAGGTATGTTAAATGTATATAAACATATAACATATAAACTATATGAATTATCTATACACCAATACATATAAAATATATAATGACCAAACACCTACCAAATATCAAGGGAGGTCTACTCAACACTCTGTAATAACATACATGGTAACAGGATCCGAAGATGAACAGATATATGTATGTATAACTGACCCGATTCTGTACAGCCAGACAATCACAACACTCTAATCAAAGTTGCTCCGATAGGGGCTTCCCTGGTGTGGCAGTGGTTGAGAATCTGCCTGCCAATGCAGGGGACACGGGTTCGAGCCCTGGTATGGGAAGATTCCACGTGCCGCGGAGCAACTAGGCCCGTGAGCCAAAACTACTGAGCCTGCGCGTCTGGAGCCTGTGCTCTGCAACAAGAGAGGCGGCGATAGTGAGAGGCCCGTGCACCACGATGAAGAGTGGGCCCCGCTTGCCACAACTATAGGAAGCCCTCGCACAGAAATGCAGACCTAACACAGGCAAAAATAAATAAATTAATTATTTAATAAAATAAAAAAATTTACTCCGATAAGAGATATAAATTAAATTTCAAAAACAAACATAAGTAAGGAGATATAAACTTCTGGGGGTTTGTCTGAGCACATTCCACTCTAATTTACAACCGAGGAACACGACGTCCAGGAAGACTCTGTTGCTCTACTAACAAGAGTTGAGGACGTAATAATGCTGCCGCCTTGTGGCTCTTTCCCAGAACAGCAGCTTTAAACACAGTGCTTATGGTCACTTAATATTCACAGGAATGCAGGGCTGTAAATGACACGTGCCCACAAAAAATGCCCTGGGGTAGGGAATAGCCAAGAGAATTCAACACATGACAAAATTTTCAAGAAGTCAATATGAAGAGGGAAGTTGTACTCACTCTTTAAGAAAAAGAAAAAGAAAAAAGGACATACCCAAAGCTCAGTATAAGGAATTATTAGATGCATGAAAATCCAACCTCCAAGAAGGTTTCACCTCACACCTGTCACGTGACAATCACAAAAAGTCTACAAACCATAAATGCTGAAGGGGTTTTAGAGAACTGTATACCTTCTAGCTGCTGGTGGGATGTAAAGCGGTAACGGCACTAATGAAAACAGAATGCAGGTGCTTTAAAAGGTAAAAATTGAGCTACCATATGATCCGGCAGGGCACCTTCTGGGTCTATAACCTACGACCACCAGAATCGGAAAGACAGAGGCAGGCAAATGTGCACTGCAGCAATATTTAAATAGCCAAGACATGGAAGCAAAAAAAAGGTCCAAAAACAGATGAATGGACAAAGAAGAAGTGGTATATGTACAGAATGGAATATTAGCCATGAAAAAAATAAAACAATGCCATTTGCAGCACCACAGATGAGCCTAGAGATAATCACAAAACGTGAAGTAAGTCAGAATGAAAAGAAAAATGTCCTATGAGATCACTTATGTTATCTGAAAATTCATATAAATAAACATAATGCCAGAGAGAAAGAGAATCTCAGATTGAGAAAACGAACTTATGGTTAAGCCAATGAAAAGGTGTGAGGAATGGATAAATTAGGATATTGGGATTAACAAACATATACTAATACATATAAAATATAGAATCACCAAAGACCTATGGAATACCAAGAGTGGTCTACTCATCACTCTGTAATAACCTACATGGAAAAGGACACGAAGATCAACAGATATATGTATATGTGTAAATGAACAAGATTCTGTACCCCTAGAACAAAAGACAGTTTTAAGTCAAATTGGCTATGATAAACACTATAAATTAAAGACACAAACAAGAATTAAGGAGGCTAAAAGTTATGGGGGTTTGTCCTGCCACATTCTACTCTAATGTGCAACCTAAAAGCACAAATTGCAGGAAGGTTCTGTTTCCCTAGCAAGCAGAGTTGGTAACGTAGAAATGCCACCACCCTAAGGCCGTTTCCTCAAACAGCAGCTTTAAATCCACTGCTAATGGTCACTAACATTCAGAAGGACTGCAGGGGTGTAAATGACTCACGCCCTCAAAAAATGTCCTGGGGTAGGCAATGGCCAAAAGGATTCAAACGCGGCAAATTTTTCAAGAAGGCAATTTGACGTTGTAAGTTTAACTCAATCTTAAACAAAATAAAAAGGATATTGATAAAAGCTGAACGTCAGGAATTACTAGACGCATGCAAATCCAATGTACCCAAAGGTATCACCTCACACCAGTGAGAATGACCATCAGCAAAATGTCTACAAACAACAGATGTTGAAGAAGTTGTGGAGGATAGCGTAACCTCTACGTCTAAGTGGGATGTAAACTGGTAGCAGCCAGTAATCGGAATAGAACGGCAGTGCGTTTGAAGATAAGCCTTGAGTTACCATATGATCCGGAAGGCCCACTATTGGGCCTGTCCCCTGTGAAGGCGAGAATCAAAAAGACACGGGATGGAAAATCGTGTATTGCAGCAGTAGTTACAATAGCCAAGACATGTAAGCAACAAAAGTGTCCATCATCAGATGAATGGACGAAAAAGAGGTCCATGTACACAATGGAATATTAGACACAGAAAAGAAAGAAACAACGGCGTTTGCCGCACCATAGATGAGGCTACAGATAATCACACAACTTGAAGTAAGTCAGAAAGCGAGAGACACATATCCTATGATATCACGTATAGGTGTTATCTAAAAATTGATATTAATCAACTTATGTCCACAGAGAAGGACACTCACGTATTCAGGAAACAAACTTGTGATTAACCAGATGGAAAGGTGTGAGGAATGTCTAACGGAGGATATTGTGTTTAAGAGACATATGCAAAAACTTTTAAAAGAGAGAATCACCAAACACATACCAAACACCAAGAGAGGTCTACACAACATTCTGTAATAATCTATATGGAACAGGATCCAAAAATGAAAAGATAAATGTATCAATGAAACAGATTCTGTACACCTAGAACAAGCAAAACATTGCAATCAAATTTGCTCTGATAAAAATGAAAATTAAGCTACGAATACCAAAAACAAGTTAGTAGACATAACTTCTGGGGGGTTTGTCCTGGCACATTCCACTCTAATTTACAACCTACAACCAGGACGTCCAGGAAGGCCCTGTTGCCCTAGTAACCAGAGTTGGGAATATTGAAATCCAGCCGCCTTGTGGTCCTTTCCTGCAAAGGCAGCTTTAAACCCAGCGCTAATTGTCACTTAATATTCACAATTACTACAGGGCTGTAAATGACACCTGCCCTCAAAAAATGTCCTGGTGTAGGGAATGGCCACAGGAATTCAGAACACGGCAAATTTTTCAAGGAAACAGTTTGAAGAGGTATGTTTTTCTGTTTTACTTTAAAAAAAACAGAAAATGGACGTGGATGAAAGCTCAATATAGGGAACTATTAGATGCATGCAAATCCAAACTACAAAAGGTATCACCACCCAATACTCAAAATGCCATCAGTAAAATATCTACAAACAATAAATGCTGAAGGGGTTTTAGAGAACTGTGTACCCTCTAGTTGCTGGTGGGATGTCAACTGGTAACAGCCAGTAGTGAGAACAGAATGGAGGTGCGTTGAAAGGTAAAAATTGAGCTACCATATGATCTAGTAGGCCCACTGCTGGGCCTATCCCTTGCGAAGACCAGAATCAAAAAGACACAGGCTGGCAATCCTGCACTGCATCAATATTTAGCATAGCCAAGAGTTGCAAGCAACCAAAACGTCCATCAACAGATGAATGCACAAAGAAGAAGTGGACCATGTACACAATGGAATATTCGGCATAGAAAAGAATGAAACACTGCTCTTAGCAGCAACATAGATAAGCCTAGAGATAATCAGAGAACATGAGGTAAGTCGGAAAGCAGACGACAAATATCCTGTGATATCACTTCTAGGTGTTACCCAACAACTGACACAGATGAACACATTTCCACAGAGAAAGACACTCACAGACTTAGAAAACAAACTATGGTTATCTACAAGGAAAGTTGGGAGGAATGGATACATTAAGATTAGGGTTACCATACGTGTACAAAAACATATTAAATACATATATCAAAAAGACCGACCATATACCAAGGGAGGTCTACTGAACGCTCTGTAATAATTTACACGGGGGCTTCCCGGGTGGCGCCGTGGTTAAGAATCCGCCTGGCAATGCAGGGGACACGGCATCGATCCCTGGTCCGGGAAGATCCCACATGCTGCAGAGCAACTAAGCCCGTGCACCACAACTACGGAGCCTGCGCTCTAGAGCCCACGAGCCATGACTACTGAGCCAACACACCAAAACTACTAAAGCCCGCATGCCTAGAGTACGTACTCCACAACAAGAGAAGCCACTGCAGTGAAAAGCCCGTGCACCGCAACGGAGAGTAGCCCCCGCTCACCGCAACTAGTGACAGCCCACATGCAGCAACGAAGATCCAACTCAGCCAAAAGTAAATAAATAAATAAAATAAAATTATTAAAATAAATAGTAATTTACATGGGAAGAGGATCTGTACATGTATAGATATATATGATGTTCAATTCAACCTGACTGTGCCCACCTAGGACAAACACTACTCTAATCATTACCCCAATTTAAAAAATTAAACCCAGGAACAACAATCAATGAGACATAAACTTATTGGGGTTTTCCCTGGCACATTCCATTCTAATTTACAACCTAGCAACACGACTTTCAGGAAGGCTCTGCTGCCCTACTAACCAGATTTGGAATGGAGAAATGCTGTCACCATGTGGCCGTTTCCCACAACAGCAGCTTTAATCACAGGGCTAACGGTCCCTTAAGACTCACAGTAATTGTAGGGCTGTAAATGACACGTGTCCTCAAAAAATGTCCTGGGGTAGGTAATGGTCAAAAAAGTTCACAACACGGAAAAGTTTTCAAGAAAACAATTTGAAGAGGTAAGTTTTACTCACTCTTTTGTTTACAAAAATAGAAGAACATGGATAAAACCTCAATATCAGGAATTATTGGTTGGATGCAAATCCAAACTACAAAAGGAGTGCGCCACCCAATATTCAAAATGACATCAGTAAAAAGTATACAAACAATGAATGTTGACGGGTTTGTCGAGAAATCCATACCCACTATGCTGTTGGTTGGATGTAAACTGGTAACAGCTAATCATGAGAACAGAATGGAGCTGCGTTTAAAAGCTAAACACTGAGCTACCATACGATGAGGCCGATCCCCTTAAGGGCCTATCACCTAAGAAGACCAGAATCGGAAAGACACAGACAGGAAAACATGCACTACAGCAATATTTACAATAGCCAAGACATGCAAGCAAAGAAAATGTCCATCAACAGAGAAATGGACAAAGAAGAAGTGGTATAAGTACCGAATGGAATGTTAGCCTCAGAAAAATATGATCAATGCCGTTTTCAGGATTACGGATGAGCCTAGAAATAATCATATTACGTTAAGTAAGTCAAAAGGGAATGACAAATATCCTATGACATCATTTATAGATGTCATCCTAAGATTGCTACCAATGAACATATTTCCACAGAAAAGGACGCTCACAGATTTAGAAAACAAACGAATGGTTAACCAAAATGAAAGGTGGGAAGACGGATAAATTGGGATTATGGGGGTAACATACATATACTAAGGTATGTTAAATGTATATAAACATATAACATATAAACTATATGAATTATCTATACACCAATACATATAAAATATATAATGACCAAACACCTACCAAATATCAAGGGAGGTCTACTCAACACTCTGTAATAACATACATGGTAACAGGATCCGAAGATGAACAGATATATGTATGTATAACTGACCCGATTCTGTACAGCCAGACAATCACAACACTCTAATCAAAGTTGCTCCGATAGGGGCTTCCCTGGTGTGGCAGTGGTTGAGAATCTGCCTGCCAATGCAGGGGACACGGGTTCGAGCCCTGGTATGGGAAGATTCCACGTGCCGCGGAGCAACTAGGCCCGTGAGCCAAAACTACTGAGCCTGCGCGTCTGGAGCCTGTGCTGTGCAACAAGAGAGGCCGCGATAGTGAGAGGCCCGTGCACCACGATGAAGAGTGGGCCCCGCTTGCCACAACTATAGGAAGCCCTCGCACAGAAATGCAGACCTAACACAGGCAAAAATAAATAAATTAATTATTTAATAAAATAAAAAAATTTACTCCGATAAGAGATATAAATTAAATTTCCAAAACAAACATAAGTAAGGAGATATAAACTTCTGGGGGTTTGTCTGAGCACATTCCACTCTAATTTACAACCGAGGAACACGACGTCCAGGAAGACTCTGTTGCTCTACTAACAAGAGTTGAGGACGTAATAATGCTGCCGCCTTGTGGCTCTTTCCCAGAACAGCAGCTTTAAACACAGTGCTTATGGTCACTTAATATTCACAGGAATGCAGGGCTGTAAATGACACGTGCCCACAAAAAATGCCCTGGGGTAGGGAATAGCCAAGAGAATTCAACACATGACAAAATTTTCAAGAAGTCAATATGAAGAGGGAAGTTGTACTCACTCTTTAAGAAAAAGAAAAAGAAAAAAGGACATACCCAAAGCTCAGTATAAGGAATTATTAGATGCATGAAAATCCAACCTCCAAGAAGGTTTCACCTCACACCTGTCACGTGACAATCACAAAAAGTCTACAAACCATAAATGCTGAAGGGGTTTTAGAGAACTGTATACCTTCTAGCTGCTGGTGGGATGTAAAGCGGTAACGGCACTAATGAAAACAGAATGCAGGTGCTTTAAAAGGTAAAAATTGAGCTACCATATGATCCGGCAGGGCACCTTCTGGGTCTATAACCTACGACCACCAGAATCGGAAAGACAGAGGCAGGCAAATGTGCACTGCAGCAATATTTAAATAGCCAAGACATGGAAGCAAAAAAAAGGTCCAAAAACAGATGAATGGACAAAGAAGAAGTGGTATATGTACAGAATGGAATATTAGCCATGAAAAAAATAAAACAATGCCATTTGCAGCACCACAGATGAGCCTAGAGATAATCACAAAACGTGAAGTAAGTCAGAATGAAAAGAAAAATGTCCTATGAGATCACTTATGTTATCTGAAAATTCATATAAATAAACATAATGCCAGAGAGAAAGAGAATCTCAGATTGAGAAAACGAACTTATGGTTAAGCCAATGAAAAGGTGTGAGGAATGGATAAATTAGGATATTGGGATTAACAAACATATACTAATACATATAAAATATAGAATCACCAAAGACCTATGGAATACCAAGAGTGGTCTACTCATCACTCTGTCATAACCTACATGGAAAAGGACACGAAGATCAACAGATATATGTATATGTGTAAATGAACAAGATTCTGTACCCCTAGAACAAAAGACAGTTTTAAGTCAAATTGGCTCTGATAAACACTATAAATTAAAGACACAAACAAGAATTAAGGAGGCTAAAAGTTATGGGGGTTTGTCCTGCCACATTCTACTCTAATGTGCAACCTAAAAGCACAAATTGCAGGAAGGTTCTGTTTCCCTAGCAAGCAGAGTTGGTAACGTAGAAATGCCACCACCCTAAGGCCGTTTCCTCAAACAGCAGCTTTAAATCCACTGCTAATGGTCACTAACATTCAGAAGGACTGCAGGGGTGTAAATGACTCACGCCCTCAAAAAATGTCCTGGGGTAGGCAATGGCCAAAAGAATTCAAACGCGGCAAATTTTTCAAGAAGGCAATTTGAAGTTGTAAGTTTAACTCAATCTTAAACAAAATAAAAAGGATATTGATAAAAGCTGAACGTCAGGAATTACTAGATGCATGCAAATCCAATCTACCCAAAGGTATCACCTCACACCACTGAGAATGACCATCAGCAAAAAGTCTACAAACAACAGATGTTGAAGAAGTTGTGGAGGACAGCGTAACCTCTACGTCTAAGTGCGATGTAAACTGGTAGCAGCCAATAATCGGAATAGAACGGCAGTGCGTTTCAAGGTAAGCCTTGAGTTACCATATGATCCGGAAGGCCCACTATTGGGCCTGTCCCCTGTGAAGGCCAGAATCAAAAAGACACGGGATGGAAAATCGTGTATTGCAGCAGTAGTTACAATAGCCAAGACATGGAAGCAACAAAAATGTCCATCATCAGATGAATGGACGAAAAAGAGGTCCATGTACACAATGGAATATTAGACACAGAAAAGAAAGAAACAACGCCGTTTGCCGCACCATAGATGAGGCTAGAGATAATCACACAACTTGGAGTAAGTCAGAAAGCGAGAGACACATATCCTATGATATCACGTATAGGTGTTATCTAAAAATTGATAGTAATCAACTTATGTCCACAGAGAAGGACACTCACGTATTCAGGAAACAAACTTGTGATTAACCAGATGGAAAGGTGTGAGGAATGTATAACGGAGGATATTGTGTTTAACAGACATATGCTAATACTTTTAAAAGAGAGAATCACCAAACACATACCGAACACCAAGAGAGGTCTACGCAACATTCTGTAATAACCTATATGGAACAGGATCCAAAAATGAAAAGATAAATGTATCAATGAAACAGATTCTGTACACCTGGAACAAGCAAAACATTGCAATCAAATTTGCTCTGATAAAAATGAAAATTAAGCTACGAATACCAACAACAAGTTAGTAGACATAACTTCTGGGGGGTTTGTCTTGGCACATTCCACTCTAATTTACAACCTACAACCAGGACGTCCAGGAAGGCCCTGTTGCCCTAGTAACCACAGTTGGGAATATAGAAATGCTGCCGCCTTCTGGTCGTTTCCTGCAAAGGCTGATTTAAACCCAGCGCTAATGGTCACTTAATATTCACAATTACTACAGGGCTGTAAATGACACCTGCCCTCAAAAAATGTCCTGGTGTAGGGAATGGCCACAGGAATTCAGAACACGGCAAATTTTTCAAGGAAACAGTTTGAAGAGGTAAGTTTTTCTGTTTTCCTTAAAAAAAAAAAAGAAAATGGAGGTGGATGAAAGCTCAATATAGGGAACTATTAGATGCATGCAAATCCAAACTACAAAAGGTATCACCACCCAACACTCAAAATGCAATCAGTAAAATATCTACAAACAATAAATGCTGAAGGGGTTTTAGAGAACTGTGTACCCTCTAGTTGCTGGTGGGATGTCAACTGGTAACAGCCAGTAGTGAGAAGAGAATGGATGTGCGTTGAAAGGTAAAAATTGAGCTACCATATGATCTAGTAGGCCCACTGCTGGGCCTATTCCTTGAGAAGACCAGAATCAAAAAGACACAGGCTGGCAATCCTGCACTGCATCAATATTTAGCATAGCCAAGAGTTGGAAGCAACCAAAACGTCCATCAACAGATGAATGCACAAAGAAGAAGTGGACCATGTACACAATGGAATATTCGGCATAGAAAAGAATGAAACACTGCTCTTTGCAGCAACATAGATGAGCCTAGAGATAATCAGAGAACATGAGGTAAGTTGGAAAGCAGACGACAAATATCCTGTGATATCACTTCTAGGTGTTACCCAACAACTGACACAGATGAACACATTTCCACAGAGAAAGACACTCACAGACTTAGAAAACAAACTATGGTTATCTACAAGGAAAGTTGGGAGGAATGGATACATTAAGATTAGGGTTACCATACGTGTACAAATACATATTAAATACATATATCAAAAAGAACGACCATATACCAAGGGAGGTCTACTGAACGCTCTGTAATAATTTACACGGGGGCTTCCCGGGTGGCGCCGTGGTTAAGAATCCGCCTGGCAATGCAGGGGACACGGCATCGATCCCTGGTCCGGGAAGATCCCACATGCTGCAGAGCAACTAAGCCCGTGCACCACAACTACGGAGCCTGCGCTCTAGAGCCCACGAGCCATGACTACTGAGCCAACACACCAAAACTACTAAAGCCCGCATGCCTAGAGTACGTACTCCACAACAAGAGAAGCCACTGCAGTGAAAAGCCCGTGCACCGCCACGGAGAGTAGCCCCGCTCACCGCAACTAGTGACAGCCCACATGCAGCAACGAAGATCCAACTCAGCCAAAAGTAAATAAATAAATAAAATAAAATTATTAAAATAAATAGTAATTTACATGGGAAGAGGATCTGTACATGTATAGATATATATGATGTTCAATTCAACCTGACTGTGCCCACCTAGGACAAACACTATTCTAATCATTACCCCAATTTAAAAAATTAAACCCAGGAACAACAATCAATGAGACATAAACTTATTGGGGTTTTCCCTGGCACATTCCATTCTAATTTACAACCTAGCAACACGACTTTCAGGAAGGCTCTGCTGCCCTACTAACCAGATTTGGAATGGAGAAATGCTGTCACCATGTGGCCGTTTCCCACAACAGCAGCTTTAATCACAGGGCTAACGGTCCCTTAAGACTCACAGTAATTGTAGGGCTGTAAATGACACGTGTCCTCAAAAAATGTCCTGGGGTAGGTAATGGTCAAAAAAGTTCACAACACGGAAAAGTTTTCAAGAAAACAATTTGAAGAGGTAAGTTTTACTCACTCTTTTGTTTACAAAAATAGAAGAAGATGGATAAAACCTCAATATCAGGAATTATTGGTTGGATGCAAATCCAAACTACAAAAGGAGTGCGCCACCCAATATTCAAAATGACATCAGTAAAAAGTATACAAACAATGAATGTTGACGGGTTTGTCGAGAAATCCATACCCACTATGCTGTTGGTTGGATGTAAACTGGTAACAGCTAATCATGAGAACAGAATGGAGCTGCGTTTAAAAGCTAAACACTGAGCTACCATACGATGAGGCCGATCCCCTTAAGGGCCTATCACCTAAGAAGACCAGAATCGGAAAGACACAGACAGGAAAACATGCACTACAGCAATATTTACAATAGCCAAGACATGCAAGCAAAGAAAATGTCCATCAACAGAGAAATGGACAAAGAAGAAGTGGTATAAGTACCGAATGGAATGTTAGCCTCAGAAAAATATGATCAATGCCGTTTTCAGGATTACGGATGAGCCTAGAAATAATCATATTACGTTAAGTAAGTCAAAAGGGAATGACAAATATCCTATGACATCATTTATAGATGTCATCCTAAGATTGCTACCAATGAACATATTTCCACAGAAAAGGACGCTCACAGATTTAGAAAACAAACGAATGGTTAACCAAAATGAAAGGTGGGAAGACGGATAAATTGGGATTATGGGGGTAACATACATATACTAAGGTATGTTAAATGTATATAAACATATAACATATAAACTATATGAATTATCTATACACCAATACATATAAAATATATAATGACCAAACACCTACCAAATATCAAGGGAGGTCTACTCAACACTCTGTAATAACATACATGGTAACAGGATCCGAAGATGAACAGATATATGTATGTATAACTGACCCGATTCTGTACAGCCAGACAATCACAACACTCTAATCAAAGTTGCTCCGATAGGGGCTTCCCTGGTGTGGCAGTGGTTGAGAATCTGCCTGCCAATGCAGGGGACACGGGTTCGAGCCCTGGTATGGGAAGATTCCACGTGCCGCGGAGCAACTAGGCCCGTGAGCCAAAACTACTGAGCCTGCGCGTCTGGAGCCTGTGCTCTGCAACAAGAGAGGCGGCGATAGTGAGAGGCCCGTGCACCACGATGAAGAGTGGGCCCCGCTTGCCACAACTATAGGAAGCCCTCGCACAGAAATGCAGACCTAACACAGGCAAAAATAAATAAATTAATTATTTAATAAAATAAAAAAATTTACTCCGATAAGAGATATAAATTAAATTTCCAAAACAAACATAAGTAAGGAGATATAAACTTCTGGGGGTTTGTCTGAGCACATTCCACTCTAATTTACAACCGAGGAACACGACGTCCAGGAAGACTCTGTTGCTCTACTAACAAGAGTTGAGGACGTAATAATGCTGCCGCCTTGTGGCTCTTTCCCAGAACAGCAGCTTTAAACACAGTGCTTATGGTCACTTAATATTCACAGGAATGCAGGGCTGTAAATGACACGTGCCCACAAAAAATGCCCTGGGGTAGGGAATAGCCAAGAGAATTCAACACATGACAAAATTTTCAAGAAGTCAATATGAAGAGGGAAGTTGTACTCACTCTTTAAGAAAAAGAAAAAGAAAAAAGGACATACCCAAAGCTCAGTATAAGGAATTATTAGATGCATGAAAATCCAACCTCCAAGAAGGTTTCACCTCACACCTGTCACGTGACAATCACAAAAAGTCTACAAACCATAAATGCTGAAGGGGTTTTAGAGAACTGTATACCTTCTAGCTGCTGGTGGGATGTAAAGCGGTAACGGCACTAATGAAAACAGAATGCAGGTGCTTTAAAAGGTAAAAATTGAGCTACCATATGATCCGGCAGGGCACCTTCTGGGTCTATAACCTACGACCACCAGAATCGGAAAGACAGAGGCAGGCAAATGTGCACTGCAGCAATATTTAAATAGCCAAGACATGGAAGCAAAAAAAAGGTCCAAAAACAGATGAATGGACAAAGAAGAAGTGGTATATGTACAGAATGGAATATTAGCCATGAAAAAAATAAAACAATGCCATTTGCAGCACCACAGATGAGCCTAGAGATAATCACAAAACGTGAAGTAAGTCAGAATGAAAAGAAAAATGTCCTATGAGATCACTTATGTTATCTGAAAATTCATATAAATAAACATAATGCCAGAGAGAAAGAGAATCTCAGATTGAGAAAACGAACTTATGGTTAAGCCAATGAAAAGGTGTGAGGAATGGATAAATTAGGATATTGGGATTAACAAACATATACTAATACATATAAAATATAGAATCACCAAAGACCTATGGAATACCAAGAGTGGTCTACTCATCACTCTGTAATAACCTACATGGAAAAGGACACGAAGATCAACAGATATATGTATATGTGTAAATGAACAAGATTCTGTACCCCTAGAACAAAAGACAGTTTTAAGTCAAATTGGCTATGATAAACACTATAAATTAAAGACACAAACAAGAATTAAGGAGGCTAAAAGTTATGGGGGTTTGTCCTGCCACATTCTACTCTAATGTGCAACCTAAAAGCACAAATTGCAGGAAGGTTCTGTTTCCCTAGCAAGCAGAGTTGGTAACGTAGAAATGCCACCACCCTAAGGCCGTTTCCTCAAACAGCAGCTTTAAATCCACTGCTAATGGTCACTAACATTCAGAAGGACTGCAGGGGTGTAAATGACTCACGCCCTCAAAAAATGTCCTGGGGTAGGCAATGGCCAAAAGAATTCAAACGCGGCAAATTTTTCAAGAAGGCAATTTGAAGTTGTAAGTTTAACTCAATCTTAAACAAAATAAAAAGGATATTGATAAAAGCTGAACGTCAGGAATTACTAGACGCATGCAAATCCAATGTACCCAAAGGTATCACCTCACACCAGTGAGAATGACCATCAGCAAAATGTCTACAAACAACAGATGTTGAAGAAGTTGTGGAGGATAGCGTAACCTCTACGTCTAAGTGGGATGTAAACTGGTAGCAGCCAGTAATCGGAATAGAACGGCAGTGCGTTTGAAGATAAGCCTTGAGTTACCATATGATCCGGAAGGCCCACTATTGGGCCTGTCCCCTGTGAAGGCGAGAATCAAAAAGACACGGGATGGAAAATCGTGTATTGCAGCAGTAGTTACAATAGCCAAGACATGTAAGCAACAAAAGTGTCCATCATCAGATGAATGGACGAAAAAGAGGTCCATGTACACAATGGAATATTAGACACAGAAAAGAAAGAAACAACGGCGTTTGCCGCACCATAGATGAGGCTACAGATAATCACACAACTTGAAGTAAGTCAGAAAGCGAGAGACACATATCCTATGATATCACGTATAGGTGTTATCTAAAAATTGATATTAATCAACTTATGTCCACAGAGAAGGACACTCACGTATTCAGGAAACAAACTTGTGATTAACCAGATGGAAAGGTGTGAGGAATGTCTAACGGAGGATATTGTGTTTAAGAGACATATGCAAAAACTTTTAAAAGAGAGAATCACCAAACACATACCAAACACCAAGAGAGGTCTACACAACATTCTGTAATAATCTATATGGAACAGGATCCAAAAATGAAAAGATAAATGTATCAATGAAACAGATTCTGTACACCTAGAACAAGCAAAACATTGCAATCAAATTTGCTCTGATAAAAATGAAAATTAAGCTACGAATACCAAAAACAAGTTAGTAGACATAACTTCTGGGGGGTTTGTCCTGGCACATTCCACTCTAATTTACAACCTACAACCAGGACGTCCAGGAAGGCCCTGTTGCCCTAGTAACCAGAGTTGGGAATATTGAAATCCAGCCGCCTTGTGGTCCTTTCCTGCAAAGGCAGCTTTAAACCCAGCGCTAATGGTCACTTAATATTCACAATTACTACAGGGCTGTAAATGACACCTGCCCTCAAAAAATGTCCTGGTGTAGGGAATGGCCACAGGAATTCAGAACACGGCAAATTTTTCAAGGAAACAGTTTGAAGAGGTATGTTTTTCTGTTTTACTTTAAAAAAAACAGAAAATGGACGTGGATGAAAGCTCAATATAGGGAACTATTAGATGCATGCAAATCCAAACTACAAAAGGTATCACCACCCAATACTCAAAATGCCATCAGTAAAATATCTACAAACAATAAATGCTGAAGGGGTTTTAGAGAACTGTGTACCCTCTAGTTGCTGGTGGGATGTCAACTGGTAACAGCCAGTAGTGAGAACAGAATGGAGGTGCGTTGAAAGGTAAAAATTGAGCTACCATATGATCTAGTAGGCCCACTGCTGGGCCTATCCCTTGCGAAGACCAGAATCAAAAAGACACAGGCTGGCAATCCTGCACTGCATCAATATTTAGCATAGCCAAGAGTTGCAAGCAACCAAAACGTCCATCAACAGATGAATGCACAAAGAAGAAGTGGACCATGTACACAATGGAATATTCGGCATAGAAAAGAATGAAACACTGCTCTTTGCAGCAACATAGATAAGCCTAGAGATAATCAGAGAACATGAGGTAAGTCGGAAAGCAGACGACAAATATCCTGTGATATCACTTCTAGGTGTTACCCAACAACTGACACAGATGAACACATTTCCACAGAGAAAGACACTCACAGACTTAGAAAACAAACTATGGTTATCTACAAGGAAAGTTGGGAGGAATGGATACATTAAGATTAGGGTTACCATACGTGTACAAAAACATATTAAATACATATATCAAAAAGACCGACCATATACCAAGGGAGGTCTACTGAACGCTCTGTAATAATTTACACGGGGGCTTCCCGGGTGGCGCCGTGGTTAAGAATCCGCCTGGCAATGCAGGGGACACGGCATCGATCCCTGGTCCGGGAAGATCCCACATGCTGCAGAGCAACTAAGCCCGTGCACCACAACTACGGAGCCTGCGCTCTAGAGCCCACGAGCCATGACTACTGAGCCAACACACCAAAACTACTAAAGCCCGCATGCCTAGAGTACGTACTCCACAACAAGAGAAGCCACTGCAGTGAAAAGCCCGTGCACCGCAACGGAGAGTAGCCCCCGCTCACCGCAACTAGTGACAGCCCACATGCAGCAACGAAGATCCAACTCAGCCAAAAGTAAATAAATAAATAAAATAAAATTATTAAAATAAATAGTAATTTACATGGGAAGAGGATCTGTACATGTATAGATATATATGATGTTCAATTCAACCTGACTGTGCCCACCTAGGACAAACACTACTCTAATCATTACCCCAATTTAAAAAATTAAACCCAGGAACAACAATCAATGAGACATAAACTTATTGGGGTTTTCCCTGGCACATTCCATTCTAATTTACAACCTAGCAACACGACTTTCAGGAAGGCTCTGCTGCCCTACTAACCAGATTTGGAATGGAGAAATGCTGTCACCATGTGGCCGTTTCCCACAACAGCAGCTTTAATCACAGGGCTAACGGTCCCTTAAGACTCACAGTAATTGTAGGGCTGTAAATGACACGTGTCCTCAAAAAATGTCCTGGGGTAAGTAATGGTCAAAAAAGTTCACAACACGGAAAAGTTTTCAAGAAAACAATTTGAAGAGGTAAGTTTTACTCACTCTTTTGTTTACAAAAATAGAAGAACATGGATAAAACCTCAATATCAGGAATTATTGGTTGGATGCAAATCCAAACTACAAAAAGAGTGCGCCACCCAATATTCAAAATGACATCAGTAAAAAGTATACAAACAATGAATGTTGACGGGTTTGTCGAGAAATCCATACCCACTATGCTGTTGGTTGGATGTAAACTGGTAACAGCTAATCATGAGAACAGAATGGAGCTGCGTTTAAAAGCTAAACACTGAGCTACCATACGATGAGGCCGATCCCCTTAAGGGCCTATCACCTAAGAAGACCAGAATCGGAAAGACACAGACAGGAAAACATGCACTACAGCAATATTTACAATAGCCAAGACATGCAAGCAAAGAAAATGTCCATCAACAGAGAAATGGACAAAGAAGAAGTGGTATAAGTACCGAATGGAATGTTAGCCTCAGAAAAATATGATCAATGCCGTTTTCAGGATTACGGATGAGCCTAGAAATAATCATATTACGTTAAGTAAGTCAAAAGGGAATGACAAATATCCTATGACATCATTTATAGATGTCATCCTAAGATTGCTACCAATGAACATATTTCCACAGAAAAGGACGCTCACAGATTTAGAAAACAAACGAATGGTTAACCAAAATGAAAGGTGGGAAGACGGATAAATTGGGATTATGGGGGTAACATACATATACTAAGGTATGTTAAATGTATATAAACATATAACATATAAACTATATGAATTATCTATACACCAATACATATAAAATATATAATGACCAAACACCTACCAAATATCAAGGGAGGTCTACTCAACACTCTGTAATAACATACATGGTAACAGGATCCGAAGATGAACAGATATATGTATGTATAACTGACCCGATTCTGTACAGCCAGACAATCACAACACTCTAATCAAAGTTGCTCCGATAGGGGCTTCCCTGGTGTGGCAGTGGTTGAGAATCTGCCTGCCAATGCAGGGGACACGGGTTCGAGCCCTGGTATGGGAAGATTCCACGTGCCGCGGAGCAACTAGGCCCGTGAGCCAAAACTACTGAGCCTGCGCGTCTGGAGCCTGTGCTCTGCAACAAGAGAGGCCGCGATAGTGAGAGGCCCGTGCACCACGATGAAGAGTGGGCCCCGCTTGCCACAACTATAGGAAGCCCTCGCACAGAAATGCAGACCTAACACAGGCAAAAATAAATAAATTAATTATTTAATAAAATAAAAAAATTTACTCCGATAAGAGATATAAATTAAATTTCCAAAACAAACATAAGTAAGGAGATATAAACTTCTGGGGGTTTGTCTGAGCACATTCCACTCTAATTTACAACCGAGGAACACGACGTCCAGGAAGACTCTGTTGCTCTACTAACAAGAGTTGAGGACGTAATAATGCTGCCGCCTTGTGGCTCTTTCCCAGAACAGCAGCTTTAAACACAGTGCTTATGGTCACTTAATATTCACAGGAATGCAGGGCTGTAAATGACACGTGCCCACAAAAAATGCCCTGGGGTAGGGAATAGCCAAGAGAATTCAACACATGACAAAATTTTCAAGAAGTCAATATGAAGAGGGAAGTTGTACTCACTCTTTAAGAAAAAGAAAAAGAAAAAAGGACATACCCAAAGCTCAGTATAAGGAATTATTAGATGCATGAAAATCCAACCTCCAAGAAGGTTTCACCTCACACCTGTCACGTGACAATCACAAAAAGTCTACAAACCATAAATGCTGAAGGGGTTTTAGAGAACTGTATACCTTCTAGCTGCTGGTGGGATGTAAAGCGGTAACGGCACTAATGAAAACAGAATGCAGGTGCTTTAAAAGGTAAAAATTGAGCTACCATATGATCCGGCAGGGCACCTTCTGGGTCTATAACCTACGACCACCAGAATCGGAAAGACAGAGGCAGGCAAATGTGCACTGCAGCAATATTTAAATAGCCAAGACATGGAAGCAAAAAAAAGGTCCAAAAACAGATGAATGGACAAAGAAGAAGTGGTATATGTACAGAATGGAATATTAGCCATGAAAAAAATAAAACAATGCCATTTGCAGCACCACAGATGAGCCTAGAGATAATCACAAAACGTGAAGTAAGTCAGAATGAAAAGAAAAATGTCCTATGAGATCACTTATGTTATCTGAAAATTCATATAAATAAACATAATGCCAGAGAGAAAGAGAATCTCAGATTGAGAAAACGAACTTATGGTTAAGCCAATGAAAAGGTGTGAGGAATGGATAAATTAGGATATTGGGATTAACAAACATATACTAATACATATAAAATATAGAATCACCAAAGACCTATGGAATACCAAGAGTGGTCTACTCATCACTCTGTAATAACCTACATGGAAAAGGACACGAAGATCAACAGATATATGTATATGTGTAAATGAACAAGATTCTGTACCCCTAGAACAAAAGACAGTTTTAAGTCAAATTGGCTCTGATAAACACTATAAATTAAAGACACAAACAAGAATTAAGGAGGCTAAAAGTTATGGGGGTTTGTCCTGCCACATTCTACTCTAATGTGCAACCTAAAAGCACAAATTGCAGGAAGGTTCTGTTTCCCTAGCAAGCAGAGTTGGTAACGTAGAAATGCCACCACCCTAAGGCCGTTTCCTCAAACAGCAGCTTTAAATCCACTGCTAATGGTCACTAACATTCAGAAGGACTGCAGGGGTGTAAATGACTCACGCCCTCAAAAAATGTCCTGGGGTAGGCAATGGCCAAAAGAATTCAAACGCGGCAAATTTTTCAAGAAGGCAATTTGAAGTTGTAAGTTTAACTCAATCTTAAACAAAATAAAAAGGATATTGATAAAAGCTGAACGTCAGGAATTACTAGACGCATGCAAATCCAATGTACCCAAAGGTATCACCTCACACCAGTGAGAATGACCATCAGCAAAATGTCTACAAACAACAGATGTTGAAGAAGTTGTGGAGGATAGCGTAACCTCTACGTCTAAGTGGGATGTAAACTGGTAGCAGCCAGTAATCGGAATAGAACGGCAGTGCGTTTGAAGATAAGCCTTGAGTTACCATATGATCCGGAAGGCCCACTATTGGGCCTGTCCCCTGTGAAGGCGAGAATCAAAAAGACACGGGATGGAAAATCGTGTATTGCAGCAGTAGTTACAATAGCCAAGACATGTAAGCAACAAAAGTGTCCATCATCAGATGAATGGACGAAAAAGAGGTCCATGTACACAATGGAATATTAGACACAGAAAAGAAAGAAACAACGGCGTTTGCCGCACCATAGATGAGGCTACAGATAATCACACAACTTGAAGTAAGTCAGAAAGCGAGAGACACATATCCTATGATATCACGTATAGGTGTTATCTAAAAATTGATATTAATCAACTTATGTCCACAGAGAAGGACACTCACGTATTCAGGAAACAAACTTGTGATTAACCAGATGGAAAGGTGTGAGGAATGTCTAACGGAGGATATTGTGTTTAAGAGACATATGCAAAAACTTTTAAAAGAGAGAATCACCAAACACATACCAAACACCAAGAGAGGTCTACACAACATTCTGTAATAATCTATATGGAACAGGATCCAAAAATGAAAAGATAAATGTATCAATGAAACAGATTCTGTACACCTAGAACAAGCAAAACATTGCAATCAAATTTGCTCTGATAAAAATGAAAATTAAGCTACGAATACCAAAAACAAGTTAGTAGACATAACTTCTGGGGGGTTTGTCCTGGCATATTCCACTCTAATTTACAACCTACAACCAGGACGTCCAGGAAGGCCCTGTTGCCCTAGTAACCAGAGTTGGGAATATTGAAATCCAGCCGCCTTGTGGTCCTTTCCTGCAAAGGCAGCTTTAAACCCAGCGCTAATTGTCACTTAATATTCACAATTACTACAGGGCTGTAAATGACACCTGCCCTCAAAAAATGTCCTGGTGTAGGGAATGGCCACAGGAATTCAGAACACGGCAAATTTTTCAAGGAAACAGTTTGAAGAGGTATGTTTTTCTGTTTTACTTTAAAAAAAACAGAAAATGGACGTGGATGAAAGCTCAATATAGGGAACTATTAGATGCATGCAAATCCAAACTACAAAAGGTATCACCACCCAATACTCAAAATGCCATCAGTAAAATATCTACAAACAATAAATGCTGAAGGGGTTTTAGAGAACTGTGTACCCTCTAGTTGCTGGTGGGATGTCAACTGGTAACAGCCAGTAGTGAGAACAGAATGGAGGTGCGTTGAAAGGTAAAAATTGAGCTACCATATGATCTAGTAGGCCCACTGCTGGGCCTATCCCTTGCGAAGACCAGAATCAAAAAGACACAGGCTGGCAATCCTGCACTGCATCAATATTTAGCATAGCCAAGAGTTGCAAGCAACCAAAACGTCCATCAACAGATGAATGCACAAAGAAGAAGTGGACCATGTACACAATGGAATATTCGGCATAGAAAAGAATGAAACACTGCTCTTTGCAGCAACATAGATAAGCCTAGAGATAATCAGAGAACATGAGGTAAGTCGGAAAGCAGACGACAAATATCCTGTGATATCACTTCTAGGTGTTACCCAACAACTGACACAGATGAACACATTTCCACAGAGAAAGACACTCACAGACTTAGAAAACAAACTATGGTTATCTACAAGGAAAGTTGGGAGGAATGGATACATTAAGATTAGGGTTACCATACGTGTACAAAAACATATTAAATACATATATCAAAAAGACCGACCATATACCAAGGGAGGTCTACTGAACGCTCTGTAATAATTTACACGGGGGCTTCCCGGGTGGCGCCGTGGTTAAGAATCCGCCTGGCAATGCAGGGGACACGGCATCGATCCCTGGTCCGGGAAGATCCCACATGCTGCAGAGCAACTAAGCCCGTGCACCACAACTACGGAGCCTGCGCTCTAGAGCCCACGAGCCATGACTACTGAGCCAACACACCAAAACTACTAAAGCCCGCATGCCTAGAGTACGTACTCCACAACAAGAGAAGCCACTGCAGTGAAAAGCCCGTGCACCGCAACGGAGAGTAGCCCCCGCTCACCGCAACTAGTGACAGCCCACATGCAGCAACGAAGATCCAACTCAGCCAAAAGTAAATAAATAAATAAAATAAAATTATTAAAATAAATAGTAATTTACATGGGAAGAGGATCTGTACATGTATAGATATATATGATGTTCAATTCAACCTGACTGTGCCCACCTAGGACAAACACTACTCTAATCATTACCCCAATTTAAAAAATTAAACCCAGGAACAACAATCAATGAGACATAAACTTATTGGGGTTTTCCCTGGCACATTCCATTCTAATTTACAACCTAGCAACACGACTTTCAGGAAGGCTCTGCTGCCCTACTAACCAGATTTGGAATGGAGAAATGCTGTCACCATGTGGCCGTTTCCCACAACAGCAGCTTTAATCACAGGGCTAACGGTCCCTTAAGACTCACAGTAATTGTAGGGCTGTAAATGACACGTGTCCTCAAAAAATGTCCTGGGGTAGGTAATGGTCAAAAAAGTTCACAACACGGAAAAGTTTTCAAGAAAACAATTTGAAGAGGTAAGTTTTACTCACTCTTTTGTTTACAAAAATAGAAGAACATGGATAAAACCTCAATATCAGGAATTATTGGTTGGATGCAAATCCAAACTACAAAAGGAGTGCGCCACCCAATATTCAAAATGACATCAGTAAAAAGTATACAAACAATGAATGTTGACGGGTTTGTCGAGAAATCCATACCCACTATGCTGTTGGTTGGATGTAAACTGGTAACAGCTAATCATGAGAACAGAATGGAGCTGCGTTTAAAAGCTAAACACTGAGCTACCATACGATGAGGCCGATCCCCTTAAGGGCCTATCACCTAAGAAGACCAGAATCGGAAAGACACAGACAGGAAAACATGCACTACAGCAATATTTACAATAGCCAAGACATGCAAGCAAAGAAAATGTCCATCAACAGAGAAATGGACAAAGAAGAAGTGGTATAAGTACCGAATGGAATGTTAGCCTCAGAAAAATATGATCAATGCCGTTTTCAGGATTACGGATGAGCCTAGAAATAATCATATTACGTTAAGTAAGTCAAAAGGGAATGACAAATATCCTATGACATCATTTATAGATGTCATCCTAAGATTGCTACCAATGAACATATTTCCACAGAAAAGGACGCTCACAGATTTAGAAAACAAACGAATGGTTAACCAAAATGAAAGGTGGGAAGACGGATAAATTGGGATTATGGGGGTAACATACATATACTAAGGTATGTTAAATGTATATAAACATATAACATATAAACTATATGAATTATCTATACACCAATACATATAAAATATATAATGACCAAACACCTACCAAATATCAAGGGAGGTCTACTCAACACTCTGTAATAACATACATGGTAACAGGATCCGAAGATGAACAGATATATGTATGTATAACTGACCCGATTCTGTACAGCCAGACAATCACAACACTCTAATCAAAGTTGCTCCGATAGGGGCTTCCCTGGTGTGGCAGTGGTTGAGAATCTGCCTGCCAATGCAGGGGACACGGGTTCGAGCCCTGGTATGGGAAGATTCCACGTGCCGCGGAGCAACTAGGCCCGTGAGCCAAAACTACTGAGCCTGCGCGTCTGGAGCCTGTGCTCTGCAACAAGAGAGGCGGCGATAGTGAGAGGCCCGTGCACCACGATGAAGAGTGGGCCCCGCTTGCCACAACTATAGGAAGCCCTCGCACAGAAATGCAGACCTAACACAGGCAAAAATAAATAAATTAATTATTTAATAAAATAAAAAAATTTACTCCGATAAGAGATATAAATTAAATTTCAAAAACAAACATAAGTAAGGAGATATAAACTTCTGGGGGTTTGTCTGAGCACATTCCACTCTAATTTACAACCGAGGAACACGACGTCCAGGAAGACTCTGTTGCTCTACTAACAAGAGTTGAGGACGTAATAATGCTGCCGCCTTGTGGCTCTTTCCCAGAACAGCAGCTTTAAACACAGTGCTTATGGTCACTTAATATTCACAGGAATGCAGGGCTGTAAATGACACGTGCCCACAAAAAATGCCCTGGGGTAGGGAATAGCCAAGAGAATTCAACACATGACAAAATTTTCAAGAAGTCAATATGAAGAGGGAAGTTGTACTCACTCTTTAAGAAAAAGAAAAAGAAAAAAGGACATACCCAAAGCTCAGTATAAGGAATTATTAGATGCATGAAAATCCAACCTCCAAGAAGGTTTCACCTCACACCTGTCACGTGACAATCACAAAAAGTCTACAAACCATAAATGCTGAAGGGGTTTTAGAGAACTGTATACCTTCTAGCTGCTGGTGGGATGTAAAGCGGTAACGGCACTAATGAAAACAGAATGCAGGTGCTTTAAAAGGTAAAAATTGAGCTACCATATGATCCGGCAGGGCACCTTCTGGGTCTATAACCTACGACCACCAGAATCGGAAAGACAGAGGCAGGCAAATGTGCACTGCAGCAATATTTAAATAGCCAAGACATGGAAGCAAAAAAAAGGTCCAAAAACAGATGAATGGACAAAGAAGAAGTGGTATATGTACAGAATGGAATATTAGCCATGAAAAAAATAAAACAATGCCATTTGCAGCACCACAGATGAGCCTAGAGATAATCACAAAACGTGAAGTAAGTCAGAATGAAAAGAAAAATGTCCTATGAGATCACTTATGTTATCTGAAAATTCATATAAATAAACATAATGCCAGAGAGAAAGAGAATCTCAGATTGAGAAAACGAACTTATGGTTAAGCCAATGAAAAGGTGTGAGGAATGGATAAATTAGGATATTGGGATTAACAAACATATACTAATACATATAAAATATAGAATCACCAAAGACCTATGGAATACCAAGAGTGGTCTACTCATCACTCTGTAATAACCTACATGGAAAAGGACACGAAGATCAACAGATATATGTATATGTGTAAATGAACAAGATTCTGTACCCCTAGAACAAAAGACAGTTTTAAGTCAAATTGGCTATGATAAACACTATAAATTAAAGACACAAACAAGAATTAAGGAGGCTAAAAGTTATGGGGGTTTGTCCTGCCACATTCTACTCTAATGTGCAACCTAAAAGCACAAATTGCAGGAAGGTTCTGTTTCCCTAGCAAGCAGAGTTGGTAACGTAGAAATGCCACCACCCTAAGGCCGTTTCCTCAAACAGCAGCTTTAAATCCACTGCTAATGGTCACTAACATTCAGAAGGACTGCAGGGGTGTAAATGACTCACGCCCTCAAAAAATGTCCTGGGGTAGGCAATGGCCAAAAGAATTCAAACGCGGCAAATTTTTCAAGAAGGCAATTTGAAGTTGTAAGTTTAACTCAATCTTAAACAAAATAAAAAGGATATTGATAAAAGCTGAACGTCAGGAATTACTAGACGCATGCAAATCCAATGTACCCAAAGGTATCACCTCACACCAGTGAGAATGACCATCAGCAAAATGTCTACAAACAACAGATGTTGAAGAAGTTGTGGAGGATAGCGTAACCTCTACGTCTAAGTGGGATGTAAACTGGTAGCAGCCAGTAATCGGAATAGAACGGCAGTGCGTTTGAAGATAAGCCTTGAGTTACCATATGATCCGGAAGGCCCACTATTGGGCCTGTCCCCTGTGAAGGCGAGAATCAAAAAGACACGGGATGGAAAATCGTGTATTGCAGCAGTAGTTACAATAGCCAAGACATGTAAGCAACAAAAGTGTCCATCATCAGATGAATGGACGAAAAAGAGGTCCATGTACACAATGGAATATTAGACACAGAAAAGAAAGAAACAACGGCGTTTGCCGCACCATAGATGAGGCTACAGATAATCACACAACTTGAAGTAAGTCAGAAAGCGAGAGACACATATCCTATGATATCACGTATAGGTGTTATCTAAAAATTGATATTAATCAACTTATGTCCACAGAGAAGGACACTCACGTATTCAGGAAACAAACTTGTGATTAACCAGATGGAAAGGTGTGAGGAATGTCTAACGGAGGATATTGTGTTTAAGAGACATATGCAAAAACTTTTAAAAGAGAGAATCACCAAACACATACCAAACACCAAGAGAGGTCTACACAACATTCTGTAATAATCTATATGGAACAGGATCCAAAAATGAAAAGATAAATGTATCAATGAAACAGATTCTGTACACCTAGAACAAGCAAAACATTGCAATCAAATTTGCTCTGATAAAAATGAAAATTAAGCTACGAATACCAAAAACAAGTTAGTAGACATAACTTCTGGGGGGTTTGTCCTGGCATATTCCACTCTAATTTACAACCTACAACCAGGACGTCCAGGAAGGCCCTGTTGCCCTAGTAACCAGAGTTGGGAATATTGAAATCCAGCCGCCTTGTGGTCCTTTCCTGCAAAGGCAGCTTTAAACCCAGCGCTAATTGTCACTTAATATTCACAATTACTACAGGGCTGTAAATGACACCTGCCCTCAAAAAATGTCCTGGTGTAGGGAATGGCCACAGGAATTCAGAACACGGCAAATTTTTCAAGGAAACAGTTTGAAGAGGTATGTTTTTCTGTTTTACTTTAAAAAAAACAGAAAATGGACGTGGATGAAAGCTCAATATAGGGAACTATTAGATGCATGCAAATCCAAACTACAAAAGGTATCACCACCCAATACTCAAAATGCCATCAGTAAAATATCTACAAACAATAAATGCTGAAGGGGTTTTAGAGAACTGTGTACCCTCTAGTTGCTGGTGGGATGTCAACTGGTAACAGCCAGTAGTGAGAACAGAATGGAGGTGCGTTGAAAGGTAAAAATTGAGCTACCATATGATCTAGTAGGCCCACTGCTGGGCCTATCCCTTGCGAAGACCAGAATCAAAAAGACACAGGCTGGCAATCCTGCACTGCATCAATATTTAGCATAGCCAAGAGTTGCAAGCAACCAAAACGTCCATCAACAGATGAATGCACAAAGAAGAAGTGGACCATGTACACAATGGAATATTCGGCATAGAAAAGAATGAAACACTGCTCTTTGCAGCAACATAGATAAGCCTAGAGATAATCAGAGAACATGAGGTAAGTCGGAAAGCAGACGACAAATATCCTGTGATATCACTTCTAGGTGTTACCCAACAACTGACACAGATGAACACATTTCCACAGAGAAAGACACTCACAGACTTAGAAAACAAACTATGGTTATCTACAAGGAAAGTTGGGAGGAATGGATACATTAAGATTAGGGTTACCATACGTGTACAAAAACATATTAAATACATATATCAAAAAGACCGACCATATACCAAGGGAGGTCTACTGAACGCTCTGTAATAATTTACACGGGGGCTTCCCGGGTGGCGCCGTGGTTAAGAATCCGCCTGGCAATGCAGGGGACACGGCATCGATCCCTGGTCCGGGAAGATCCCACATGCTGCAGAGCAACTAAGCCCGTGCACCACAACTACGGAGCCTGCGCTCTAGAGCCCACGAGCCATGACTACTGAGCCAACACACCAAAACTACTAAAGCCCGCATGCCTAGAGTACGTACTCCACAACAAGAGAAGCCACTGCAGTGAAAAGCCCGTGCACCGCAACGGAGAGTAGCCCCCGCTCACCGCAACTAGTGACAGCCCACATGCAGCAACGAAGATCCAACTCAGCCAAAAGTAAATAAATAAATAAAATAAAATTATTAAAATAAATAGTAATTTACATGGGAAGAGGATCTGTACATGTATAGATATATATGATGTTCAATTCAACCTGACTGTGCCCACCTAGGACAAACACTACTCTAATCATTACCCCAATTTAAAAAATTAAACCCAGGAACAACAATCAATGAGACATAAACTTATTGGGGTTTTCCCTGGCACATTCCATTCTAATTTACAACCTAGCAACACGACTTTCAGGAAGGCTCTGCTGCCCTACTAACCAGATTTGGAATGGAGAAATGCTGTCACCATGTGGCCGTTTCCCACAACAGCAGCTTTAATCACAGGGCTAACGGTCCCTTAAGACTCACAGTAATTGTAGGGCTGTAAATGACACGTGTCCTCAAAAAATGTCCTGGGGTAGGTAATGGTCAAAAAAGTTCACAACACGGAAAAGTTTTCAAGAAAACAATTTGAAGAGGTAAGTTTTACTCACTCTTTTGTTTACAAAAATAGAAGAACATGGATAAAACCTCAATATCAGGAATTATTGGTTGGATGCAAATCCAAACTACAAAAGGAGTGCGCCACCCAATATTCAAAATGACATCAGTAAAAAGTATACAAACAATGAATGTTGACGGGTTTGTCGAGAAATCCATACCCACTATGCTGTTGGTTGGATGTAAACTGGTAACAGCTAATCATGAGAACAGAATGGAGCTGCGTTTAAAAGCTAAACACTGAGCTACCATACGATGAGGCCGATCCCCTTAAGGGCCTATCACCTAAGAAGACCAGAATCGGAAAGACACAGACAGGAAAACATGCACTACAGCAATATTTACAATAGCCAAGACATGCAAGCAAAGAAAATGTCCATCAACAGAGAAATGGACAAAGAAGAAGTGGTATAAGTACCGAATGGAATGTTAGCCTCAGAAAAATATGATCAATGCCGTTTTCAGGATTACGGATGAGCCTAGAAATAATCATATTACGTTAAGTAAGTCAAAAGGGAATGACAAATATCCTATGACATCATTTATAGATGTCATCCTAAGATTGCTACCAATGAACATATTTCCACAGAAAAGGACGCTCACAGATTTAGAAAACAAACGAATGGTTAACCAAAATGAAAGGTGGGAAGACGGATAAATTGGGATTATGGGGGTAACATACATATACTAAGGTATGTTAAATGTATATAAACATATAACATATAAACTATATGAATTATCTATACACCAATACATATAAAATATATAATGACCAAACACCTACCAAATATCAAGGGAGGTCTACTCAACACTCTGTAATAACATACATGGTAACAGGATCCGAAGATGAACAGATATATGTATGTATAACTGACCCGATTCTGTACAGCCAGACAATCACAACACTCTAATCAAAGTTGCTCCGATAGGGGCTTCCCTGGTGTGGCAGTGGTTGAGAATCTGCCTGCCAATGCAGGGGACACGGGTTCGAGCCCTGGTATGGGAAGATTCCACGTGCCGCGGAGCAACTAGGCCCGTGAGCCAAAACTACTGAGCCTGCGCGTCTGGAGCCTGTGCTGTGCAACAAGAGAGGCCGCGATAGTGAGAGGCCCGTGCACCACGATGAAGAGTGGGCCCCGCTTGCCACAACTATAGGAAGCCCTCGCACAGAAATGCAGACCTAACACAGGCAAAAATAAATAAATTAATTATTTAATAAAATAAAAAAATTTACTCCGATAAGAGATATAAATTAAATTTCCAAAACAAACATAAGTAAGGAGATATAAACTTCTGGGGGTTTGTCTGAGCACATTCCACTCTAATTTACAACCGAGGAACACGACGTCCAGGAAGACTCTGTTGCTCTACTAACAAGAGTTGAGGACGTAATAATGCTGCCGCCTTGTGGCTCTTTCCCAGAACAGCAGCTTTAAACACAGTGCTTATGGTCACTTAATATTCACAGGAATGCAGGGCTGTAAATGACACGTGCCCACAAAAAATGCCCTGGGGTAGGGAATAGCCAAGAGAATTCAACACATGACAAAATTTTCAAGAAGTCAATATGAAGAGGGAAGTTGTACTCACTCTTTAAGAAAAAGAAAAAGAAAAAAGGACATACCCAAAGCTCAGTATAAGGAATTATTAGATGCATGAAAATCCAACCTCCAAGAAGGTTTCACCTCACACCTGTCACGTGACAATCACAAAAAGTCTACAAACCATAAATGCTGAAGGGGTTTTAGAGAACTGTATACCTTCTAGCTGCTGGTGGGATGTAAAGCGGTAACGGCACTAATGAAAACAGAATGCAGGTGCTTTAAAAGGTAAAAATTGAGCTACCATATGATCCGGCAGGGCACCTTCTGGGTCTATAACCTACGACCACCAGAATCGGAAAGACAGAGGCAGGCAAATGTGCACTGCAGCAATATTTAAATAGCCAAGACATGGAAGCAAAAAAAAGGTCCAAAAACAGATGAATGGACAAAGAAGAAGTGGTATATGTACAGAATGGAATATTAGCCATGAAAAAAATAAAACAATGCCATTTGCAGCACCACAGATGAGCCTAGAGATAATCACAAAACGTGAAGTAAGTCAGAATGAAAAGAAAAATGTCCTATGAGATCACTTATGTTATCTGAAAATTCATATAAATAAACATAATGCCAGAGAGAAAGAGAATCTCAGATTGAGAAAACGAACTTATGGTTAAGCCAATGAAAAGGTGTGAGGAATGGATAAATTAGGATATTGGGATTAACAAACATATACTAATACATATAAAATATAGAATCACCAAAGACCTATGGAATACCAAGAGTGGTCTACTCATCACTCTGTCATAACCTACATGGAAAAGGACACGAAGATCAACAGATATATGTATATGTGTAAATGAACAAGATTCTGTACCCCTAGAACAAAAGACAGTTTTAAGTCAAATTGGCTCTGATAAACACTATAAATTAAAGACACAAACAAGAATTAAGGAGGCTAAAAGTTATGGGGGTTTGTCCTGCCACATTCTACTCTAATGTGCAACCTAAAAGCACAAATTGCAGGAAGGTTCTGTTTCCCTAGCAAGCAGAGTTGGTAACGTAGAAATGCCACCACCCTAAGGCCGTTTCCTCAAACAGCAGCTTTAAATCCACTGCTAATGGTCACTAACATTCAGAAGGACTGCAGGGGTGTAAATGACTCACGCCCTCAAAAAATGTCCTGGGGTAGGCAATGGCCAAAAGAATTCAAACGCGGCAAATTTTTCAAGAAGGCAATTTGAAGTTGTAAGTTTAACTCAATCTTAAACAAAATAAAAAGGATATTGATAAAAGCTGAACGTCAGGAATTACTAGATGCATGCAAATCCAATCTACCCAAAGGTATCACCTCACACCACTGAGAATGACCATCAGCAAAAAGTCTACAAACAACAGATGTTGAAGAAGTTGTGGAGGACAGCGTAACCTCTACGTCTAAGTGCGATGTAAACTGGTAGCAGCCAATAATCGGAATAGAACGGCAGTGCGTTTCAAGGTAAGCCTTGAGTTACCATATGATCCGGAAGACCCACTATTGGGCCTGTCCCCTGTGAAGGCCAGAATCAAAAAGACACGGGATGGAAAATCGTGTATTGCAGCAGTAGTTACAATAGCCAAGACATGGAAGCAACAAAAATGTCCATCATCAGATGAATGGACGAAAAAGAGGTCCATGTACACAATGGAATATTAGACACAGAAAAGAAAGAAACAACGCCGTTTGCCGCACCATAGATGAGGCTAGAGATAATCACACAACTTGGAGTAAGTCAGAAAGCGAGAGACACATATCCTATGATATCACGTATAGGTGTTATCTAAAAATTGATAGTAATCAACTTATGTCCACAGAGAAGGACACTCACGTATTCAGGAAACAAACTTGTGATTAACCAGATGGAAAGGTGTGAGGAATGTATAACGGAGGATATTGTGTTTAACAGACATATGCTAATACTTTTAAAAGAGAGAATCACCAAACACATACCGAACACCAAGAGAGGTCTACGCAACATTCTGTAATAACCTATATGGAACAGGATCCAAAAATGAAAAGATAAATGTATCAATGAAACAGATTCTGTACACCTGGAACAAGCAAAACATTGCAATCAAATTTGCTCTGATAAAAATGAAAATTAAGCTACGAATACCAACAACAAGTTAGTAGACATAACTTCTGGGGGGTTTGTCTTGGCACATTCCACTCTAATTTACAACCTACAACCAGGACGTCCAGGAAGGCCTTGTTGCCCTAGTAACCACAGTTGGGAATATAGAAATGCTGCCGCCTTCTGGTCGTTTCCTGCAAAGGCTGATTTAAACCCAGCGCTAATGGTCACTTAATATTCACAATTACTACAGGGCTGTAAATGACACCTGCCCTCAAAAAATGTCCTGGTGTAGGGAATGGCCACAGGAATTCAGAACACGGCAAATTTTTCAAGGAAACAGTTTGAAGAGGTAAGTTTTTCTGTTTTCCTTAAAAAAAAAAAAGAAAATGGAGGTGGATGAAAGCTCAATATAGGGAACTATTAGATGCATGCAAATCCAAACTACAAAAGGTATCACCACCCAACACTCAAAATGCAATCAGTAAAATATCTACAAACAATAAATGCTGAAGGGGTTTTAGAGAACTGTGTACCCTCTAGTTGCTGGTGGGATGTCAACTGGTAACAGCCAGTAGTGAGAAGAGAATGGATGTGCGTTGAAAGGTAAAAATTGAGCTACCATATGATCTAGTAGGCCCACTGCTGGGCCTATTCCTTGAGAAGACCAGAATCAAAAAGACACAGGCTGGCAATCCTGCACTGCATCAATATTTAGCATAGCCAAGAGTTGGAAGCAACCAAAACGTCCATCAACAGATGAATGCACAAAGAAGAAGTGGACCATGTACACAATGGAATATTCGGCATAGTAAAGAATGAAACACTGCTCTTTGCAGCAACATAGATGAGCCTAGAGATAATCAGAGAACATGAGGTAAGTTGGAAAGCAGACGACAAATATCCTGTGATATCACTTCTAGGTGTTACCCAACAACTGACACAGATGAACACATTTCCACAGAGAAAGACACTCACAGACTTAGAAAACAAACTATGGTTATCTACAAGGAAAGTTGGGAGGAATGGATACATTAAGATTAGGGTTACCATACGTGTACAAATACATATTAAATACATATATCAAAAAGAACGACCATATACCAAGGGAGGTCTACTGAACGCTCTGTAATAATTTACACGGGGGCTTCCCGGGTGGCGCCGTGGTTAAGAATCCGCCTGGCAATGCAGGGGACACGGCATCGATCCCTGGTCCGGGAAGATCCCACATGCTGCAGAGCAACTAAGCCCGTGCACCACAACTACGGAGCCTGCGCTCTAGAGCCCACGAGCCATGACTACTGAGCCAACACACCAAAACTACTAAAGCCCGCATGCCTAGAGTACGTACTCCACAACAAGAGAAGCCACTGCAGTGAAAAGCCCGTGCACCGCCACGGAGAGTAGCCCCGCTCACCGCAACTAGTGACAGCCCACATGCAGCAACGAAGATCCAACTCAGCCAAAAGTAAATAAATAAATAAAATAAAATTATTAAAATAAATAGTAATTTACATGGGAAGAGGATCTGTACATGTATAGATATATATGATGTTCAATTCAACCTGACTGTGCCCACCTAGGACAAACACTATTCTAATCATTACCCCAATTTAAAAAATTAAACCCAGGAACAACAATCAATGAGACATAAACTTATTGGGGTTTTCCCTGGCACATTCCATTCTAATTTACAACCTAGCAACACGACTTTCAGGAAGGCTCTGCTGCCCTACTAACCAGATTTGGAATGGAGAAATGCTGTCACCATGTGGCCGTTTCCCACAACAGCAGCTTTAATCACAGGGCTAACGGTCCCTTAAGACTCACAGTAATTGTAGGGCTGTAAATGACACGTGTCCTCAAAAAATGTCCTGGGGTAGGTAATGGTCAAAAAAGTTCACAACACGGAAAAGTTTTCAAGAAAACAATTTGAAGAGGTAAGTTTTACTCACTCTTTTGTTTACAAAAATAGAAGAAGATGGATAAAACCTCAATATCAGGAATTATTGGTTGGATGCAAATCCAAACTACAAAAGGAGTGCGCCACCCAATATTCAAAATGACATCAGTAAAAAGTATACAAACAATGAATGTTGACGGGTTTGTCGAGAAATCCATACCCACTATGCTGTTGGTTGGATGTAAACTGGTAACAGCTAATCATGAGAACAGAATGGAGCTGCGTTTAAAAGCTAAACACTGAGCTACCATACGATGAGGCCGATCCCCTTAAGGGCCTATCACCTAAGAAGACCAGAATCGGAAAGACACAGACAGGAAAACATGCAGTACAGCAATATTTACAATAGCCAAGACATGCAAGCAAAGAAAATGTCCATCAACAGAGAAATGGACAAAGAAGAAGTGGTATAAGTACCGAATGGAATGTTAGCCTCAGAAAAATATGATCAATGCCGTTTTCAGGATTACGGATGAGCCTAGAAATAATCATATTACGTTAAGTAAGTCAAAAGGGAATGACAAATATCCTATGACATCATTTATAGATGTCATCCTAAGATTGCTACCAATGAACATATTTCCACAGAAAAGGACGCTCACAGATTTAGAAAACAAACGAATGGTTAACCAAAATGAAAGGTGGGAAGACGGATAAATTGGGATTATGGGGGTAACATACATATACTAAGGTATGTTAAATGTATATAAACATATAACATATAAACTATATGAATTATCTATACACCAATACATATAAAATATATAATGACCAAACACCTACCAAATATCAAGGGAGGTCTACTCAACACTCTGTAATAACATACATGGTAACAGGATCCGAAGATGAACAGATATATGTATGTATAACTGACCCGATTCTGTACAGCCAGACAATCACAACACTCTAATCAAAGTTGCTCCGATAGGGGCTTCCCTGGTGTGGCAGTGGTTGAGAATCTGCCTGCCAATGCAGGGGACACGGGTTCGAGCCCTGGTATGGGAAGATTCCACGTGCCGCGGAGCAACTAGGCCCGTGAGCCAAAACTACTGAGCCTGCGCGTCTGGAGCCTGTGCTCTGCAACAAGAGAGGCGGCGATAGTGAGAGGCCCGTGCACCACGATGAAGAGTGGGCCCCGCTTGCCACAACTATAGGAAGCCCTCGCACAGAAATGCAGACCTAACACAGGCAAAAATAAATAAATTAATTATTTAATAAAATAAAAAAATTTACTCCGATAAGAGATATAAATTAAATTTCAAAAACAAACATAAGTAAGGAGATATAAACTTCTGGGGGTTTGTCTGAGCACATTCCACTCTAATTTACAACCGAGGAACACGACGTCCAGGAAGACTCTGTTGCTCTACTAACAAGAGTTGAGGACGTAATAATGCTGCCGCCTTGTGGCTCTTTCCCAGAACAGCAGCTTTAAACACAGTGCTTATGGTCACTTAATATTCACAGGAATGCAGGGCTGTAAATGACACGTGCCCACAAAAAATGCCCTGGGGTAGGGAATAGCCAAGAGAATTCAACACATGACAAAATTTTCAAGAAGTCAATATGAAGAGGGAAGTTGTACTCACTCTTTAAGAAAAAGAAAAAGAAAAAAGGACATACCCAAAGCTCAGTATAAGGAATTATTAGATGCATGAAAATCCAACCTCCAAGAAGGTTTCACCTCACACCTGTCACGTGACAATCACAAAAAGTCTACAAACCATAAATGCTGAAGGGGTTTTAGAGAACTGTATACCTTCTAGCTGCTGGTGGGATGTAAAGCGGTAACGGCACTAATGAAAACAGAATGCAGGTGCTTTAAAAGGTAAAAATTGAGCTACCATATGATCCGGCAGGGCACCTTCTGGGTCTATAACCTACGACCACCAGAATCGGAAAGACAGAGGCAGGCAAATGTGCACTGCAGCAATATTTAAATAGCCAAGACATGGAAGCAAAAAAAAGGTCCAAAAACAGATGAATGGACAAAGAAGAAGTGGTATATGTACAGAATGGAATATTAGCCATGAAAAAAATAAAACAATGCCATTTGCAGCACCACAGATGAGCCTAGAGATAATCACAAAACGTGAAGTAAGTCAGAATGAAAAGAAAAATGTCCTATGAGATCACTTATGTTATCTGAAAATTCATATAAATAAACATAATGCCAGAGAGAAAGAGAATCTCAGATTGAGAAAACGAACTTATGGTTAAGCCAATGAAAAGGTGTGAGGAATGGATAAATTAGGATATTGGGATTAACAAACATATACTAATACATATAAAATATAGAATCACCAAAGACCTATGGAATACCAAGAGTGGTCTACTCATCACTCTGTAATAACCTACATGGAAAAGGACACGAAGATCAACAGATATATGTATATGTGTAAATGAACAAGATTCTGTACCCCTAGAACAAAAGACAGTTTTAAGTCAAATTGGCTATGATAAACACTATAAATTAAAGACACAAACAAGAATTAAGGAGGCTAAAAGTTATGGGGGTTTGTCCTGCCACATTCTACTCTAATGTGCAACCTAAAAGCACAAATTGCAGGAAGGTTCTGTTTCCCTAGCAAGCAGAGTTGGTAACGTAGAAATGCCACCACCCTAAGGCCGTTTCCTCAAACAGCAGCTTTAAATCCACTGCTAATGGTCACTAACATTCAGAAGGACTGCAGGGGTGTAAATGACTCACGCCCTCAAAAATGTCCTGGGGTAGGCAATGGCCAAAAGAATTCAAACGCGGCAAATTTTTCAAGAAGGCAATTTGAAGTTGTAAGTTTAACTCAATCTTAAACAAAATAAAAAGGATATTGATAAAAGCTGAACGTCAGGAATTACTAGACGCATGCAAATCCAATGTACCCAAAGGTATCACCTCACACCAGTGAGAATGACCATCAGCAAAATGTCTACAAACAACAGATGTTGAAGAAGTTGTGGAGGATAGCGTAACCTCTACGTCTAAGTGGGATGTAAACTGGTAGCAGCCAGTAATCGGAATAGAACGGCAGTGCGTTTGAAGATAAGCCTTGAGTTACCATATGATCCGGAAGGCCCACTATTGGGCCTGTCCCCTGTGAAGGCGAGAATCAAAAAGACACGGGATGGAAAATCGTGTATTGCAGCAGTAGTTACAATAGCCAAGACATGTAAGCAACAAAAGTGTCCATCATCAGATGAATGGACGAAAAAGAGGTCCATGTACACAATGGAATATTAGACACAGAAAAGAAAGAAACAACGGCGTTTGCCGCACCATAGATGAGGCTACAGATAATCACACAACTTGAAGTAAGTCAGAAAGCGAGAGACACATATCCTATGATATCACGTATAGGTGTTATCTAAAAATTGATATTAATCAACTTATGTCCACAGAGAAGGACACTCACGTATTCAGGAAACAAACTTGTGATTAACCAGATGGAAAGGTGTGAGGAATGTCTAACGGAGGATATTGTGTTTAAGAGACATATGCAAAAACTTTTAAAAGAGAGAATCACCAAACACATACCAAACACCAAGAGAGGTCTACACAACATTCTGTAATAATCTATATGGAACAGGATCCAAAAATGAAAAGATAAATGTATCAATGAAACAGATTCTGTACACCTAGAACAAGCAAAACATTGCAATCAAATTTGCTCTGATAAAAATGAAAATTAAGCTACGAATACCAAAAACAAGTTAGTAGACATAACTTCTGGGGGGTTTGTCCTGGCACATTCCACTCTAATTTACAACCTACAACCAGGACGTCCAGGAAGGCCCTGTTGCCCTAGTAACCAGAGTTGGGAATATTGAAATCCAGCCGCCTTGTGGTCCTTTCCTGCAAAGGCAGCTTTAAACCCAGCGCTAATTGTCACTTAATATTCACAATTACTACAGGGCTGTAAATGACACCTGCCCTCAAAAAATGTCCTGGTGTAGGGAATGGCCACAGGAATTCAGAACACGGCAAATTTTTCAAGGAAACAGTTTGAAGAGGTATGTTTTTCTGTTTTACTTTAAAAAAAACAGAAAATGGACGTGGATGAAAGCTCAATATAGGGAACTATTAGATGCATGCAAATCCAAACTACAAAAGGTATCACCACCCAATACTCAAAATGCCATCAGTAAAATATCTACAAACAATAAATGCTGAAGGGGTTTTAGAGAACTGTGTACCCTCTAGTTGCTGGTGGGATGTCAACTGGTAACAGCCAGTAGTGAGAACAGAATGGAGGTGCGTTGAAAGGTAAAAATTGAGCTACCATATGATCTAGTAGGCCCACTGCTGGGCCTATCCCTTGCGAAGACCAGAATCAAAAAGACACAGGCTGGCAATCCTGCACTGCATCAATATTTAGCATAGCCAAGAGTTGCAAGCAACCAAAACGTCCATCAACAGATGAATGCACAAAGAAGAAGTGGACCATGTACACAATGGAATATTCGGCATAGAAAAGAATGAAACACTGCTCTTTGCAGCAACATAGATAAGCCTAGAGATAATCAGAGAACATGAGGTAAGTCGGAAAGCAGACGACAAATATCCTGTGATATCACTTCTAGGTGTTACCCAACAACTGACACAGATGAACACATTTCCACAGAGAAAGACACTCACAGACTTAGAAAACAAACTATGGTTATCTACAAGGAAAGTTGGGAGGAATGGATACATTAAGATTAGGGTTACCATACGTGTACAAAAACATATTAAATACATATATCAAAAAGACCGACCATATACCAAGGGAGGTCTACTGAACGCTCTGTAATAATTTACACGGGGGCTTCCCGGGTGGCGCCGTGGTTAAGAATCCGCCTGGCAATGCAGGGGACACGGCATCGATCCCTGGTCCGGGAAGATCCCACATGCTGCAGAGCAACTAAGCCCGTGCACCACAACTACGGAGCCTGCGCTCTAGAGCCCACGAGCCATGACTACTGAGCCAACACACCAAAACTACTAAAGCCCGCATGCCTAGAGTACGTACTCCACAACAAGAGAAGCCACTGCAGTGAAAAGCCCGTGCACCGCAACGGAGAGTAGCCCCCGCTCACCGCAACTAGTGACAGCCCACATGCAGCAACGAAGATCCAACTCAGCCAAAAGTAAATAAATAAATAAAATAAAATTATTAAAATAAATAGTAATTTACATGGGAAGAGGATCTGTACATGTATAGATATATATGATGTTCAATTCAACCTGACTGTGCCCACCTAGGACAAACACTACTCTAATCATTACCCCAATTTAAAAAATTAAACCCAGGAACAACAATCAATGAGACATAAACTTATTGGGGTTTTCCCTGGCACATTCCATTCTAATTTACAACCTAGCAACACGACTTTCAGGAAGGCTCTGCTGCCCTACTAACCAGATTTGGAATGGAGAAATGCTGTCACCATGTGGCCGTTTCCCACAACAGCAGCTTTAATCACAGGGCTAACGGTCCCTTAAGACTCACAGTAATTGTAGGGCTGTAAATGACACGTGTCCTCAAAAAATGTCCTGGGGTAGGTAATGGTCAAAAAAGTTCACAACACGGAAAAGTTTTCAAGAAAACAATTTGAAGAGGTAAGTTTTACTCACTCTTTTGTTTACAAAAATAGAAGAACATGGATAAAACCTCAATATCAGGAATTATTGGTTGGATGCAAATCCAAACTACAAAAGGAGTGCGCCACCCAATATTCAAAATGACATCAGTAAAAAGTATACAAACAATGAATGTTGACGGGTTTGTCGAGAAATCCATACCCACTATGCTGTTGGTTGGATGTAAACTGGTAACAGCTAATCATGAGAACAGAATGGAGCTGCGTTTAAAAGCTAAACACTGAGCTACCATACGATGAGGCCGATCCCCTTAAGGGCCTATCACCTAAGAAGACCAGAATCGGAAAGACACAGACAGGAAAACATGCACTACAGCAATATTTACAATAGCCAAGACATGCAAGCAAAGAAAATGTCCATCAACAGAGAAATGGACAAAGAAGAAGTGGTATAAGTACCGAATGGAATGTTAGCCTCAGAAAAATATGATCAATGCCGTTTTCAGGATTACGGATGAGCCTAGAAATAATCATATTACGTTAAGTAAGTCAAAAGGGAATGACAAATATCCTATGACATCATTTATAGATGTCATCCTAAGATTGCTACCAATGAACATATTTCCACAGAAAAGGACGCTCACAGATTTAGAAAACAAACGAATGGTTAACCAAAATGAAAGGTGGGAAGACGGATAAATTGGGATTATGGGGGTAACATACATATACTAAGGTATGTTAAATGTATATAAACATATAACATATAAACTATATGAATTATCTATACACCAATACATATAAAATATATAATGACCAAACACCTACCAAATATCAAGGGAGGTCTACTCAACACTCTGTAATAACATACATGGTAACAGGATCCGAAGATGAACAGATATATGTATGTATAACTGACCCGATTCTGTACAGCCAGACAATCACAACACTCTAATCAAAGTTGCTCCGATAGGGGCTTCCCTGGTGTGGCAGTGGTTGAGAATCTGCCTGCCAATGCAGGGGACACGGGTTCGAGCCCTGGTATGGGAAGATTCCACGTGCCGCGGAGCAACTAGGCCCGTGAGCCAAAACTACTGAGCCTGCGCGTCTGGAGCCTGTGCTGTGCAACAAGAGAGGCCGCGATAGTGAGAGGCCCGTGCACCACGATGAAGAGTGGGCCCCGCTTGCCACAACTATAGGAAGCCCTCGCACAGAAATGCAGACCTAACACAGGCAAAAATAAATAAATTAATTATTTAATAAAATAAAAAAATTTACTCCGATAAGAGATATAAATTAAATTTCAAAAACAAACATAAGTAAGGAGATATAAACTTCTGGGGGTTTGTCTGAGCACATTCCACTCTAATTTACAACCGAGGAACACGACGTCCAGGAAGACTCTGTTGCTCTACTAACAAGAGTTGAGGACGTAATAATGCTGCCGCCTTGTGGCTCTTTCCCAGAACAGCAGCTTTAAACACAGTGCTTATGGTCACTTAATATTCACAGGAATGCAGGGCTGTAAATGACACGTGCCCACAAAAAATGCCCTGGGGTAGGGAATAGCCAAGAGAATTCAACACATGACAAAATTTTCAAGAAGTCAATATGAAGAGGGAAGTTGTACTCACTCTTTAAGAAAAAGAAAAAGAAAAAAGGACATACCCAAAGCTCAGTATAAGGAATTATTAGATGCATGAAAATCCAACCTCCAAGAAGGTTTCACCTCACACCTGTCACGTGACAATCACAAAAAGTCTACAAACCATAAATGCTGAAGGGGTTTTAGAGAACTGTATACCTTCTAGCTGCTGGTGGGATGTAAAGCGGTAACGGCACTAATGAAAACAGAATGCAGGTGCTTTAAAAGGTAAAAATTGAGCTACCATATGATCCGGCAGGGCACCTTCTGGGTCTATAACCTACGACCACCAGAATCGGAAAGACAGAGGCAGGCAAATGTGCACTGCAGCAATATTTAAATAGCCAAGACATGGAAGCAAAAAAAAGGTCCAAAAACAGATGAATGGACAAAGAAGAAGTGGTATATGTACAGAATGGAATATTAGCCATGAAAAAAATAAAACAATGCCATTTGCAGCACCACAGATGAGCCTAGAGATAATCACAAAACGTGAAGTAAGTCAGAATGAAAAGAAAAATGTCCTATGAGATCACTTATGTTATCTGAAAATTCATATAAATAAACATAATGCCAGAGAGAAAGAGAATCTCAGATTGAGAAAACGAACTTATGGTTAAGCCAATGAAAAGGTGTGAGGAATGGATAAATTAGGATATTGGGATTAACAAACATATACTAATACATATAAAATATAGAATCACCAAAGACCTATGGAATACCAAGAGTGGTCTACTCATCACTCTGTCATAACCTACATGGAAAAGGACACGAAGATCAACAGATATATGTATATGTGTAAATGAACAAGATTCTGTACCCCTAGAACAAAAGACAGTTTTAAGTCAAATTGGCTCTGATAAACACTATAAATTAAAGACACAAACAAGAATTAAGGAGGCTAAAAGTTATGGGGGTTTGTCCTGCCACATTCTACTCTAATGTGCAACCTAAAAGCACAAATTGCAGGAAGGTTCTGTTTCCCTAGCAAGCAGAGTTGGTAACGTAGAAATGCCACCACCCTAAGGCCGTTTCCTCAAACAGCAGCTTTAAATCCACTGCTAATGGTCACTAACATTCAGAAGGACTGCAGGGGTGTAAATGACTCACGCCCTCAAAAAATGTCCTGGGGTAGGCAATGGCCAAAAGAATTCAAACGCGGCAAATTTTTCAAGAAGGCAATTTGAAGTTGTAAGTTTAACTCAATCTTAAACAAAATAAAAAGGATATTGATAAAAGCTGAACGTCAGGAATTACTAGATGCATGCAAATCCAATCTACCCAAAGGTATCACCTCACACCACTGAGAATGACCATCAGCAAAAAGTCTACAAACAACAGATGTTGAAGAAGTTGTGGAGGACAGCGTAACCTCTACGTCTAAGTGCGATGTAAACTGGTAGCAGCCAATAATCGGAATAGAACGGCAGTGCGTTTCAAGGTAAGCCTTGAGTTACCATATGATCCGGAAGGCCCACTATTGGGCCTGTCCCCTGTGAAGGCCAGAATCAAAAAGACACGGGATGGAAAATCGTGTATTGCAGCAGTAGTTACAATAGCCAAGACATGGAAGCAACAAAAATGTCCATCATCAGATGAATGGACGAAAAAGAGGTCCATGTACACAATGGAATATTAGACACAGAAAAGAAAGAAACAACGCCGTTTGCCGCACCATAGATGAGGCTAGAGATAATCACACAACTTGGAGTAAGTCAGAAAGCGAGAGACACATATCCTATGATATCACGTATAGGTGTTATCTAAAAATTGATAGTAATCAACTTATGTCCACAGAGAAGGACACTCACGTATTCAGGAAACAAACTTGTGATTAACCAGATGGAAAGGTGTGAGGAATGTATAACGGAGGATATTGTGTTTAACAGACATATGCTAATACTTTTAAAAGAGAGAATCACCAAACACATACCGAACACCAAGAGAGGTCTACGCAACATTCTGTAATAACCTATATGGAACAGAATCCAAAAATGAAAAGATAAATGTATCAATGAAACAGATTCTGTACACCTGGAACAAGCAAAACATTGCAATCAAATTTGCTCTGATAAAAATGAAAATTAAGCTACGAATACCAACAACAAGTTAGTAGACATAACTTCTGGGGGGTTTGTCTTGGCACATTCCACTCTAATTTACAACCTACAACCAGGACGTCCAGGAAGGCCCTGTTGCCCTAGTAACCACAGTTGGGAATATAGAAATGCTGCCGCCTTCTGGTCGTTTCCTGCAAAGGCTGATTTAAACCCAGCGCTAATGGTCACTTAATATTCACAATTACTACAGGGCTGTAAATGACACCTGCCCTCAAAAAATGTCCTGGTGTAGGGAATGGCCACAGGAATTCAGAACACGGCAAATTTTTCAAGGAAACAGTTTGAAGAGGTAAGTTTTTCTGTTTTCCTTAAAAAAAAAAAAGAAAATGGAGGTGGATGAAAGCTCAATATAGGGAACTATTAGATGCATGCAAATCCAAACTACAAAAGGTATCACCACCCAACACTCAAAATGCAATCAGTAAAATATCTACAAACAATAAATGCTGAAGGGGTTTTAGAGAACTGTGTACCCTCTAGTTGCTGGTGGGATGTCAACTGGTAACAGCCAGTAGTGAGAAGAGAATGGATGTGCGTTGAAAGGTAAAAATTGAGCTACCATATGATCTAGTAGGCCCACTGCTGGGCCGATTCCTTGAGAAGACCAGAATCAAAAAGACACAGGCTGGCAATCCTGCACTGCATCAATATTTAGCATAGCCAAGAGTTGGAAGCAACCAAAACGTCCATCAACAGATGAATGCACAAAGAAGAAGTGGACCATGTACACAATGGAATATTCGGCATAGAAAAGAATGAAACACTGCTGTTTGCAGCAACATAGATGAGCCTAGAGATAATCAGAGAACATGAGGTAAGTTGGAAAGCAGACGACAAATATCCTGTGATATCACTTCTAGGTGTTACCCAACAACTGACACAGATGAACACATTTCCACAGAGAAAGACACTCACAGACTTAGAAAACAAACTATGGTTATCTACAAGGAAAGTTGGGAGGAATGGATACATTAAGATTAGGGTTACCATACGTGTACAAATACATATTAAATACATATATCAAAAAGAACGACCATATACCAAGGGAGGTCTACTGAACGCTCTGTAATAATTTACACGGGGGCTTCCCGGGTGGCGCCGTGGTTAAGAATCCGCCTGGCAATGCAGGGGACACGGCATCGATCCCTGGTCCGGGAAGATCCCACATGCTGCAGAGCAACTAAGCCCGTGCACCACAACTACGGAGCCTGCGCTCTAGAGCCCACGAGCCATGACTACTGAGCCAACACACCAAAACTACTAAAGCCCGCATGCCTAGAGTACGTACTCCACAACAAGAGAAGCCACTGCAGTGAAAAGCCCGTGCACCGCCACGGAGAGTAGCCCCGCTCACCGCAACTAGTGACAGCCCACATGCAGCAACGAAGATCCAACTCAGCCAAAAGTAAATAAATAAATAAAATAAAATTATTAAAATAAATAGTAATTTACATGGGAAGAGGATCTGTACATGTATAGATATATATGATGTTCAATTCAACCTGACTGTGCCCACCTAGGACAAACACTATTCTAATCATTACCCCAATTTAAAAAATTAAACCCAGGAACAACAATCAATGAGACATAAACTTATTGGGGTTTTCCCTGGCACATTCCATTCTAATTTACAACCTAGCAACACGACTTTCAGGAAGGCTCTGCTGCCCTACTAACCAGATTTGGAATGGAGAAATGCTGTCACCATGTGGCCGTTTCCCACAACAGCAGCTTTAATCACAGGGCTAACGGTCCCTTAAGACTCACAGTAATTGTAGGGCTGTAAATGACACGTGTCCTCAAAAAATGTCCTGGGGTAGGTAATGGTCAAAAAAGTTCACAACACGGAAAAGTTTTCAAGAAAACAATTTGAAGAGGTAAGTTTTACTCACTCTTTTGTTTACAAAAATAGAAGAAGATGGATAAAACCTCAATATCAGGAATTATTGGTTGGATGCAAATCCAAACTACAAAAGGAGTGCGCCACCCAATATTCAAAATGACATCAGTAAAAAGTATACAAACAATGAATGTTGACGGGTTTGTCGAGAAATCCATACCCACTATGCTGTTGGTTGGATGTAAACTGGTAACAGCTAATCATGAGAACAGAATGGAGCTGCGTTTAAAAGCTAAACACTGAGCTACCATACGATGAGGCCGATCCCCTTAAGGGCCTATCACCTAAGAAGACCAGAATCGGAAAGACACAGACAGGAAAACATGCACTACAGCAATATTTACAATAGCCAAGACATGCAAGCAAAGAAAATGTCCATCAACAGAGAAATGGACAAAGAAGAAGTGGTATAAGTACCGAATGGAATGTTAGCCTCAGAAAAATATGATCAATGCCGTTTTCAGGATTACGGATGAGCCTAGAAATAATCATATTACGTTAAGTAAGTCAAAAGGGAATGACAAATATCCTATGACATCATTTATAGATGTCATCCTAAGATTGCTACCAATGAACATATTTCCACAGAAAAGGACGCTCACAGATTTAGAAAACAAACGAATGGTTAACCAAAATGAAAGGTGGGAAGACGGATAAATTGGGATTATGGGGGTAACATACATATACTAAGGTATGTTAAATGTATATAAACATATAACATATAAACTATATGAATTATCTATACACCAATACACATAAAATATATAATGACCAAACACCTACCAAATATCAAGGGAGGTCTACTCAACACTCTGTAATAACATACATGGTAACAGGATCCGAAGATGAACAGATATATGTATGTATAACTGACCCGATTCTGTACAGCCAGACAATCACAACACTCTAATCAAAGTTGCTCCGATAGGGGCTTCCCTGGTGTGGCAGTGGTTGAGAATCTGCCTGCCAATGCAGGGGACACGGGTTCGAGCCCTGGTATGGGAAGATTCCACGTGCCGCGGAGCAACTAGGCCCGTGAGCCAAAACTACTGAGCCTGCGCGTCTGGAGCCTGTGCTCTGCAACAAGAGAGGCGGCGATAGTGAGAGGCCCGTGCACCACGATGAAGAGTGGGCCCCGCTTGCCACAACTATAGGAAGCCCTCGCACAGAAATGCAGACCTAACACAGGCAAAAATAAATAAATTAATTATTTAATAAAATAAAAAAATTTACTCCGATAAGAGATATAAATTAAATTTCAAAAACAAACATAAGTAAGGAGATATAAACTTCTGGGGGTTTGTCTGAGCACATTCCACTCTAATTTACAACCGAGGAACACGACGTCCAGGAAGACTCTGTTGCTCTACTAACAAGAGTTGAGGACGTAATAATGCTGCCGCCTTGTGGCTCTTTCCCAGAACAGCAGCTTTAAACACAGTGCTTATGGTCACTTAATATTCACAGGAATGCAGGGCTGTAAATGACACGTGCCCACAAAAAATGCCCTGGGGTAGGGAATAGCCAAGAGAATTCAACACATGACAAAATTTTCAAGAAGTCAATATGAAGAGGGAAGTTGTACTCACTCTTTAAGAAAAAGAAAAAGAAAAAAGGACATACCCAAAGCTCAGTATAAGGAATTATTAGATGCATGAAAATCCAACCTCCAAGAAGGTTTCACCTCACACCTGTCACGTGACAATCACAAAAAGTCTACAAACCATAAATGCTGAAGGGGTTTTAGAGAACTGTATACCTTCTAGCTGCTGGTGGGATGTAAAGCGGTAACGGCACTAATGAAAACAGAATGCAGGTGCTTTAAAAGGTAAAAATTGAGCTACCATATGATCCGGCAGGGCACCTTCTGGGTCTATAACCTACGACCACCAGAATCGGAAAGACAGAGGCAGGCAAATGTGCACTGCAGCAATATTTAAATAGCCAAGACATGGAAGCAAAAAAAAAGGTCCAAAAACAGATGAATGGACAAAGAAGAAGTGGTATATGTACAGAATGGAATATTAGCCATGAAAAAAATAAAACAATGCCATTTGCAGCACCACAGATGAGCCTAGAGATAATCACAAAACGTGAAGTAAGTCAGAATGAAAAGAAAAATGTCCTATGAGATCACTTATGTTATCTGAAAATTCATATAAATAAACATAATGCCAGAGAGAAAGAGAATCTCAGATTGAGAAAACGAACTTATGGTTAAGCCAATGAAAAGGTGTGAGGAATGGATAAATTAGGATATTGGGATTAACAAACATATACTAATACATATAAAATATAGAATCACCAAAGACCTATGGAATACCAAGAGTGGTCTACTCATCACTCTGTAATAACCTACATGGAAAAGGACACGAAGATCAACAGATATATGTATATGTGTAAATGAACAAGATTCTGTACCCCTAGAACAAAAGACAGTTTTAAGTCAAATTGGCTATGATAAACACTATAAATTAAAGACACAAACAAGAATTAAGGAGGCTAAAAGTTATGGGGGTTTGTCCTGCCACATTCTACTCTAATGTGCAACCTAAAAGCACAAATTGCAGGAAGGTTCTGTTTCCCTAGCAAGCAGAGTTGGTAACGTAGAAATGCCACCACCCTAAGGCCGTTTCCTCAAACAGCAGCTTTAAATCCACTGCTAATGGTCACTAACATTCAGAAGGACTGCAGGGGTGTAAATGACTCACGCCCTCAAAAAATGTCCTGGGGTAGGCAATGGCCAAAAGAATTCAAACGCGGCAAATTTTTCAAGAAGGCAATTTGAAGTTGTAAGTTTAACTCAATCTTAAACAAAATAAAAAGGATATTGATAAAAGCTGAACGTCAGGAATTACTAGATGCATGCAAATCCAATCTACCCAAAGGTATCACCTCACACCACTGAGAATGACCATCAGCAAAAAGTCTACAAACAACAGATGTTGAAGAAGTTGTGGAGGACAGCGTAACCTCTACGTCTAAGTGCGATGTAAACTGGTAGCAGCCAATAATCGGAATAGAACGGCAGTGCGTTTCAGGGTAAGCCTTGAGTTACCATATGATCCGGAAGGCCCACTATTGGGCCTGTCCCCTGTGAAGGCCAGAATCAAAAAGACACGGGATGGAAAATCGTGTATTGCAGCAGTAGTTACAATAGCCAAGACATGGAAGCAACAAAAATGTCCATCATCAGATGAATGGACGAAAAAGAGGTCCATGTACACAATGGAATATTAGACACAGAAAAGAAAGAAACAACGCCGTTTGCCGCACCATAGATGAGGCTAGAGATAATCACACAACTTGGAGTAAGTCAGAAAGCGAGAGACACATATCCTATGATATCACGTATAGGTGTTATCTAAAAATTGATAGTAATCAACTTATGTCCACAGAGAAGGACACTCACGTATTCAGGAAACAAACTTGTGATTAACCAGATGGAAAGGTGTGAGGAATGTATAACGGAGGATATTGTGTTTAACAGACATATGCTAATACTTTTAAAAGAGAGAATCACCAAACACATACCGAACACCAAGAGAGGTCTACGCAACATTCTGTAATAACCTATATGGAACAGGATCCAAAAATGAAAAGATAAATGTATCAATGAAACAGATTCTGTACACCTGGAACAAGCAAAACATTGCAATCAAATTTGCTCTGATAAAAATGAAAATTAAGCTACGAATACCAACAACAAGTTAGTAGACATAACTTCTGGGGGGTTTGTCTTGGCACATTCCACTCTAATTTACAACCTACAACCAGGACGTCCAGGAAGGCCCTGTTGCCCTAGTAACCAGAGTTGGGAATATAGAAATGCTGCCGCCTTCTGGTCGTTTCCTGCAAAGGCTGATTTAAACCCAGCGCTAATGGTCAATTAATATTCACAATTACTACAGGGCTGTAAATGACACCTGCCCTCAAAAAATGTCCTGGTGTAGGGAATGGCCACAGGAATTCAGAACACGGCAAATTTTTCAAGGAAACAGTTTGAAGAGGTAAGTTTTTCTGTTTTACTTAAAAAAAAAAAGAAAATGGACGTGGATGAAAGCTCAATGTAGGGAACTATTAGATGCATGCAAATCCAAACTACAAAAGGTATCACCACCCAACACTCAAAATGCCATCAGTAAAATATCTACAAACCATAAATGCTGAAGGGGTTTTAGAGAACTGTGTACCCTCTAGTTGCTGGTGGGATGTCAACTGGTAACAGCCAGTAGTGAGAAGAGAATGGAGGTGCGTTGAAAGGTAAAAATTGAGCTACCATATGATCTAGTAGGCCCACTGCTGGGCCTATCCCTTGCGAAGACCAGAATCAAAAAGACACAGGCTGGCAATCCTGCACTGCATCAATATTTAGCATAGCCCAGAGTTGCAAGCAACCAAAACGTCCATCAACAGATGAATGCACAAAGAAGAAGTGGACCATGTACACAATGGAATATTTGGCATAGAAAAGAATGAAACACTGCTCTTTGCAGCAACATAGATAAGCCTAGAGATAATCAGAGAACATGAGGTAAGTCGGAAAGCAGACGACAAATATCCTGTGATATCACTTCTAGGTGTTACCTAACAACTGACACAGATGAACACATTTCCACAGAGAAAGACACTCACAGACTTAGAAAACAAACTATGGTTATCTACAAGGAAATTTGGGAGGAATGGATACATTAAGATTAGGGTTACCCTACGTGTACAAATACATATTAAATACATATATCCAAAAGAACGACCATATACCAAGGGAGGTCTACTGAACGCTCTGTAACAATTTACACGGGGGCTTCCCGGGTGGCGCCGTGGTTCAGATTCCGCCTGGCAAGGCAGGGGACACGGCGTCGATCCCTGGTCCGGGAAGATCCCACATGCTGCAGAGCAACTAAGCCCGTGCACCACAACTACTGAGCCTGCACTCTAGAGCCCACAAGCCACGACTACTGAGCCAACACACCAAAACTACTAAAGCCCGCATGCCTAGAGTACGTACTCCACAACAAGAGAAGCCACTGCAGTGAAAAGCCCGTACACCGCAACGGAGAGTAGCCCCCGCTCACCGCAACTAGCGACAGCCCACATGCAGCAACGAAGATCCAACTCAGCCAAAAGTAAATAAATAAATAAAATAAAATTATTAAAATAAATAGTAATTTACATGGGAAGAGGATCTGTACATGTATAGATATATACGATGTTCAATTCAACCTGACTGTGCCCATTTAGGACAAGCACTATTCTAATCATTACCCCAATTTAAAAAATTAAACCCAGGAACAACAATCAATGAGACATAAACTTATTGGGGTTTTCCCTGGCACATTCCATTCTAATTTACAACCTAGCAACACGACTTTCAGGAAGGCTCTGCTGCCCTACTAACCAGATTTGGAATGGAGAAATGCTGTCACCATGTGGCAGTTTCCCACAACAGCAGCTTTAATCACAGGGCTATCGGTCCCTTAAGATTCACAGTAATTGTAGGGCTGTAAATGACAGGTGTCCTCAAAAAATGTCCTGGGGTAGGTAATGGTCAAAAAAGTTCACAACACGGAAAAGTTTTCAAGAAAACAATTTGAAGAGGTAAGTTTTACTCACTCTTTTGTTTACAAAAATAGAAGAACATGGATAAAACCGCAATATCAGGCATTATTGGTTGGATGCAAATCCAAACTACAAAAGGAGTGCGCCACCCAATATTCAAAATGACATCAGTAAAAAGTATACAAACAATGAATGTTGACGGGTTTGTCGAGAAATCCATACCCACTATGCTGTTGGTTGGATGTAAACTGGTAACAGCTAATCATGAGAACAGAATGGAGCTGCGTTTAAAAGCTAAACACTGAGCTACCATACGATGAGGCCGATCCCCTTAAGGGCCTATCACCTAAGAAGACCAGAATCGGAAAGACACAGACAGGAAAACATGCACTGCAGCAATATTTACAATAGCCAAGACATTCAAGCAAAGAAAATGTCCATCAACAGAGAAATGGACAAAGAAGAAGTGGTATAAGTACCGAATGGAATGTTAGCCTCAGAAAAATATGATCAATGCCGTTTTCAGGATTACGGATGAGCCTAGAAATAATCATATTACGTTAAGTAAGTCAAAAGGGAATGACAAATATCCTATGACATCATTTATAGATGTCATCCTAAGATTGCTACCAATGAACATATTTCCACAGAAAAGGACGCTCACAGATTTAGAAAACAAACGAATGGTTAACCAAAATGAAAGGTGGGAAGACGGATAAATTGGGATTATGGGGGTAACATACATATACAAAGGTATGTTAAATGTATATAAACACATAACATATAAACTATATGCATTATCTATACACCAATACACATAAAATATATAATGACCAAACACCTACCAAATATCAAGGGAGGTCTACTCAACACTCTGTAATAACATACATGGTAACAGGATCCGAAGATGAACAGATATATGTATGTATAACTGACCCGATTCTGTACAGCCAGACAATCACAACACTCTAATCAAATTTGCTCAGATAGGGGCTTCCTTGGTGTGGCAGTGGTTGCGAATCTGCCTGCCAATGCAGGGGACACGGGTTCGAGCCCTGGTATGGGAAGATTCCACGTGCCGCGGAGCAACTAGGCCCGTGAGCCAAAACTACTGAGCCTGCGCGTCTGGAGCCTGTGCTCTGCAACAAGAGAGGCGGCGATAGTGAGAGGCCCGTGCACCACGATGAAGAGTGGGCCCCGCTTGCCACAACTATAGGAAGCCCTCGCACAGAAATGCAGACCTAACACAGGCAAAAATAAATAAATTAATTATTTAATAAAATAAAAAAATTTACTCCGATAAGAGATATAAATTAAATTTCAAAAACAAACATAAGTAAGGAGATATAAACTTCTGGGGGTTTGTCTGAGCACATTCCACTCTAATTTACAACCGAGGAACACGACGTCCAGGAAGACTCTGTTGCTCTACTAACAAGAGTTGAGGACGTAATAATGCTGCCGCCTTGTGGCTCTTTCCCAGAACAGCAGCTTTAAACACAGTGCTTATGGTCACTTAATATTCACAGGAATGCAGGGCTGTAAATGACACGTGCCCACAAAAAATGCCCTGGGGTAGGGAATAGCCAAGAGAATTCAACACATGACAAAATTTTCAAGAAGTCAATATGAAGAGGGAAGTTGTACTCACTCTTTAAGAAAAAGAAAAAGAAAAAAGGACATACCCAAAGCTCAGTATAAGGAATTATTAGATGCATGAAAATCCAACCTCCAAGAAGGTTTCACCTCACACCTGTCACGTGACAATCACAAAAAGTCTACAAACCATAAATGCTGAAGGGGTTTTAGAGAACTGTATACCTTCTAGCTGCTGGTGGGATGTAAAGCGGTAACGGCACTAATGAAAACAGAATGCAGGTGCTTTAAAAGGTAAAAATTGAGCTACCATATGATCCGGCAGGGCACCTTCTGGGTCTATAACCTACGACCACCAGAATCGGAAAGACAGAGGCAGGCAAATGTGCACTGCAGCAATATTTAAATAGCCAAGACATGGAAGCAAAAAAAAGGTCCAAAAACAGATGAATGGACAAAGAAGAAGTGGTATATGTACAGAATGGAATATTAGCCATGAAAAAAATAAAACAATGCCATTTGCAGCACCACAGATGAGCCTAGAGATAATCACAAAACGTGAAGTAAGTCAGAATGAAAAGAAAAATGTCCTATGAGATCACTTATGTTATCTGAAAATTCATATAAATAAACATAATGCCAGAGAGAAAGAGAATCTCAGATTGAGAAAACGAACTTATGGTTAAGCCAATGAAAAGGTGTGAGGAATGGATAAATTAGGATATTGGGATTAACAAACATATACTAATACATATAAAATATAGAATCACCAAAGACCTATGGAATACCAAGAGTGGTCTACTCATCACTCTGTAATAACCTACATGGAAAAGGACACGAAGATCAACAGATATATGTATATGTGTAAATGAACAAGATTCTGTACCCCTAGAACAAAAGACAGTTTTAAGTCAAATTGGCTATGATAAACACTATAAATTAAAGACACAAACAAGAATTAAGGAGGCTAAAAGTTATGGGGGTTTGTCCTGCCACATTCTACTCTAATGTGCAACCTAAAAGCACAAATTGCAGGAAGGTTCTGTTTCCCTAGCAAGCAGAGTTGGTAACGTAGAAATGCCACCACCCTAAGGCCGTTTCCTCAAACAGCAGCTTTAAATCCACTGCTAATGGTCACTAACATTCAGAAGGACTGCAGGGGTGTAAATGACTCACGCCCTCAAAAAATGTCCTGGGGTAGGCAATGGCCAAAAGAATTCAAACGCGGCAAATTTTTCAAGAAGGCAATTTGAAGTTGTAAGTTTAACTCAATCTTAAACAAAATAAAAAGGATATTGATAAAAGCTGAACGTCAGGAATTACTAGATGCATGCAAATCCAATCTACCCAAAGGTATCACCTCACACCACTGAGAATGACCATCAGCAAAAAGTCTACAAACAACAGATGTTGAAGAAGTTGTGGAGGACAGCGTAACCTCTACGTCTAAGTGCGATGTAAACTGGTAGCAGCCAATAATCGGAATAGAACGGCAGTGCGTTTCAGGGTAAGCCTTGAGTTACCATATGATCCGGAAGGCCCACTATTGGGCCTGTCCCCTGTGAAGGCCAGAATCAAAAAGACACGGGATGGAAAATCGTGTATTGCAGCAGTAGTTACAATAGCCAAGACATGGAAGCAACAAAAATGTCCATCATCAGATGAATGGACGAAAAAGAGGTCCATGTACACAATGGAATATTAGACACAGAAAAGAAAGAAACAACGCCGTTTGCCGCACCATAGATGAGGCTAGAGATAATCACACAACTTGGAGTAAGTCAGAAAGCGAGAGACACATATCCTATGATATCACGTATAGGTGTTATCTAAAAATTGATAGTAATCAACTTATGTCCACAGAGAAGGACACTCACGTATTCAGGAAACAAACTTGTGATTAACCAGATGGAAAGGTGTGAGGAATGTATAACGGAGGATATTGTGTTTAACAGACATATGCTAATACTTTTAAAAGAGAGAATCACCAAACACATACCGAACACCAAGAGAGGTCTACGCAACATTCTGTAATAACCTATATGGAACAGGATCCAAAAATGAAAAGATAAATGTATCAATGAAACAGATTCTGTACACCTGGAACAAGCAAAACATTGCAATCAAATTTGCTCTGATAAAAATGAAAATTAAGCTACGAATACCAACAACAAGTTAGTAGACATAACTTCTGGGGGGTTTGTCTTGGCACATTCCACTCTAATTTACAACCTACAACCAGGACGTCCAGGAAGGCCCTGTTGCCCTAGTAACCAGAGTTGGGAATATAGAAATGCTGCCGCCTTCTGGTCGTTTCCTGCAAAGGCTGATTTAAACCCAGCGCTAATGGTCAATTAATATTCACAATTACTACAGGGCTGTAAATGACACCTGCCCTCAAAAAATGTCCTGGTGTAGGGAATGGCCACAGGAATTCAGAACACGGCAAATTTTTCAAGGAAACAGTTTGAAGAGGTAAGTTTTTCTGTTTTACTTAAAAAAAAAAAGAAAATGGACGTGGATGAAAGCTCAATGTAGGGAACTATTAGATGCATGCAAATCCAAACTACAAAAGGTATCACCACCCAACACTCAAAATGCCATCAGTAAAATATCTACAAACCATAAATGCTGAAGGGGTTTTAGAGAACTGTGTACCCTCTAGTTGCTGGTGGGATGTCAACTGGTAACAGCCAGTAGTGAGAAGAGAATGGAGGTGCGTTGAAAGGTAAAAATTGAGCTACCATATGATCTAGTAGGCCCACTGCTGGGCCTATCCCTTGCGAAGACCAGAATCAAAAAGACACAGGCTGGCAATCCTGCACTGCATCAATATTTAGCATAGCCCAGAGTTGCAAGCAACCAAAACGTCCATCAACAGATGAATGCACAAAGAAGAAGTGGACCATGTACACAATGGAATATTTGGCATAGAAAAGAATGAAACACTGCTCTTTGCAGCAACATAGATAAGCCTAGAGATAATCAGAGAACATGAGGTAAGTCGGAAAGCAGACGACAAATATCCTGTGATATCACTTCTAGGTGTTACCTAACAACTGACACAGATGAACACATTTCCACAGAGAAAGACACTCACAGACTTAGAAAACAAACTATGGTTATCTACAAGGAAATTTGGGAGGAATGGATACATTAAGATTAGGGTTACCCTACGTGTACAAATACATATTAAATACATATATCCAAAAGAACGACCATATACCAAGGGAGGTCTACTGAACGCTCTGTAACAATTTACACGGGGGCTTCCCGGGTGGCGCCGTGGTTCAGATTCCGCCTGGCAAGGCAGGGGACACGGCGTCGATCCCTGGTCCGGGAAGATCCCACATGCTGCAGAGCAACTAAGCCCGTGCACCACAACTACTGAGCCTGCACTCTAGAGCCCACAAGCCACGACTACTGAGCCAACACACCAAAACTACTAAAGCCCGCATGCCTAGAGTACGTACTCCACAACAAGAGAAGCCACTGCAGTGAAAAGCCCGTACACCGCAACGGAGAGTAGCCCCCGCTCACCGCAACTAGCGACAGCCCACATGCAGCAACGAAGATCCAACTCAGCCAAAAGTAAATAAATAAATAAAATAAAATTATTAAAATAAATAGTAATTTACATGGGAAGAGGATCTGTACATGTATAGATATATACGATGTTCAATTCAACCTGACTGTGCCCACTTAGGACAAGCACTATTCTAATCATTACCCCAATTTAAAAAATTAAACCCAGGAACAACAATCAATGAGACATAAACTTATTGGGGTTTTCCCTGGCACATTCCATTCTAATTTACAACCTAGCAACACGACTTTCAGGAAGGCTCTGCTGCCCTACTAACCAGATTTGGAATGGAGAAATGCTGTCACCATGTGGCAGTTTCCCACAACAGCAGCTTTAATCACAGGGCTATCGGTCCCTTAAGATTCACAGTAATTGTAGGGCTGTAAATGACAGGTGTCCTCAAAAAATGTCCTGGGGTAGGTAATGGTCAAAAAAGTTCACAACACGGAAAAGTTTTCAAGAAAACAATTTGAAGAGGTAAGTTTTACTCACTCTTTTGTTTACAAAAATAGAAGAACATGGATAAAACCGCAATATCAGGCATTATTGGTTGGATGCAAATCCAAACTACAAAAGGAGTGCGCCACCCAATATTCAAAATGACATCAGTAAAAAGTATACAAACAATGAATGTTGACGGGTTTGTCGAGAAATCCATACCCACTATGCTGTTGGTTGGATGTAAACTGGTAACAGCTAATCATGAGAACAGAATGGAGCTGCATTTAAAAGCTAAACACTGAGCTACCATACGATGAGGCCGATCCCCTTAAGGGCCTATCACCTAAGAAGACCAGAATCGGAAAGACACAGACAGGAAAACATGCACTGCAGCAATATTTACAATAGCCAAGACATGCAAGCAAAGAAAATGTCCATCAACAGAGAAATGGACAAAGAAGAAGTGGTATAAGTACCGAATGGAATGTTAGCCTCAGAAAAATATGATCAATGCCGTTTTCAGGATTACGGATGAGCCTAGAAATAATCATATTACGTTAAGTAAGTCAAAAGGGAATGACAAATATCCTATGACATCATTTATAGATGTCATCCTAAGATTGCTACCAATGAACATATTTCCACAGAAAAGGACGCTCAGAGATTTAGAAAACAAACGAATGGTTAACCAAAATGAAAGGTGGGAAGACGGATAAATTGGGATTATGGGGGTAACATACATATACAAAGGTATGTTAAATGTATATAAACACATAACATATAAACTATATGCATTATCTATACACCAATACACATAAAATATATAATGACCAAACACCTACCAAATATCAAGGGAGGTCTACTCAACACTCTGTAATAACATACATGGTAACAGGATCCGAAGATGAACAGATATATGTATGTATAACTGACCCGATTCTGTACAGCCAGACAATCACAACACTCTAATCAAATTTGCTCAGATAGGGGCTTCCCTGGTGTGGCAGTGGTTGCGAATCTGCCTGCCAATGCAGGGGACACGGGTTCGAGCCCTGGTATGGGAAGATTCCACGTGCCGCGGAGCAACTAGGCCCGTGAGCCAAAACTACTGAGCCTGCGCGTCTGGAGCCTGTGCGCTGCAACAAGAGAGGCCGCGATAGTGAGAGGCCCGTGCACCACGATGAAGAGTGGGCCCCGCTTGCCACAACTATAGGAAGCCCTCGCACAGAAATGCAGACCTAACACAGGCAAAAATAAATAAATTAATTATTTAATAAAATAAAAAAATTTACTCCGATAAGAGATATAAATTAAATTTCAAAAACAAACATAAGTAAGGAGATATAAACTTCTGGGGGTTTGTCTGAGCACATTCCACTCTAATTTACAACCGAGGAACACGACGTCCAGGAAGACTCTGTTGCTCTACTAACAAGAGTTGAGGACGTAATAATGCTGCCGCCTTGTGGCTCTTTCCCAGAACAGCAGCTTTAAACACAGTGCTTATGGTCACTTAATATTCACAGGAATGCAGGGCTGTAAATGACACGTGCCCACAAAAAATGCCCTGGGTTAGGGAATAGCCAAGAGAATTCAACACATGACAAAATTTTCAAGAAGTCAATATGAAGAGGGAAGTTGTACTCACTGTTTAAGAAAAAGAAAAAGAAAAAAGGACATACCCAAAGCTCAGTATAAGGAATTATTAGATGCATGAAAATCCAACCTCCAAGAAGGTTTCACCTCACACCTGTCACGTGACAATCACAAAAAGTCTACAAACCATAAATGCTGAAGGGGTTTTAGAGAACTGTATACCTTCTAGCTGCTGGTGGGATGTAAAGCGGTAACGGCACTAATGAAAACAGAATGCAGGTGCTTTAAAAGGTAAAAATTGAGCTACCATATGATCCGGCAGGGCACCTTCTGGGTCTATAACCTACGACCACCAGAATCGGAAAGACAGAGGCAGGCAAATGTGCACTGCAGCAATATTTAAATAGCCAAGACATGGAAGCAAAAAAAAGGTCCAAAAACAGATGAATGGACAAAGAAGAAGTGGTATATGTACAGAATGGAATATTAGCCATGAAAAAAATAAAACAATGCCATTTGCAGCACCACAGATGAGCCTAGAGATAATCACAAAACGTGAAGTAAGTCAGAATGAAAAGAAAAATGTCCTATGAGATCACTTATGTTATCTGAAAATTCATATAAATAAACATAATGCCAGAGAGAAAGAGAATCTCAGATTGAGAAAACGAACTTATGGTTAAGCCAATGAAAAGGTGTGAGGAATGGATAAATTAGGATATTGGGATTAACAAACATATACTAATACATATAAAATATAGAATCACCAAAGACCTATGGAATACCAAGAGTGGTCTACTCATCACTCTGTAATAACCTACATGGAAAAGGACACGAAGATCAACAGATATATGTATATGTGTAAATGAACAAGATTCTGTACCCCTAGAACAAAAGACAGTTTTAAGTCAAATTGGCTATGATAAACACTATAAATTAAAGACACAAACAAGAATTAAGGAGGCTAAAAGTTATGGGGGTTTGTCCTGCCACATTCTACTCTAATGTGCAACCTAAAAGCACAAATTGCAGGAAGGTTCTGTTTCCCTAGCAAGCAGAGTTGGTAACGTAGAAATGCCACCACCCTAAGGCCGTTTCCTCAAACAGCAGCTTTAAATCCACTGCTAATGGTCACTAACATTCAGAAGGACTGCAGGGGTGTAAATGACTCACGCCCTCAAAAAATGTCCTGGGGTAGGCAATGGCCAAAAGAATTCAAACGCGGCAAATTTTTCAAGAAGGCAATTTGACGTTGTAAGTTTAACTCAATCTTAAACAAAATAAAAAGGATATTGATAAAAGCTGAACGTCAGGAATTACTAGATGCATGCAAATCCAATCTACCCAAAGGTATCACCTCACACCACTGAGAATGACCATCAGCAAAAAGTCTACAAACAACAGATGTTGAAGAAGTTGTGGAGGACAGCGTAACCTCTACGTCTAAGTGCGATGTAAACTGGTAGCAGCCAATAATCGGAATAGAACGGCAGTGCGTTTCAAGGTAAGCCTTGAGTTACCATATGATCCGGAAGGCCCACTATTGGGCCTGTCCCCTGTGAAGGCCAGAATCAAAAAGACACGGGATGGAAAATCGTGTATTGCAGCAGTAGTTACAATAGCCAAGACATGGAAGCAACAAAAATGTCCATCATCAGATGAATGGACGAAAAAGAGGTCCATGTACACAATGGAATATTAGACACAGAAAAGAAAGAAACAACGCCGTTTGCCGCACCATAGATGAGGCTAGAGATAATCACACAACTTGGAGTAAGTCAGAAAGCGAGAGACACATATCCTATGATATCACGTATAGGTGTTATCTAAAAATTGATAGTAATCAACTTATGTCCACAGAGAAGGACACTCACGTATTCAGGAAACAAACTTGTGATTAACCAGATGGAAAGGTGTGAGGAATGTATAACGGAGGATATTGTGTTTAACAGACATATGCTAATACTTTTAAAAGAGAGAATCACCAAACACATACCGAACACCAAGAGAGGTCTACGCAACATTCTGTAATAACCTATATGGAACAGGATCCAAAAATGAAAAGATAAATGTATCAATGAAACAGATTCTGTACACCTGGAACAAGCAAAACATTGCAATCAAATTTGCTCTGATAAAAATGAAAATTAAGCTACGAATACCAACAACAAGTTAGTAGACATAACTTCTGGGGGGTTTGTCTTGGCACATTCCACTCTAATTTACAACCTACAACCAGGACGTCCAGGAAGGCCCTGTTGCCCTAGTAACCAGAGTTGGGAATATAGAAATGCTGCCGCCTTCTGGTCGTTTCCTGCAAAGGCTGATTTAAACCCAGCACTAATGGTCACTTAATATTCACAATTACTACAGGGCTGTAAATGACACCTGCCCTCAAAAAATGTCCTGGTGTAGGGAATGGCCACAGGAATTCAGAACACGGCAAATTTTTCAAGGAAACAGTTTGAAGAGGTAAGTTTTTCTGTTTTACTTAAAAAAAAAAAAGAAAATGGACGTGGATGAAAGCTCAATATAGGGAACTATTAGATGCATGCAAATCCAAACTACAAAAGGTATCACCACCCAACACTCAAAATGCCATCAGTAAAATATCTACAAACCATAAATGCTGAAGGGGTTTTAGAGAACTGTGTACCCTCTAGTTGCTGGTGGGATGTCAACTGGTAACAGCCAGTAGTGAGAAGAGAATGGAGGTGCGTTGAAAGGTAAAAATTGAGCTACCATATGATCTAGTAGGCCCACTGCTGGGCCTATCCCTTGCGAAGACCAGAATCAAAAAGACACAGGCTGGCAATCCTGCACTGCATCAATATTTAGCATAGCCAAGAGTTGGAAGCAACCAAAACGTCCATCAACAGATGAATGCACAAAGAAGAAGTGGACCATGTACACAATGGAATATTTGGCATAGAAAAGAATGAAACACTGCTCTTTGCAGCAACATAGATAAGCCTAGAGATAATCAGAGAACATGAGGTAAGTCGGAAAGCAGACGACAAATATCCTGTGATATCACTTCTAGGTGTTACCTAACAACTGACACAGATGAACACATTTCCACAGAGAAAGACACTCACAGACTTAGAAAACAAACTATGGTTATCTACAAGGAAATTTGGGAGGAATGGATACATTAAGATTAGGGTTACCCTACGTGTACAAATACATATTAAATACATATATCCAAAAGAACGACCATATACCAAGGGAGGTCTACTGAACGCTCTGTAACAATTTACACGGGGGCTTCCCGGGTGGCGCCGTGGTTCAGATTCCGCCTGGCAAGGCAGGGGACACGGCGTCGATCCCTGGTCCGGGAAGATCCCACATGCTGCAGAGCAACTAAGCCCGTGCACCACAACTACTGAGCCTGCACTCTAGAGCCCACAAGCCACGACTACTGAGCCAACACACCAAAACTACTAAAGCCCGCATGCCTAGAGTACGTACTCCACAACAAGAGAAGCCACTGCAGTGAAAAGCCCGTACACCGCAACGGAGAGTAGCCCCCGCTCACCGCAACTAGCGACAGCCCACATGCAGCAACGAAGATCCAACTCAGCCAAAAGTAAATAAATAAATAAAATAAAATTATTAAAATAAATAGTAATTTACATGGGAAGAGGATCTGTACATGTATAGATATATACGATGTTCAATTCAACCTGACTGTGCCCACTTAGGACAAGCACTATTCTAATCATTACCCCAATTTAAAAAATTAAACCCAGGAACAACAATCAATGAGACATAAACTTATTGGGGTTTTCCCTGGCACATTCCATTCTAATTTACAACCTAGCAACACGACTTTCAGGAAGGCTCTGCTGCCCTACTAACCAGATTTGGAATGGAGAAATGCTGTCACCATGTGGCAGTTTCCCACAACAGCAGCTTTAATCACAGGGCTATCGGTCCCTTAAGATTCACAGTAATTGTAGGGCTGTAAATGACACGTGTCCTCAAAAAATGTCCTGGGGTAGGTAATGGTCAAAAAAGTTCACAACACGGAAAAGTTTTCAAGAAAACAATTTGAAGAGGTAAGTTTTACTCACTCTTTTGTTTACAAAAATAGAAGAACATGGATAAAACCTCAGTATCAGGAATTATTGGTTGGATGCAAATCCAAACTACAAAAGGAGTGCGCCACCCAATATTCAAAATGACATCAGTAAAAAGTATACAAACAATGAATGTTGACGGGTTTGTCGAGAAATCCATACCCACTATGCTGTTGGTTGGATGTAAACTGGTAACAGCTAATCATGAGAACAGAATGGAGCTGCGTTTAAAAGCTAAACACTGAGCTACCATACGATGAGGCCGATCCCCTTAAGGGCCTATCACCTAAGAAGACCAGAATCGGAAAGACACAGACAGGAAAACATGCACTACAGCAATATTTACAATAGCCAAGGCATTCAAGCAAAGAAAAGGTCCATCAACAGAGAAATGGACAAAGAAGAAGTGGTATAAGTACCGAATGGAATGTTAGCCTCAGAAAAATATGATCAATGCCGTTTTCAGGATTACGGATGAGCCTAGAAATAATCATATTACGTTAAGTAAGTCAAAAGGGAATGACAAATATCCTATGACATCATTTATAGATGTCATCCTAAGATTGCTACCAATGAACATATTTCCACAGAAAAGGACGCTCACAGATTTAGAAAACAAACGAATGGTTAACCAAAATGAAAGGTGGGAAGACGGATAAATTGGGATTATGGGGGTAACATACATATACTAAGGTATGTTAAATGTATATAAACATATAACATATAAACTATATGAATTATCTATACACCAATACATATAAAATATATAATGACCAAACACCTACCAAATATCAAGGGAGGTCTACTCAACACTCTGTAATAACATACATGGTAACAGGATCCGAAGATGAACAGATATATGTATGTATAACTGACCCGATTCTGTACAGCCAGACAATCACAACACTCTAATCAAAGTTGCTCCGATAGGGGCTTCCCTGGTGTGGCAGTGGTTGAGAATCTGCCTGCCAATGCAGGGGACACGGGTTCGAGCCCTGGTATGGGAAGATTCCACGTGCCGCGGAGCAACTAGGCCCGTGAGCCAAAACTACTGAGCCTGCGCGTCTGGAGCCTGTGCTCTGCAACAAGAGAGGCCGCGATAGTGAGAGGCCCGTGCACCACGATGAAGAGTGGGCCCCGCTTGCCACAACTATAGGAAGCCCTCGCACAGAAATGCAGACCTAACACAGGCAAAAATAAATAAATTAATTATTTAATAAAATAAAAAAATTTACTCCGATAAGAGATATAAATTAAATTTCAAAAACAAACATAAGTAAGGAGATATAAACTTCTGGGGGTTTGTCTGAGCACATTCCACTCTAATTTACAACCGAGGAACACGACGTCCAGGAAGACTCTGTTGCTCTACTAACAAGAGTTGAGGACGTAATAATGCTGCCGCCTTGTGGCTCTTTCCCAGAACAGCAGCTTTAAACACAGTGCTTATGGTCACTTAATATTCACAGGAATGCAGGGCTGTAAATGACACGTGCCCACAAAAAATGCCCTGGGGTAGGGAATAGCCAAGAGAATTCAACACATGACAAAATTTTCAAGAAGTCAATATGAAGAGGGAAGTTGTACTCACTCTTTAAGAAAAAGAAAAAGAAAAAAGGACATACCCAAAGCTCAGTATAAGGAATTATTAGATGCATGAAAATCCAACCTCCAAGAAGGTTTCACCTCACACCTGTCACGTGACAATCACAAAAAGTCTACAAACCATAAATGCTGAAGGGGTTTTAGAGAACTGTATACCTTCTAGCTGCTGGTGGGATGTAAAGCGGTAACGGCACTAATGAAAACAGAATGCAGGTGCTTTAAAAGGTAAAAATTGAGCTACCATATGATCCGGCAGGGCACCTTCTGGGTCTATAACCTACGACCACCAGAATCGGAAAGACAGAGGCAGGCAAATGTGCACTGCAGCAATATTTAAATAGCCAAGACATGGAAGCAAAAAAAAGGTCCAAAAACAGATGAATGGACAAAGAAGAAGTGGTATATGTACAGAATGGAATATTAGCCATGAAAAAAATAAAACAATGCCATTTGCAGCACCACAGATGAGCCTAGAGATAATCACAAAACGTGAAGTAAGTCAGAATGAAAAGAAAAATGTCCTATGAGATCACTTATGTTATCTGAAAATTCATATAAATAAACATAATGCCAGAGAGAAAGAGAATCTCAGATTGAGAAAACGAACTTATGGTTAAGCCAATGAAAAGGTGTGAGGAATGGATAAATTAGGATATTGGGATTAACAAACATATACTAATACATATAAAATATAGAATCACCAAAGACCTATGGAATACCAAGAGTGGTCTACTCATCACTCTGTAATAACCTACATGGAAAAGGACACGAAGATCAACAGATATATGTATATGTGTAAATGAACAAGATTCTGTACCCCTAGAACAAAAGACAGTTTTAAGTCAAATTGGCTATGATAAACACTATAAATTAAAGACACAAACAAGAATTAAGGAGGCTAAAAGTTATGGGGGTTTGTCCTGCCACATTCTACTCTAATGTGCAACCTAAAAGCACAAATTGCAGGAAGGTTCTGTTTCCCTAGCAAGCAGAGTTGGTAACGTAGAAATGCCACCACCCTAAGGCCGTTTCCTCAAACAGCAGCTTTAAATCCACTGCTAATGGTCACTAACATTCAGAAGGACTGCAGGGGTGTAAATGACTCACGCCCTCAAAAAATGTCCTGGGGTAGGCAATGGCCAAAAGAATTCAAACGCGGCAAATTTTTCAAGAAGGCAATTTGACGTTGTAAGTTTAACTCAATCTTAAACAAAATAAAAAGGATATTGATAAAAGCTGAACGTCAGGAATTACTAGATGCATGCAAATCCAATCTACCCAAAGGTATCACCTCACACCACTGAGAATGACCATCAGCAAAAAGTCTACAAACAACAGATGTTGAAGAAGTTGTGGAGGACAGCGTAACCTCTACGTCTAAGTGCGATGTAAACTGGTAGCAGCCAATAATCGGAATAGAACGGCAGTGCGTTTCAAGGTAAGCCTTGAGTTACCATATGATCCGGAAGGCCCACTATTGGGCCTGTCCCCTGTGAAGGCCAGAATCAAAAAGACACGGGATGGAAAATCGTGTATTGCAGCAGTAGTTACAATAGCCAAGACATGGAAGCAACAAAAATGTCCATCATCAGATGAATGGACGAAAAAGAGGTCCATGTACACAATGGAATATTAGACACAGAAAAGAAAGAAACAACGCCGTTTGCCGCACCATAGATGAGGCTAGAGATAATCACACAACTTGGAGTAAGTCAGAAAGCGAGAGACACATATCCTATGATATCACGTATAGGTGTTATCTAAAAATTGATAGTAATCAACTTATGTCCACAGAGAAGGACACTCACGTATTCAGGAAACAAACTTGTGATTAACCAGATGGAAAGGTGTGAGGAATGTATAACGGAGGATATTGTGTTTAACAGACATATGCTAATACTTTTAAAAGAGAGAATCACCAAACACATACCGAACACCAAGAGAGGTCTACGCAACATTCTGTAATAACCTATATGGAACAGGATCCAAAAATGAAAAGATAAATGTATCAATGAAACAGATTCTGTACACCTGGAACAAGCCAAACATTGCAATCAAATTTGCTCTGATAAAAATGAAAATTAAGCTACGAATACCAACAACAAGTTAGTAGACATAACTTCTGGGGGGTTTGTCTTGGCACATTCCACTCTAATTTACAACCTACAACCAGGACGTCCAGGAAGGCCCTGTTGCCCTAGTAACCAGAGTTGGGAATATAGAAATGCTGCCGCCTTCTGGTCGTTTCCTGCAAAGGCTGATTTAAACCCAGCACTAATGGTCACTTAATATTCACAATTACTACAGGGCTGTAAATGACACCTGCCCTCAAAAAATGTCCTGGTGTAGGGAATGGCCACAGGAATTCAGAACACGGCAAATTTTTCAAGGAAACAGTTTGAAGAGGTAAGTTTTTCTGTTTTACTTAAAAAAAAAAAAGAAAATGGACGTGGATGAAAGCTCAATATAGGGAACTATTAGATGCATGCAAATCCAAACTACAAAAGGTATCACCACCCAACACTCAAAATGCCATCAGTAAAATATCTACAAACCATAAATGCTGAAGGGGTTTTAGAGAACTGTGTACCCTCTAGTTGCTGGTGGGATGTCAACTGGTAACAGCCAGTAGTGAGAAGAGAATGGAGGTGCGTTGAAAGGTAAAAATTGAGCTACCATATGATCTAGTAGGCCCACTGCTGGGCCTATCCCTTGCGAAGACCAGAATCAAAAAGACACAGGCTGGCAATCCTGCACTGCATCAATATTTAGCATAGCCAAGAGTTGGAAGCAACCAAAACGTCCATCAACAGATGAATGCACAAAGAAGAAGTGGACCATGTACACAATGGAATATTTGGCATAGAAAAGAATGAAACACTGCTCTTTGCAGCAACATAGATAAGCCTAGAGATAATCAGAGAACATGAGGTAAGTCGGAAAGCAGACGACAAATATCCTGTGATATCACTTCTAGGTGTTACCTAACAACTGACACAGATGAACACATTTCCACAGAGAAAGACACTCACAGACTTAGAAAACAAACTATGGTTATCTACAAGGAAATTTGTGAGGAATGGATACATTAAGTTTAGGGTTACCCTACGTGTACAAATACATATTAAATACATATATCCAAAAGAATGACCATATACCAAGGGAGGTCTACTGAACGCTCTGTAACAATTTACACGGGGGCTTCCCGGGTGGCGCCGTGGTTCAGATTCCGCCTGGCAAGGCAGGGGACACGGCGTCGATCCCTGGTCCGGGAAGATCCCACATGCTGCAGAGCAACTAAGCCCGTGCACCACAACTACTGAGCCTGCACTCTAGAGCCCACAAGCCACGACTACTGAGCCAACACACCAAAACTACTAAAGCCCGCATGCCTAGAGTACGTACTCCACAACAAGAGAAGCCACTGCAGTGAAAAGCCCGTACACCGCAACGGAGAGTAGCCCCCGCTCACCGCAACTAGCGACAGCCCACATGCAGCAACGAAGATCCAACTCAGCCAAAAGTAAATAAATAAATAAAATAAAATTATTAAAATAAATAGTAATTTACATGGGAAGAGGATCTGTACATGTATAGATATATACGATGTTCAATTCAACCTGACTGTGCCCACTTAGGACAAGCACTATTCTAATCATTACCCCAATTTAAAAAATTAAACCCAGGAACAACAATCAATGAGACATAAACTTATTGGGGTTTTCCCTGGCACATTCCATTCTAATTTACAACCTAGCAACACGACTTTCAGGAAGGCTCTGCTGCCCTACTAACCAGATTTGGAATGGAGAAATGCTGTCACCATGTGGCAGTTTCCCACAACAGCAGCTTTAATCACAGGGCTATCGGTCCCTTAAGATTCACAGTAATTGTAGGGCTGTAAATGACACGTGTCCTCAAAAAATGTCCTGGGGTAGGTAATGGTCAAAAAAGTTCACAACACGGAAAAGTTTTCAAGAAAACAATTTGAAGAGGTAAGTTTTACTCACTCTTTTGTTTACAAAAATAGAAGAACATGGATAAAACCTCAGTATCAGGAATTATTGGTTGGATGCAAATCCAAACTACAAAAGGAGTGCGCCACCCAATATTCAAAATGACATCAGTAAAAAGTATACAAACAATGAATGTTGACGGGTTTGTCGAGAAATCCATACCCACTATGCTGTTGGTTGGATGTAAACTGGTAACAGCTAATCATGAGAACAGAATGGAGCTGCGTTTAAAAGCTAAACACTGAGCTACCATACGATGAGGCCGATCCCCTTAAGGGCCTATCACCTAAGAAGACCAGAATCGGAAAGACACAGACAGGAAAACATGCACTACAGCAATATTTACAATAGCCAAGGCATTCAAGCAAAGAAAATGTCCATCAACAGAGAAATGGACAAAGAAGAAGTGGTATAAGTACCGAATGGAATGTTAGCCTCAGAAAAATATGATCAATGCCGTTTTCAGGATTACGGATGAGCCTAGAAATAATCATATTACGTTAAGTAAGTCAAAAGGGAATGACAAATATCCTATGACATCATTTATAGATGTCATCCTAAGATTGCTACCAATGAACATATTTCCACAGAAAAGGACACTCACAGATTTAGAAAACAAACGAATGGTTAACCAAAATGAAAGGTGGGAAGACGGATAAATTGGGATTATGGGGGTAACATACATATACAAAGGTATGTTAAATGTATATAAACACATAACATATAAAGTATATGCATTATCTATACACCAATACACATAAAATATATAATGACCAAACACCTACCAAATATCAAGGGAGGTCTACTCAACACTCTGTAATAACATACATGGTAACAGGATCCGAAGATGAACAGATATATGTATGTATAACTGACCCGATTCTGTACAGCCAGACAATCACAACACTCTAATCAAATTTGCTCAGATAGGGGCTTCCCTGGTGTGGCAGTGGTTGCAAATCTGCCTGCCAATGCAGGGGACACGGGTTCGAGCCCTGGTATGGGAAGATTCCACGTGCCGCGGAGCAACTAGGCCCGTGAGCCAAAACTACTGAGCCTGCGCGTCTGGAGCCTGTGCGCTGCAACAAGAGAGGCCGCGATAGTGAGAGGCCCGTGCACCACGATGAAGAGTGGGCCCCGCTTGCCACAACTATAGGAAGCCCTCGCACAGAAATGCAGACCTAACACAGGCAAAAATAAATAAATTAATTATTTAATAAAATAAAAAAATTTACTCCGATAAGAGATATAAATTAAATTTCAAAAACAAACATAAGTAAGGAGATATAAACTTCTGGGGGTTTGTCTGAGCACATTCCACTCTAATTTACAACCGAGGAACACGACGTCCAGGAAGACTCTGTTGCTCTACTAACAAGAGTTGAGGACGTAATAATGCTGCCGCCTTGTGGCTCTTTCCCAGAACAGCAGCTTTAAACACAGTGCTTATGGTCACTTAATATTCACAGGAATGCAGGGCTGTAAATGACACGTGCCCACAAAAAATGCCCTGGGTTAGGGAATAGCCAAGAGAATTCAACACATGACAAAATTTTCAAGAAGTCAATATGAAGAGGGAAGTTGTACTCACTCTTTAAGAAAAAGAAAAAGAAAAAAAGACATACCCAAAGCTCAGTATAAGGAATTATTAGATGCATGAAAATCCAACCTCCAAGAAGGTTTCACCTCACACCTGTCACGTGACAATCACAAAAAGTCTACAAACCATAAATGCTGAAGGGGTTTTAGAGAACTGTATACCTTCTAGCTGCTGGTGGGATGTAAAGCGGTAACGGCACTAATGAAAACAGAATGCAGGTGCTTTAAAAGGTAAAAATTGAGCTACCATATGATCCGGCAGGGCACCTTCTGGGTCTATAACCTACGACCACCAGAATCGGAAAGACAGAGGCAGGCAAATGTGCACTGCAGCAATATTTAAATAGCCAAGACATGGAAGCAAAAAAAAGGTCCAAAAACAGATGAATGGACAAAGAAGAAGTGGTATATGTACAGAATGGAATATTAGCCATGAAAAAAATAAAACAATGCCATTTGCAGCACCACAGATGAGCCTAGAGATAATCACAAAACGTGAAGTAAGTCAGAATGAAAAGAAAAATGTCCTATGAGATCACTTATGTTATCTGAAAATTCATATAAATAAACATAATGCCAGAGAGAAAGAGAATCTCAGATTGAGAAAACGAACTTATGGTTAAGCCAATGAAAAGGTGTGAGGAATGGATAAATTAGGATATTGGGATTAACAAACATATACTAATACATATAAAATATAGAATCACCAAAGACCTATGGAATACCAAGAGTGGTCTACTCATCACTCTGTAATAACCTACATGGAAAAGGACACGAAGATCAACAGATATATGTATATGTGTAAATGAACAAGATTCTGTACCCCTAGAACAAAAGACAGTTTTAAGTCAAATTGGCTATGATAAACACTATAAATTAAAGACACAAACAAGAATTAAGGAGGCTAAAAGTTATGGGGGTTTGTCCTGCCACATTCTACTCTAATGTGCAACCTAAAAGCACAAATTGCAGGAAGGTTCTGTTTCCCTAGCAAGCAGAGTTGGTAACGTAGAAATGCCACCACCCTAAGGCCGTTTCCTCAAACAGCAGCTTTAAATCCACTGCTAATGGTCACTAACATTCAGAAGGACTGCAGGGGTGTAAATGACTCACGCCCTCAAAAAATGTCCTGGGGTAGGCAATGGCCAAAAGAATTCAAACGCGGCAAATTTTTCAAGAAGGCAATTTGACGTTGTAAGTTTAACTCAATCTTAAACAAAATAAAAAGGATATTGATAAAAGCTGAACGTCAGGAATTACTAGATGCATGCAAATCCAATCTACCCAAAGGTATCACCTCACACCACTGAGAATGACCATCAGCAAAAAGTCTACAAACAACAGATGTTGAAGAAGTTGTGGAGGACAGCGTAACCTCTACGTCTAAGTGCGATGTAAACTGGTAGCAGCCAATAATCGGAATAGAACGGCAGTGCGTTTCAAGGTAAGCCTTGAGTTACCATATGATCCGGAAGGCCCACTATTGGGCCTGTCCCCTGTGAAGGCCAGAATCAAAAAGACACGGGATGGAAAATCGTGTATTGCAGCAGTAGTTACAATAGCCAAGACATGGAAGCAACAAAAATGTCCATCATCAGATGAATGGACGAAAAAGAGGTCCATGTACACAATGGAATATTAGACACAGAAAAGAAAGAAACAACGCCGTTTGCCGCACCATAGATGAGGCTAGAGATAATCACACAACTTGGAGTAAGTCAGAAAGCGAGAGACACATATCCTATGATATCACGTATAGGTGTTATCTAAAAATTGATAGTAATCAACTTATGTCCACAGAGAAGGACACTCACGTATTCAGGAAACAAACTTGTGATTAACCAGATGGAAAGGTGTGAGGAATGTATAACGGAGGATATTGTGTTTAACAGACATATGCTAATACTTTTAAAAGAGAGAATCACCAAACACATACCGAACACCAAGAGAGGTCTACGCAACATTCTGTAATAACCTATATGGAACAGGATCCAAAAATGAAAAGATAAATGTATCAATGAAACAGATTCTGTACACCTGGAACAAGCAAAACATTGCAATCAAATTTGCTCTGATAAAAATGAAAATTAAGCTACGAATACCAACAACAAGTTAGTAGACATAACTTCTGGGGGGTTTGTCTTGGCACATTCCACTCTAATTTACAACCTACAACCAGGACGTCCAGGAAGGCCCTGTTGCCCTAGTAACCAGAGTTGGGAATATAGAAATGCTGCCGCCTTCTGGTCGTTTCCTGCAAAGGCTGATTTAAACCCAGCACTAATGGTCACTTAATATTCACAATTACTACAGGGCTGTAAATGACACCTGCCCTCAAAAAATGTCCTGGTGTAGGGAATGGCCACAGGAATTCAGAACACGGCAAATTTTTCAAGGAAACAGTTTGAAGAGGTAAGTTTTTCTGTTTTACTTAAAAAAAAAAAAGAAAATGGACGTGGATGAAAGCTCAATATAGGGAACTATTAGATGCATGCAAATCCAAACTACAAAAGGTATCACCACCCAACACTCAAAATGCCATCAGTAAAATATCTACAAACCATAAATGCTGAAGGGGTTTTAGAGAACTGTGTACCCTCTAGTTGCTGGTGGGATGTCAACTGGTAACAGCCAGTAGTGAGAAGAGAATGGAGGTGCGTTGAAAGGTAAAAATTGAGCTACCATATGATCTAGTAGGCCCACTGCTGGGCCTATCCCTTGCGAAGACCAGAATCAAAAAGACACAGGCTGGCAATCCTGCACTGCATCAATATTTAGCATAGCCAAGAGTTGGAAGCAACCAAAACGTCCATCAACAGATGAATGCACAAAGAAGAAGTGGACCATGTACACAATGGAATATTTGGCATAGAAAAGAATGAAACACTGCTCTTTGCAGCAACATAGATAAGCCTAGAGATAATCAGAGAACATGAGGTAAGTCGGAAAGCAGACGACAAATATCCTGTGATATCACTTCTAGGTGTTACCTAACAACTGACACAGATGAACACATTTCCACAGAGAAAGACACTCACAGACTTAGAAAACAAACTATGGTTATCTACAAGGAAATTTGGGAGGAATGGATACATTAAGATTAGGGTTACCCTACGTGTACAAATACATATTAAATACATATATCCAAAAGAACGACCATATACCAAGGGAGGTCTACTGAACGCTCTGTAACAATTTACACGGGGGCTTCCCGGGTGGCGCCGTGGTTCAGATTCCGCCTGGCAAGGCAGGGGACACGGCGTCGATCCCTGGTCCGGGAAGATCCCACATGCTGCAGAGCAACTAAGCCCGTGCACCACAACTACTGAGCCTGCACTCTAGAGCCCACAAGCCACGACTACTGAGCCAACACACCAAAACTACTAAAGCCCGCATGCCTAGAGTACGTACTCCACAACAAGAGAAGCCACTGCAGTGAAAAGCCCGTACACCGCAACGGAGAGTAGCCCCCGCTCACCGCAACTAGCGACAGCCCACATGCAGCAACGAAGATCCAACTCAGCCAAAAGTAAATAAATAAATAAAATAAAATTATTAAAATAAATAGTAATTTACATGGGAAGAGGATCTGTACATGTATAGATATATACGATGTTCAATTCAACCTGACTGTGCCCACTTAGGACAAGCACTATTCTAATCATTACCCCAATTTAAAAAATTAAACCCAGGAACAACAATCAATGAGACATAAACTTATTGGGGTTTTCCCTGGCACATTCCATTCTAATTTACAACCTAGCAACACGACTTTCAGGAAGGCTCTGCTGCCCTACTAACCAGATTTGGAATGGAGAAATGCTGTCACCATGTGGCAGTTTCCCACAACAGCAGCTTTAATCACAGGGCTATCGGTCCCTTAAGATTCACAGTAATTGTAGGGCTGTAAATGACACGTGTCCTCAAAAAATGTCCTGGGGTAGGTAATGGTCAAAAAAGTTCACAACACGGAAAAGTTTTCAAGAAAACAATTTGAAGAGGTAAGTTTTACTCACTCTTTTGTTTACAAAAATAGAAGAACATGGATAAAACCTCAGTATCAGGAATTATTGGTTGGATGCAAATCCAAACTACAAAAGGAGTGCGCCACCCAATATTCAAAATGACATCAGTAAAAAGTATACAAACAATGAATGTTGACGGGTTTGTCGAGAAATCCATACCCACTATGCTGTTGGTTGGATGTAAACTGGTAACAGCTAATCATGAGAACAGAATGGAGCTGCGTTTAAAAGCTAAACACTGAGCTACCATACGATGAGGCCGATCCCCTTAAGGGCCTATCACCTAAGAAGACCAGAATCGGAAAGACACAGACAGGAAAACATGCACTACAGCAATATTTACAATAGCCAAGGCATTCAAGCAAAGAAAATGTCCATCAACAGAGAAATGGACAAAGAAGAAGTGGTATAAGTACCGAATGGAATGTTAGCCTCAGAAAAATATGATCAATGCCGTTTTCAGGATTACGGATGAGCCTAGAAATAATCATATTACGTTAAGTAAGTCAAAAGGGAATGACAAATATCCTATGACATCATTTATAGATGTCATCCTAAGATTGCTACCAATGAACATATTTCCACAGAAAAGGACACTCACAGATTTAGAAAACAAACGAATGGTTAACCAAAATGAAAGGTGGGAAGACGGATAAATTGGGATTATGGGGGTAACATACATATACAAAGGTATGTTAAATGTATATAAACACATAACATATAAAGTATATGCATTATCTATACACCAATACACATAAAATATATAATGACCAAACACCTACCAAATATCAAGGGAGGTCTACTCAACACTCTGTAATAACATACATGGTAACAGGATCCGAAGATGAACAGATATATGTATGTATAACTGACCCGATTCTGTACAGCCAGACAATCACAACACTCTAATCAAATTTGCTCAGATAGGGGCTTCCCTGGTGTGGCAGTGGTTGCGAATCTGCCTGCCAATGCAGGGGACACGGGTTCGAGCCCTGGTATGGGAAGATTCCACGTGCCGCGGAGCAACTAGGCCCGTGAGCCAAAACTACTGAGCCTGCGCGTCTGGAGCCTGTGCGCTGCAACAAGAGAGGCCGCGATAGTGAGAGGCCCGTGCACCACGATGAAGAGTGGGCCCCGCTTGCCACAACTATAGGAAGCCCTCGCACAGAAATGCAGACCTAACACAGGCAAAAATAAATAAATTAATTATTTAATAAAATAAAAAAATTTACTCCGATAAGAGATATAAATTAAATTTCAAAAACAAACATAAGTAAGGAGATATAAACTTCTGGGGGTTTGTCTGAGCACATTCCACTCTAATTTACAACCGAGGAACACGACGTCCAGGAAGACTCTGTTGCTCTACTAACAAGAGTTGAGGACGTAATAATGCTGCCGCCTTGTGGCTCTTTCCCAGAACAGCAGCTTTAAACACAGTGCTTATGGTCACTTAATATTCACAGGAATGCAGGGCTGTAAATGACACGTGCCCACAAAAAATGCCCTGGGTTAGGGAATAGCCAAGAGAATTCAACACATGACAAAATTTTCAAGAAGTCAATATGAAGAGGGAAGTTGTACTCACTCTTTAAGAAAAAGAAAAAGAAAAAAAGACATACCCAAAGCTCAGTATAAGGAATTATTAGATGCATGAAAATCCAACCTCCAAGAAGGTTTCACCTCACACCTGTCACGTGACAATCACAAAAAGTCTACAAACCATAAATGCTGAAGGGGTTTTAGAGAACTGTATACCTTCTAGCTGCTGGTGGGATGTAAAGCGGTAACGGCACTAATGAAAACAGAATGCAGGTGCTTTAAAAGGTAAAAATTGAGCTACCATATGATCCGGCAGGGCACCTTCTGGGTCTATAACCTACGACCACCAGAATCGGAAAGACAGAGGCAGGCAAATGTGCACTGCAGCAATATTTAAATAGCCAAGACATGGAAGCAAAAAAAAGGTCCAAAAACAGATGAATGGACAAAGAAGAAGTGGTATATGTACAGAATGGAATATTAGCCATGAAAAAAATAAAACAATGCCATTTGCAGCACCACAGATGAGCCTAGAGATAATCACAAAACGTGAAGTAAGTCAGAATGAAAAGAAAAATGTCCTATGAGATCACTTATGTTATCTGAAAATTCATATAAATAAACATAATGCCAGAGAGAAAGAGAATCTCAGATTGAGAAAACGAACTTATGGTTAAGCCAATGAAAAGGTGTGAGGAATGGATAAATTAGGATATTGGGATTAACAAACATATACTAATACATATAAAATATAGAATCACCAAAGACCTATGGAATACCAAGAGTGGTCTACTCATCACTCTGTAATAACCTACATGGAAAAGGACACGAAGATCAACAGATATATGTATATGTGTAAATGAACAAGATTCTGTACCCCTAGAACAAAAGACAGTTTTAAGTCAAATTGGCTATGATAAACACTATAAATTAAAGACACAAACAAGAATTAAGGAGGCTAAAAGTTATGGGGGTTTGTCCTGCCACATTCTACTCTAATGTGCAACCTAAAAGCACAAATTGCAGGAAGGTTCTGTTTCCCTAGCAAGCAGAGTTGGTAACGTAGAAATGCCACCACCCTAAGGCCGTTTCCTCAAACAGCAGCTTTAAATCCACTGCTAATGGTCACTAACATTCAGAAGGACTGCAGGGGTGTAAATGACTCACGCCCTCAAAAAATGTCCTGGGGTAGGCAATGGCCAAAAGAATTCAAACGCGGCAAATTTTTCAAGAAGGCAATTTGACGTTGTAAGTTTAACTCAATCTTAAACAAAATAAAAAGGATATTGATAAAAGCTGAACGTCAGGAATTACTAGATGCATGCAAATCCAATCTACCCAAAGGTATCACCTCACACCACTGAGAATGACCATCAGCAAAAAGTCTACAAACAACAGATGTTGAAGAAGTTGTGGAGGACAGCGTAACCTCTACGTCTAAGTGCGATGTAAACTGGTAGCAGCCAATAATCGGAATAGAACGGCAGTGCGTTTCAAGGTAAGCCTTGAGTTACCATATGATCCGGAAGGCCCACTATTGGGCCTGTCCCCTGTGAAGGCCAGAATCAAAAAGACACGGGATGGAAAATCGTGTATTGCAGCAGTAGTTACAATAGCCAAGACATGGAAGCAACAAAAATGTCCATCATCAGATGAATGGACGAAAAAGAGGTCCATGTACACAATGGAATATTAGACACAGAAAAGAAAGAAACAACGCCGTTTGCCGCACCATAGATGAGGCTAGAGATAATCACACAACTTGGAGTAAGTCAGAAAGCGAGAGACACATATCCTATGATATCACGTATAGGTGTTATCTAAAAATTGATAGTAATCAACTTATGTCCACAGAGAAGGACACTCACGTATTCAGGAAACAAACTTGTGATTAACCAGATGGAAAGGTGTGAGGAATGTATAACGGAGGATATTGTGTTTAACAGACATATGCTAATACTTTTAAAAGAGAGAATCACCAAACACATACCGAACACCAAGAGAGGTCTACGCAACATTCTGTAATAACCTATATGGAACAGGATCCAAAAATGAAAAGATAAATGTATCAATGAAACAGATTCTGTACACCTGGAACAAGCAAAACATTGCAATCAAATTTGCTCTGATAAAAATGAAAATTAAGCTACGAATACCAACAACAAGTTAGTAGACATAACTTCTGGGGGGTTTGTCTTGGCACATTCCACTCTAATTTACAACCTACAACCAGGACGTCCAGGAAGGCCCTGTTGCCCTAGTAACCAGAGTTGGGAATATAGAAATGCTGCCGCCTTCTGGTCGTTTCCTGCAAAGGCTGATTTAAACCCAGCACTAATGGTCACTTAATATTCACAATTACTACAGGGCTGTAAATGACACCTGCCCTCAAAAAATGTCCTGGTGTAGGGAATGGCCACAGGAATTCAGAACACGGCAAATTTTTCAAGGAAACAGTTTGAAGAGGTAAGTTTTTCTGTTTTACTTAAAAAAAAAAAAGAAAATGGACGTGGATGAAAGCTCAATATAGGGAACTATTAGATGCATGCAAATCCAAACTACAAAAGGTATCACCACCCAACACTCAAAATGCCATCAGTAAAATATCTACAAACCATAAATGCTGAAGGGGTTTTAGAGAACTGTGTACCCTCTAGTTGCTGGTGGGATGTCAACTGGTAACAGCCAGTAGTGAGAAGAGAATGGAGGTGCGTTGAAAGGTAAAAATTGAGCTACCATATGATCTAGTAGGCCCACTGCTGGGCCTATCCCTTGCGAAGACCAGAATCAAAAAGACACAGGCTGGCAATCCTGCACTGCATCAATATTTAGCATAGCCAAGAGTTGGAAGCAACCAAAACGTCCATCAACAGATGAATGCACAAAGAAGAAGTGGACCATGTACACAATGGAATATTTGGCATAGAAAAGAATGAAACACTGCTCTTTGCAGCAACATAGATAAGCCTAGAGATAATCAGAGAACATGAGGTAAGTCGGAAAGCAGACGACAAATATCCTGTGATATCACTTCTAGGTGTTACCTAACAACTGACACAGATGAACACATTTCCACAGAGAAAGACACTCACAGACTTAGAAAACAAACTATGGTTATCTACAAGGAAATTTGGGAGGAATGGATACATTAAGATTAGGGTTACCCTACGTGTACAAATACATATTAAATACATATATCCAAAAGAACGACCATATACCAAGGGAGGTCTACTGAACGCTCTGTAACAATTTACACGGGGGCTTCCCGGGTGGCGCCGTGGTTCAGATTCCGCCTGGCAAGGCAGGGGACACGGCGTCGATCCCTGGTCCGGGAAGATCCCACATGCTGCAGAGCAACTAAGCCCGTGCACCACAACTACTGAGCCTGCACTCTAGAGCCCACAAGCCACGACTACTGAGCCAACACACCAAAACTACTAAAGCCCGCATGCCTAGAGTACGTACTCCACAACAAGAGAAGCCACTGCAGTGAAAAGCCCGTACACCGCAACGGAGAGTAGCCCCCGCTCACCGCAACTAGCGACAGCCCACATGCAGCAACGAAGATCCAACTCAGCCAAAAGTAAATAAATAAATAAAATAAAATTATTAAAATAAATAGTAATTTACATGGGAAGAGGATCTGTACATGTATAGATATATACGATGTTCAATTCAACCTGACTGTGCCCACTTAGGACAAGCACTATTCTAATCATTACCCCAATTTAAAAAATTAAACCCAGGAACAACAATCAATGAGACATAAACTTATTGGGGTTTTCCCTGGCACATTCCATTCTAATTTACAACCTAGCAACACGACTTTCAGGAAGGCTCTGCTGCCCTACTAACCAGATTTGGAATGGAGAAATGCTGTCACCATGTGGCAGTTTCCCACAACAGCAGCTTTAATCACAGGGCTATCGGTCCCTTAAGATTCACAGTAATTGTAGGGCTGTAAATGACACGTGTCCTCAAAAAATGTCCTGGGGTAGGTAATGGTCAAAAAAGTTCACAACACGGAAAAGTTTTCAAGAAAACAATTTGAAGAGGTAAGTTTTACTCACTCTTTTGTTTACAAAAATAGAAGAACATGGATAAAACCTCAGTATCAGGAATTATTGGTTGGATGCAAATCCAAACTACAAAAGGAGTGCGCCACCCAATATTCAAAATGACATCAGTAAAAAGTATACAAACAATGAATGTTGACGGGTTTGTCGAGAAATCCATACCCACTATGCTGTTGGTTGGATGTAAACTGGTAACAGCTAATCATGAGAACAGAATGGAGCTGCGTTTAAAAGCTAAACACTGAGCTACCATACGATGAGGCCGATCCCCTTAAGGGCCTATCACCTAAGAAGACCAGAATCGGAAAGACACAGACAGGAAAACATGCACTACAGCAATATTTACAATAGCCAAGGCATTCAAGCAAAGAAAAGGTCCATCAACAGAGAAATGGACAAAGAAGAAGTGGTATAAGTACCGAATGGAATGTTAGCCTCAGAAAAATATGATCAATGCCGTTTTCAGGATTACGGATGAGCCTAGAAATAATCATATTACGTTAAGTAAGTCAAAAGGGAATGACAAATATCCTATGACATCATTTATAGATGTCATCCTAAGATTGCTACCAATGAACATATTTCCACAGAAAAGGACGCTCACAGATTTAGAAAACAAACGAATGGTTAACCAAAATGAAAGGTGGGAAGACGGATAAATTGGGATTATGGGGGTAACATACATATACTAAGGTATGTTAAATGTATATAAACATATAACATATAAACTATATGAATTATCTATACACCAATACATATAAAATATATAATGACCAAACACCTACCAAATATCAAGGGAGGTCTACTCAACACTCTGTAATAACATACATGGTAACAGGATCCGAAGATGAACAGATATATGTATGTATAACTGACCCGATTCTGTACAGCCAGACAATCACAACACTCTAATCAAAGTTGCTCCGATAGGGGCTTCCCTGGTGTGGCAGTGGTTGAGAATCTGCCTGCCAATGCAGGGGACACGGGTTCGAGCCCTGGTATGGGAAGATTCCACGTGCCGCGGAGCAACTAGGCCCGTGAGCCAAAACTACTGAGCCTGCGCGTCTGGAGCCTGTGCTCTGCAACAAGAGAGGCCGCGATAGTGAGAGGCCCGTGCACCACGATGAAGAGTGGGCCCCGCTTGCCACAACTATAGGAAGCCCTCGCACAGAAATGCAGACCTAACACAGGCAAAAATAAATAAATTAATTATTTAATAAAATAAAAAAATTTACTCCGATAAGAGATATAAATTAAATTTCAAAAACAAACATAAGTAAGGAGATATAAACTTCTGGGGGTTTGTCTGAGCACATTCCACTCTAATTTACAACCGAGGAACACGACGTCCAGGAAGACTCTGTTGCTCTACTAACAAGAGTTGAGGACGTAATAATGCTGCCGCCTTGTGGCTCTTTCCCAGAACAGCAGCTTTAAACACAGTGCTTATGGTCACTTAATATTCACAGGAATGCAGGGCTGTAAATGACACGTGCCCACAAAAAATGCCCTGGGGTAGGGAATAGCCAAGAGAATTCAACACATGACAAAATTTTCAAGAAGTCAATATGAAGAGGGAAGTTGTACTCACTCTTTAAGAAAAAGAAAAAGAAAAAAGGACATACCCAAAGCTCAGTATAAGGAATTATTAGATGCATGAAAATCCAACCTCCAAGAAGGTTTCACCTCACACCTGTCACGTGACAATCACAAAAAGTCTACAAACCATAAATGCTGAAGGGGTTTTAGAGAACTGTATACCTTCTAGCTGCTGGTGGGATGTAAAGCGGTAACGGCACTAATGAAAACAGAATGCAGGTGCTTTAAAAGGTAAAAATTGAGCTACCATATGATCCGGCAGGGCACCTTCTGGGTCTATAACCTACGACCACCAGAATCGGAAAGACAGAGGCAGGCAAATGTGCACTGCAGCAATATTTAAATAGCCAAGACATGGAAGCAAAAAAAAGGTCCAAAAACAGATGAATGGACAAAGAAGAAGTGGTATATGTACAGAATGGAATATTAGCCATGAAAAAAATAAAACAATGCCATTTGCAGCACCACAGATGAGCCTAGAGATAATCACAAAACGTGAAGTAAGTCAGAATGAAAAGAAAAATGTCCTATGAGATCACTTATGTTATCTGAAAATTCATATAAATAAACATAATGCCAGAGAGAAAGAGAATCTCAGATTGAGAAAACGAACTTATGGTTAAGCCAATGAAAAGGTGTGAGGAATGGATAAATTAGGATATTGGGATTAACAAACATATACTAATACATATAAAATATAGAATCACCAAAGACCTATGGAATACCAAGAGTGGTCTACTCATCACTCTGTAATAACCTACATGGAAAAGGACACGAAGATCAACAGATATATGTATATGTGTAAATGAACAAGATTCTGTACCCCTAGAACAAAAGACAGTTTTAAGTCAAATTGGCTATGATAAACACTATAAATTAAAGACACAAACAAGAATTAAGGAGGCTAAAAGTTATGGGGGTTTGTCCTGCCACATTCTACTCTAATGTGCAACCTAAAAGCACAAATTGCAGGAAGGTTCTGTTTCCCTAGCAAGCAGAGTTGGTAACGTAGAAATGCCACCACCCTAAGGCCGTTTCCTCAAACAGCAGCTTTAAATCCACTGCTAATGGTCACTAACATTCAGAAGGACTGCAGGGGTGTAAATGACTCACGCCCTCAAAAAATGTCCTGGGGTAGGCAATGGCCAAAAGAATTCAAACGCGGCAAATTTTTCAAGAAGGCAATTTGAAGTTGTAAGTTTAACTCAATCTTAAACAAAATAAAAAGGATATTGATAAAAGCTGAACGTCAGGAATTACTAGATGCATGCAAATCCAATCTACCCAAAGGTATCACCTCACACCACTGAGAATGACCATCAGCAAAAAGTCTACAAACAACAGATGTTGAAGAAGTTGTGGAGGACAGCGTAACCTCTACGTCTAAGTGCGATGTAAACTGGTAGCAGCCAATAATCGGAATAGAACGGCAGTGCGTTTCAAGGTAAGCCTTGAGTTACCATATGATCCGGAAGGCCCACTATTGGGCCTGTCCCCTGTGAAGGCCAGAATCAAAAAGACACGGGATGGAAAATCGTGTATTGCAGCAGTAGTTACAATAGCCAAGACATGGAAGCAACAAAAATGTCCATCATCAGATGAATGGACGAAAAAGAGGTCCATGTACACAATGGAATATTAGACACAGAAAAGAAAGAAACAACGCCGTTTGCCGCACCATAGATGAGGCTAGAGATAATCACACAACTTGGAGTAAGTCAGAAAGCGAGAGACACATATCCTATGATATCACGTATAGGTGTTATCTAAAAATTGATAGTAATCAACTTATGTCCACAGAGAAGGACACTCACGTATTCAGGAAACAAACTTGTGATTAACCAGATGGAAAGGTGTGAGGAATGTATAACGGAGGATATTGTGTTTAACAGACATATGCTAATACTTTTAAAAGAGAGAATCACCAAACACATACCGAACACCAAGAGAGGTCTACGCAACATTCTGTAATAACCTATATGGAACAGGATCCAAAAATGAAAAGATAAATGTATCAATGAAACAGATTCTGTACACCTGGAACAAGCAAAACATTGCAATCAAATTTGCTCTGATAAAAATGAAAATTAAGCTACGAATACCAACAACAAGTTAGTAGACATAACTTCTGGGGGGTTTGTCTTGGCACATTCCACTCTAATTTACAACCTACAACCAGGACGTCCAGGAAGGCCCTGTTGCCCTAGTAACCAGAGTTGGGAATATAGAAATGCTGCCGCCTTCTGGTCGTTTCCTGCAAAGGCTGATTTAAACCCAGCACTAATGGTCACTTAATATTCACAATTACTACAGGGCTGTAAATGACACCTGCCCTCAAAAAATGTCCTGGTGTAGGGAATGGCCACAGGAATTCAGAACACGGCAAATTTTTCAAGGAAACAGTTTGAAGAGGTAAGTTTTTCTGTTTTACTTAAAAAAAAAAAAGAAAATGGACGTGGATGAAAGCTCAATATAGGGAACTATTAGATGCATGCAAATCCAAACTACAAAAGGTATCACCACCCAACACTCAAAATGCCATCAGTAAAATATCTACAAACCATAAATGCTGAAGGGGTTTTAGAGAACTGTGTACCCTCTAGTTGCTGGTGGGATGTCAACTGGTAACAGCCAGTAGTGAGAAGAGAATGGAGGTGCGTTGAAAGGTAAAAATTGAGCTACCATATGATCTAGTAGGCCCACTGCTGGGCCTATCCCTTGCGAAGACCAGAATCAAAAAGACACAGGCTGGCAATCCTGCACTGCATCAATATTTAGCATAGCCAAGAGTTGGAAGCAACCAAAACGTCCATCAACAGATGAATGCACAAAGAAGAAGTGGACCATGTACACAATGGAATATTTGGCATAGAAAAGAATGAAACACTGCTCTTTGCAGCAACATAGATAAGCCTAGAGATAATCAGAGAACATGAGGTAAGTCGGAAAGCAGACGACAAATATCCTGTGATATCACTTCTAGGTGTTACCTAACAACTGACACAGATGAACACATTTCCACAGAGAAAGACACTCACAGACTTAGAAAACAAACTATGGTTATCTACAAGGAAATTTGGGAGGAATGGATACATTAAGATTAGGGTTACCCTACGTGTACAAATACATATTAAATACATATATCCAAAAGAACGACCATATACCAAGGGAGGTCTACTGAACGCTCTGTAACAATTTACACGGGGGCTTCCCGGGTGGCGCCGTGGTTCAGATTCCGCCTGGCAAGGCAGGGGACACGGCGTCGATCCCTGGTCCGGGAAGATCCCACATGCTGCAGAGCAACTAAGCCCGTGCACCACAACTACTGAGCCTGCACTCTAGAGCCCACAAGCCACGACTACTGAGCCAACACACCAAAACTACTAAAGCCCGCATGCCTAGAGTACGTACTCCACAACAAGAGAAGCCACTGCAGTGAAAAGCCCGTACACCGCAACGGAGAGTAGCCCCCGCTCACCGCAACTAGCGACAGCCCACATGCAGCAACGAAGATCCAACTCAGCCAAAAGTAAATAAATAAATAAAATAAAATTATTAAAATAAATAGTAATTTACATGGGAAGAGGATCTGTACATGTATAGATATATACGATGTTCAATTCAACCTGACTGTGCCCACTTAGGACAAGCACTATTCTAATCATTACCCCAATTTAAAAAATTAAACCCAGGAACAACAATCAATGAGACATAAACTTATTGGGGTTTTCCCTGGCACATTCCATTCTAATTTACAACCTAGCAACACGACTTTCAGGAAGGCTCTGCTGCCCTACTAACCAGATTTGGAATGGAGAAATGCTGTCACCATGTGGCAGTTTCCCACAACAGCAGCTTTAATCACAGGGCTATCGGTCCCTTAAGATTCACAGTAATTGTAGGGCTGTAAATGACACGTGTCCTCAAAAAATGTCCTGGGGTAGGTAATGGTCAAAAAAGTTCACAACACGGAAAAGTTTTCAAGAAAACAATTTGAAGAGGTAAGTTTTACTCACTCTTTTGTTTACAAAAATAGAAGAACATGGATAAAACCTCAGTATCAGGAATTATTGGTTGGATGCAAATCCAAACTACAAAAGGAGTGCGCCACCCAATATTCAAAATGACATCAGTAAAAAGTATACAAACAATGAATGTTGACGGGTTTGTCGAGAAATCCATACCCACTATGCTGTTGGTTGGATGTAAACTGGTAACAGCTAATCATGAGAACAGAATGGAGCTGCGTTTAAAAGCTAAACACTGAGCTACCATACGATGAGGCCGATCCCCTTAAGGGCCTATCACCTAAGAAGACCAGAATCGGAAAGACACAGACAGGAAAACATGCACTACAGCAATATTTACAATAGCCAAGGCATTCAAGCAAAGAAAAGGTCCATCAACAGAGAAATGGACAAAGAAGAAGTGGTATAAGTACCGAATGGAATGTTAGCCTCAGAAAAATATGATCAATGCCGTTTTCAGGATTACGGATGAGCCTAGAAATAATCATATTACGTTAAGTAAGTCAAAAGGGAATGACAAATATCCTATGACATCATTTATAGATGTCATCCTAAGATTGCTACCAATGAACATATTTCCACAGAAAAGGACACTCACAGATTTAGAAAACAAACGAATGGTTAACCAAAATGAAAGGTGGGAAGACGGATAAATTGGGATTATGGGGGTAACATACATATACAAAGGTATGTTAAATGTATATAAACACATAACATATAAAGTATATGCATTATCTATACACCAATACACATAAAATATATAATGACCAAACACCTACCAAATATCAAGGGAGGTCTACTCAACACTCTGTAATAACATACATGGTAACAGGATCCGAAGATGAACAGATATATGTATGTATAACTGACCCGATTCTGTACAGCCAGACAATCACAACACTCTAATCAAATTTGCTCAGATAGGGGCTTCCCTGGTGTGGCAGTGGTTGCGAATCTGCCTGCCAATGCAGGGGACACGGGTTCGAGCCCTGGTATGGGAAGATTCCACGTGCCGCGGAGCAACTAGGCCCGTGAGCCAAAACTACTGAGCCTGCGCGTCTGGAGCCTGTGCGCTGCAACAAGAGAGGCCGCGATAGTGAGAGGCCCGTGCACCACGATGAAGAGTGGGCCCCGCTTGCCACAACTATAGGAAGCCCTCGCACAGAAATGCAGACCTAACACAGGCAAAAATAAATAAATTAATTATTTAATAAAATAAAAACATTTACTCCGATAAGAGATATAAATTAAATTTCAAAAACAAACATAAGTAAGGAGATATAAACTTCTGGGGGTTTGTCTGAGCACATTCCACTCTAATTTACAACCGAGGAACACGACGTCCAGGAAGACTCTGTTGCTCTACTAACAAGAGTTGAGGACGTAATAATGCTGCCGCCTTGTGGCTCTTTCCCAGAACAGCAGCTTTAAACACAGTGCTTATGGTCACTTAATATTCACAGGAATGCAGGGCTGTAAATGACACGTGCCCACAAAAAATGCCCTGGGTTAGGGAATAGCCAAGAGAATTCAACACATGACAAAATTTTCAAGAAGTCAATATGAAGAGGGAAGTTGTACTCACTCTTTAAGAAAAAGAAAAAGAAAAAAAGACATACCCAAAGCTCAGTATAAGGAATTATTAGATGCATGAAAATCCAACCTCCAAGAAGGTTTCACCTCACACCTGTCACGTGACAATCACAAAAAGTCTACAAACCATAAATGCTGAAGGGGTTTTAGAGAACTGTATACCTTCTAGCTGCTGGTGGGATGTAAAGCGGTAACGGCACTAATGAAAACAGAATGCAGGTGCTTTAAAAGGTAAAAATTGAGCTACCATATGATCCGGCAGGGCACCTTCTGGGTCTATAACCTACGACCACCAGAATCGGAAAGACAGAGGCAGGCAAATGTGCACTGCAGCAATATTTAAATAGCCAAGACATGGAAGCAAAAAAAAGGTCCAAAAACAGATGAATGGACAAAGAAGAAGTGGTATATGTACAGAATGGAATATTAGCCATGAAAAAAATAAAACAATGCCATTTGCAGCACCACAGATGAGCCTAGAGATAATCACAAAACGTGAAGTAAGTCAGAATGAAAAGAAAAATGTCCTATGAGATCACTTATGTTATCTGAAAATTCATATAAATAAACATAATGCCAGAGAGAAAGAGAATCTCAGATTGAGAAAACGAACTTATGGTTAAGCCAATGAAAAGGTGTGAGGAATGGATAAATTAGGATATTGGGATTAACAAACATATACTAATACATATAAAATATAGAATCACCAAAGACCTATGGAATACCAAGAGTGGTCTACTCATCACTCTGTAATAACCTACATGGAAAAGGACACGAAGATCAACAGATATATGTATATGTGTAAATGAACAAGATTCTGTACCCCTAGAACAAAAGACAGTTTTAAGTCAAATTGGCTATGATAAACACTATAAATTAAAGACACAAACAAGAATTAAGGAGGCTAAAAGTTATGGGGGTTTGTCCTGCCACATTCTACTCTAATGTGCAACCTAAAAGCACAAATTGCAGGAAGGTTCTGTTTCCCTAGCAAGCAGAGTTGGTAACGTAGAAATGCCACCACCCTAAGGCCGTTTCCTCAAACAGCAGCTTTAAATCCACTGCTAATGGTCACTAACATTCAGAAGGACTGCAGGGGTGTAAATGACTCACGCCCTCAAAAAATGTCCTGGGGTAGGCAATGGCCAAAAGAATTCAAACGCGGCAAATTTTTCAAGAAGGCAATTTGACGTTGTAAGTTTAACTCAATCTTAAACAAAATAAAAAGGATATTGATAAAAGCTGAACGTCAGGAATTACTAGATGCATGCAAATCCAATCTACCCAAAGGTATCACCTCACACCACTGAGAATGACCATCAGCAAAAAGTCTACAAACAACAGATGTTGAAGAAGTTGTGGAGGACAGCGTAACCTCTACGTCTAAGTGCGATGTAAACTGGTAGCAGCCAATAATCGGAATAGAACGGCAGTGCGTTTCAAGGTAAGCCTTGAGTTACCATATGATCCGGAAGGCCCACTATTGGGCCTGTCCCCTGTGAAGGCCAGAATCAAAAAGACACGGGATGGAAAATCGTGTATTGCAGCAGTAGTTACAATAGCCAAGACATGGAAGCAACAAAAATGTCCATCATCAGATGAATGGACGAAAAAGAGGTCCATGTACACAATGGAATATTAGACACAGAAAAGAAAGAAACAACGCCGTTTGCCGCACCATAGATGAGGCTAGAGATAATCACACAACTTGGAGTAAGTCAGAAAGCGAGAGACACATATCCTATGATATCACGTATAGGTGTTATCTAAAAATTGATAGTAATCAACTTATGTCCACAGAGAAGGACACTCACGTATTCAGGAAACAAACTTGTGATTAACCAGATGGAAAGGTGTGAGGAATGTATAACGGAGGATATTGTGTTTAACAGACATATGCTAATACTTTTAAAAGAGAGAATCACCAAACACATACCGAACACCAAGAGAGGTCTACGCAACATTCTGTAATAACCTATATGGAACAGGATCCAAAAATGAAAAGATAAATGTATCAATGAAACAGATTCTGTACACCTGGAACAAGCAAAACATTGCAATCAAATTTGCTCTGATAAAAATGAAAATTAAGCTACGAATACCAACAACAAGTTAGTAGACATAACTTCTGGGGGGTTTGTCTTGGCACATTCCACTCTAATTTACAACCTACAACCAGGACGTCCAGGAAGGCCCTGTTGCCCTAGTAACCAGAGTTGGGAATATAGAAATGCTGCCGCCTTCTGGTCGTTTCCTGCAAAGGCTGATTTAAACCCAGCACTAATGGTCACTTAATATTCACAATTACTACAGGGCTGTAAATGACACCTGCCCTCAAAAAATGTCCTGGTGTAGGGAATGGCCACAGGAATTCAGAACACGGCAAATTTTTCAAGGAAACAGTTTGAAGAGGTAAGTTTTTCTGTTTTACTTAAAAAAAAAAAAGAAAATGGACGTGGATGAAAGCTCAATATAGGGAACTATTAGATGCATGCAAATCCAAACTACAAAAGGTATCACCACCCAACACTCAAAATGCCATCAGTAAAATATCTACAAACCATAAATGCTGAAGGGGTTTTAGAGAACTGTGTACCCTCTAGTTGCTGGTGGGATGTCAACTGGTAACAGCCAGTAGTGAGAAGAGAATGGAGGTGCGTTGAAAGGTAAAAATTGAGCTACCATATGATCTAGTAGGCCCACTGCTGGGCCTATCCCTTGCGAAGACCAGAATCAAAAAGACACAGGCTGGCAATCCTGCACTGCATCAATATTTAGCATAGCCAAGAGTTGGAAGCAACCAAAACGTCCATCAACAGATGAATGCACAAAGAAGAAGTGGACCATGTACACAATGGAATATTTGGCATAGAAAAGAATGAAACACTGCTCTTTGCAGCAACATAGATAAGCCTAGAGATAATCAGAGAACATGAGGTAAGTCGGAAAGCAGACGACAAATATCCTGTGATATCACTTCTAGGTGTTACCTAACAACTGACACAGATGAACACATTTCCACAGAGAAAGACACTCACAGACTTAGAAAACAAACTATGGTTATCTACAAGGAAATTTGGGAGGAATGGATACATTAAGATTAGGGTTACCCTACGTGTACAAATACATATTAAATACATATATCCAAAAGAACGACCATATACCAAGGGAGGTCTACTGAACGCTCTGTAACAATTTACACGGGGGCTTCCCGGGTGGCGCCGTGGTTCAGATTCCGCCTGGCAAGGCAGGGGACACGGCGTCGATCCCTGGTCCGGGAAGATCCCACATGCTGCAGAGCAACTAAGCCCGTGCACCACAACTACTGAGCCTGCACTCTAGAGCCCACAAGCCACGACTACTGAGCCAACACACCAAAACTACTAAAGCCCGCATGCCTAGAGTACGTACTCCACAACAAGAGAAGCCACTGCAGTGAAAAGCCCGTACACCGCAACGGAGAGTAGCCCCCGCTCACCGCAACTAGCGACAGCCCACATGCAGCAACGAAGATCCAACTCAGCCAAAAGTAAATAAATAAATAAAATAAAATTATTAAAATAAATAGTAATTTACATGGGAAGAGGATCTGTACATGTATAGATATATACGATGTTCAATTCAACCTGACTGTGCCCACTTAGGACAAGCACTATTCTAATCATTACCCCAATTTAAAAAATTAAACCCAGGAACAACAATCAATGAGACATAAACTTATTGGGGTTTTCCCTGGCACATTCCATTCTAATTTACAACCTAGCAACACGACTTTCAGGAAGGCTCTGCTGCCCTACTAACCAGATTTGGAATGGAGAAATGCTGTCACCATGTGGCAGTTTCCCACAACAGCAGCTTTAATCACAGGGCTATCGGTCCCTTAAGATTCACAGTAATTGTAGGGCTGTAAATGACACGTGTCCTCAAAAAATGTCCTGGGGTAGGTAATGGTCAAAAAAGTTCACAACACGGAAAAGTTTTCAAGAAAACAATTTGAAGAGGTAAGTTTTACTCACTCTTTTGTTTACAAAAATAGAAGAACATGGATAAAACCTCAGTATCAGGAATTATTGGTTGGATGCAAATCCAAACTACAAAAGGAGTGCGCCACCCAATATTCAAAATGACATCAGTAAAAAGTATACAAACAATGAATGTTGACGGGTTTGTCGAGAAATCCATACCCACTATGCTGTTGGTTGGATGTAAACTGGTAACAGCTAATCATGAGAACAGAATGGAGCTGCGTTTAAAAGCTAAACACTGAGCTACCATACGATGAGGCCGATCCCCTTAAGGGCCTATCACCTAAGAAGACCAGAATCGGAAAGACACAGACAGGAAAACATGCACTACAGCAATATTTACAATAGCCAAGGCATTCAAGCAAAGAAAATGTCCATCAACAGAGAAATGGACAAAGAAGAAGTGGTATAAGTACCGAATGGAATGTTAGCCTCAGAAAAATATGATCAATGCCGTTTTCAGGATTACGGATGAGCCTAGAAATAATCATATTACGTTAAGTAAGTCAAAAGGGAATGACAAATATCCTATGACATCATTTATAGATGTCATCCTAAGATTGCTACCAATGAACATATTTCCACAGAAAAGGACACTCACAGATTTAGAAAACAAACGAATGGTTAACCAAAATGAAAGGTGGGAAGACGGATAAATTGGGATTATGGGGGTAACATACATATACAAAGGTATGTTAAATGTATATAAACACATAACATATAAAGTATATGCATTATCTATACACCAATACACATAAAATATATAATGACCAAACACCTACCAAATATCAAGGGAGGTCTACTCAACACTCTGTAATAACATACATGGTAACAGGATCCGAAGATGAACAGATATATGTATGTATAACTGACCCGATTCTGTACAGCCAGACAATCACAACACTCTAATCAAATTTGCTCAGATAGGGGCTTCCCTGGTGTGGCAGTGGTTGCGAATCTGCCTGCCAATGCAGGGGACACGGGTTCGAGCCCTGGTATGGGAAGATTCCACGTGCCGCGGAGCAACTAGGCCCGTGAGCCAAAACTACTGAGCCTGCGCGTCTGGAGCCTGTGCGCTGCAACAAGAGAGGCCGCGATAGTGAGAGGCCCGTGCACCACGATGAAGAGTGGGCCCCGCTTGCCACAACTATAGGAAGCCCTCGCACAGAAATGCAGACCTAACACAGGCAAAAATAAATAAATTAATTATTTAATAAAATAAAAAAATTTACTCCGATAAGAGATATAAATTAAATTTCAAAAACAAACATAAGTAAGGAGATATAAACTTCTGGGGGTTTGTCTGAGCACATTCCACTCTAATTTACAACCGAGGAACACGACGTCCAGGAAGACTCTGTTGCTCTACTAACAAGAGTTGAGGACGTAATAATGCTGCCGCCTTGTGGCTCTTTCCCAGAACAGCAGCTTTAAACACAGTGCTTATGGTCACTTAATATTCACAGGAATGCAGGGCTGTAAATGACACGTGCCCACAAAAAATGCCCTGGGTTAGGGAATAGCCAAGAGAATTCAACACATGACAAAATTTTCAAGAAGTCAATATGAAGAGGGAAGTTGTACTCACTCTTTAAGAAAAAGAAAAAGAAAAAAAGACATACCCAAAGCTCAGTATAAGGAATTATTAGATGCATGAAAATCCAACCTCCAAGAAGGTTTCACCTCACACCTGTCACGTGACAATCACAAAAAGTCTACAAACCATAAATGCTGAAGGGGTTTTAGAGAACTGTATACCTTCTAGCTGCTGGTGGGATGTAAAGCGGTAACGGCACTAATGAAAACAGAATGCAGGTGCTTTAAAAGGTAAAAATTGAGCTACCATATGATCCGGCAGGGCACCTTCTGGGTCTATAACCTACGACCACCAGAATCGGAAAGACAGAGGCAGGCAAATGTGCACTGCAGCAATATTTAAATAGCCAAGACATGGAAGCAAAAAAAAGGTCCAAAAACAGATGAATGGACAAAGAAGAAGTGGTATATGTACAGAATGGAATATTAGCCATGAAAAAAATAAAACAATGCCATTTGCAGCACCACAGATGAGCCTAGAGATAATCACAAAACGTGAAGTAAGTCAGAATGAAAAGAAAAATGTCCTATGAGATCACTTATGTTATCTGAAAATTCATATAAATAAACATAATGCCAGAGAGAAAGAGAATCTCAGATTGAGAAAACGAACTTATGGTTAAGCCAATGAAAAGGTGTGAGGAATGGATAAATTAGGATATTGGGATTAACAAACATATACTAATACATATAAAATATAGAATCACCAAAGACCTATGGAATACCAAGAGTGGTCTACTCATCACTCTGTAATAACCTACATGGAAAAGGACACGAAGATCAACAGATATATGTATATGTGTAAATGAACAAGATTCTGTACCCCTAGAACAAAAGACAGTTTTAAGTCAAATTGGCTATGATAAACACTATAAATTAAAGACACAAACAAGAATTAAGGAGGCTAAAAGTTATGGGGGTTTGTCCTGCCACATTCTACTCTAATGTGCAACCTAAAAGCACAAATTGCAGGAAGGTTCTGTTTCCCTAGCAAGCAGAGTTGGTAACGTAGAAATGCCACCACCCTAAGGCCGTTTCCTCAAACAGCAGCTTTAAATCCACTGCTAATGGTCACTAACATTCAGAAGGACTGCAGGGGTGTAAATGACTCACGCCCTCAAAAAATGTCCTGGGGTAGGCAATGGCCAAAAGAATTCAAACGCGGCAAATTTTTCAAGAAGGCAATTTGACGTTGTAAGTTTAACTCAATCTTAAACAAAATAAAAAGGATATTGATAAAAGCTGAACGTCAGGAATTACTAGATGCATGCAAATCCAATCTACCCAAAGGTATCACCTCACACCACTGAGAATGACCATCAGCAAAAAGTCTACAAACAACAGATGTTGAAGAAGTTGTGGAGGACAGCGTAACCTCTACGTCTAAGTGCGATGTAAACTGGTAGCAGCCAATAATCGGAATAGAACGGCAGTGCGTTTCAAGGTAAGCCTTGAGTTACCATATGATCCGGAAGGCCCACTATTGGGCCTGTCCCCTGTGAAGGCCAGAATCAAAAAGACACGGGATGGAAAATCGTGTATTGCAGCAGTAGTTACAATAGCCAAGACATGGAAGCAACAAAAATGTCCATCATCAGATGAATGGACGAAAAAGAGGTCCATGTACACAATGGAATATTAGACACAGAAAAGAAAGAAACAACGCCGTTTGCCGCACCATAGATGAGGCTAGAGATAATCACACAACTTGGAGTAAGTCAGAAAGCGAGAGACACATATCCTATGATATCACGTATAGGTGTTATCTAAAAATTGATAGTAATCAACTTATGTCCACAGAGAAGGACACTCACGTATTCAGGAAACAAACTTGTGATTAACCAGATGGAAAGGTGTGAGGAATGTATAACGGAGGATATTGTGTTTAACAGACATATGCTAATACTTTTAAAAGAGAGAATCACCAAACACATACCGAACACCAAGAGAGGTCTACGCAACATTCTGTAATAACCTATATGGAACAGGATCCAAAAATGAAAAGATAAATGTATCAATGAAACAGATTCTGTACACCTGGAACAAGCAAAACATTGCAATCAAATTTGCTCTGATAAAAATGAAAATTAAGCTACGAATACCAACAACAAGTTAGTAGACATAACTTCTGGGGGGTTTGTCTTGGCACATTCCACTCTAATTTACAACCTACAACCAGGACGTCCAGGAAGGCCCTGTTGCCCTAGTAACCAGAGTTGGGAATATAGAAATGCTGCCGCCTTCTGGTCGTTTCCTGCAAAGGCTGATTTAAACCCAGCACTAATGGTCACTTAATATTCACAATTACTACAGGGCTGTAAATGACACCTGCCCTCAAAAAATGTCCTGGTGTAGGGAATGGCCACAGGAATTCAGAACACGGCAAATTTTTCAAGGAAACAGTTTGAAGAGGTAAGTTTTTCTGTTTTACTTAAAAAAAAAAAAGAAAATGGACGTGGATGAAAGCTCAATATAGGGAACTATTAGATGCATGCAAATCCAAACTACAAAAGGTATCACCACCCAACACTCAAAATGCCATCAGTAAAATATCTACAAACCATAAATGCTGAAGGGGTTTTAGAGAACTGTGTACCCTCTAGTTGCTGGTGGGATGTCAACTGGTAACAGCCAGTAGTGAGAAGAGAATGGAGGTGCGTTGAAAGGTAAAAATTGAGCTACCATATGATCTAGTAGGCCCACTGCTGGGCCTATCCCTTGCGAAGACCAGAATCAAAAAGACACAGGCTGGCAATCCTGCACTGCATCAATATTTAGCATAGCCAAGAGTTGGAAGCAACCAAAACGTCCATCAACAGATGAATGCACAAAGAAGAAGTGGACCATGTACACAATGGAATATTTGGCATAGAAAAGAATGAAACACTGCTCTTTGCAGCAACATAGATAAGCCTAGAGATAATCAGAGAACATGAGGTAAGTCGGAAAGCAGACGACAAATATCCTGTGATATCACTTCTAGGTGTTACCTAACAACTGACACAGATGAACACATTTCCACAGAGAAAGACACTCACAGACTTAGAAAACAAACTATGGTTATCTACAAGGAAATTTGGGAGGAATGGATACATTAAGATTAGGGTTACCCTACGTGTACAAATACATATTAAATACATATATCCAAAAGAACGACCATATACCAAGGGAGGTCTACTGAACGCTCTGTAACAATTTACACGGGGGCTTCCCGGGTGGCGCCGTGGTTCAGATTCCGCCTGGCAAGGCAGGGGACACGGCGTCGATCCCTGGTCCGGGAAGATCCCACATGCTGCAGAGCAACTAAGCCCGTGCACCACAACTACTGAGCCTGCACTCTAGAGCCCACAAGCCACGACTACTGAGCCAACACACCAAAACTACTAAAGCCCGCATGCCTAGAGTACGTACTCCACAACAAGAGAAGCCACTGCAGTGAAAAGCCCGTACACCGCAACGGAGAGTAGCCCCCGCTCACCGCAACTAGCGACAGCCCACATGCAGCAACGAAGATCCAACTCAGCCAAAAGTAAATAAATAAATAAAATAAAATTATTAAAATAAATAGTAATTTACATGGGAAGAGGATCTGTACATGTATAGATATATACGATGTTCAATTCAACCTGACTGTGCCCACTTAGGACAAGCACTATTCTAATCATTACCCCAATTTAAAAAATTAAACCCAGGAACAACAATCAATGAGACATAAACTTATTGGGGTTTTCCCTGGCACATTCCATTCTAATTTACAACCTAGCAACACGACTTTCAGGAAGGCTCTGCTGCCCTACTAACCAGATTTGGAATGGAGAAATGCTGTCACCATGTGGCAGTTTCCCACAACAGCAGCTTTAATCACAGGGCTATCGGTCCCTTAAGATTCACAGTAATTGTAGGGCTGTAAATGACACGTGTCCTCAAAAAATGTCCTGGGGTAGGTAATGGTCAAAAAAGTTCACAACACGGAAAAGTTTTCAAGAAAACAATTTGAAGAGGTAAGTTTTACTCACTCTTTTGTTTACAAAAATAGAAGAACATGGATAAAACCTCAGTATCAGGAATTATTGGTTGGATGCAAATCCAAACTACAAAAGGAGTGCGCCACCCAATATTCAAAATGACATCAGTAAAAAGTATACAAACAATGAATGTTGACGGGTTTGTCGAGAAATCCATACCCACTATGCTGTTGGTTGGATGTAAACTGGTAACAGCTAATCATGAGAACAGAATGGAGCTGCGTTTAAAAGCTAAACACTGAGCTACCATACGATGAGGCCGATCCCCTTAAGGGCCTATCACCTAAGAAGACCAGAATCGGAAAGACACAGACAGGAAAACATGCACTACAGCAATATTTACAATAGCCAAGGCATTCAAGCAAAGAAAAGGTCCATCAACAGAGAAATGGACAAAGAAGAAGTGGTATAAGTACCGAATGGAATGTTAGCCTCAGAAAAATATGATCAATGCCGTTTTCAGGATTACGGATGAGCCTAGAAATAATCATATTACGTTAAGTAAGTCAAAAGGGAATGACAAATATCCTATGACATCATTTATAGATGTCATCCTAAGATTGCTACCAATGAACATATTTCCACAGAAAAGGACGCTCACAGATTTAGAAAACAAACGAATGGTTAACCAAAATGAAAGGTGGGAAGACGGATAAATTGGGATTATGGGGGTAACATACATATACTAAGGTATGTTAAATGTATATAAACATATAACATATAAACTATATGAATTATCTATACACCAATACATATAAAATATATAATGACCAAACACCTACCAAATATCAAGGGAGGTCTACTCAACACTCTGTAATAACATACATGGTAACAGGATCCGAAGATGAACAGATATATGTATGTATAACTGACCCGATTCTGTACAGCCAGACAATCACAACACTCTAATCAAAGTTGCTCCGATAGGGGCTTCCCTGGTGTGGCAGTGGTTGAGAATCTGCCTGCCAATGCAGGGGACACGGGTTCGAGCCCTGGTATGGGAAGATTCCACGTGCCGCGGAGCAACTAGGCCCGTGAGCCAAAACTACTGAGCCTGCGCGTCTGGAGCCTGTGCTCTGCAACAAGAGAGGCCGCGATAGTGAGAGGCCCGTGCACCACGATGAAGAGTGGGCCCCGCTTGCCACAACTATAGGAAGCCCTCGCACAGAAATGCAGACCTAACACAGGCAAAAATAAATAAATTAATTATTTAATAAAATAAAAAAATTTACTCCGATAAGAGATATAAATTAAATTTCAAAAACAAACATAAGTAAGGAGATATAAACTTCTGGGGGTTTGTCTGAGCACATTCCACTCTAATTTACAACCGAGGAACACGACGTCCAGGAAGACTCTGTTGCTCTACTAACAAGAGTTGAGGACGTAATAATGCTGCCGCCTTGTGGCTCTTTCCCAGAACAGCAGCTTTAAACACAGTGCTTATGGTCACTTAATATTCACAGGAATGCAGGGCTGTAAATGACACGTGCCCACAAAAAATGCCCTGGGGTAGGGAATAGCCAAGAGAATTCAACACATGACAAAATTTTCAAGAAGTCAATATGAAGAGGGAAGTTGTACTCACTCTTTAAGAAAAAGAAAAAGAAAAAAGGACATACCCAAAGCTCAGTATAAGGAATTATTAGATGCATGAAAATCCAACCTCCAAGAAGGTTTCACCTCACACCTGTCACGTGACAATCACAAAAAGTCTACAAACCATAAATGCTGAAGGGGTTTTAGAGAACTGTATACCTTCTAGCTGCTGGTGGGATGTAAAGCGGTAACGGCACTAATGAAAACAGAATGCAGGTGCTTTAAAAGGTAAAAATTGAGCTACCATATGATCCGGCAGGGCACCTTCTGGGTCTATAACCTACGACCACCAGAATCGGAAAGACAGAGGCAGGCAAATGTGCACTGCAGCAATATTTAAATAGCCAAGACATGGAAGCAAAAAAAAGGTCCAAAAACAGATGAATGGACAAAGAAGAAGTGGTATATGTACAGAATGGAATATTAGCCATGAAAAAAATAAAACAATGCCATTTGCAGCACCACAGATGAGCCTAGAGATAATCACAAAACGTGAAGTAAGTCAGAATGAAAAGAAAAATGTCCTATGAGATCACTTATGTTATCTGAAAATTCATATAAATAAACATAATGCCAGAGAGAAAGAGAATCTCAGATTGAGAAAACGAACTTATGGTTAAGCCAATGAAAAGGTGTGAGGAATGGATAAATTAGGATATTGGGATTAACAAACATATACTAATACATATAAAATATAGAATCACCAAAGACCTATGGAATACCAAGAGTGGTCTACTCATCACTCTGTAATAACCTACATGGAAAAGGACACGAAGATCAACAGATATATGTATATGTGTAAATGAACAAGATTCTGTACCCCTAGAACAAAAGACAGTTTTAAGTCAAATTGGCTATGATAAACACTATAAATTAAAGACACAAACAAGAATTAAGGAGGCTAAAAGTTATGGGGGTTTGTCCTGCCACATTCTACTCTAATGTGCAACCTAAAAGCACAAATTGCAGGAAGGTTCTGTTTCCCTAGCAAGCAGAGTTGGTAACGTAGAAATGCCACCACCCTAAGGCCGTTTCCTCAAACAGCAGCTTTAAATCCACTGCTAATGGTCACTAACATTCAGAAGGACTGCAGGGGTGTAAATGACTCACGCCCTCAAAAAATGTCCTGGGGTAGGCAATGGCCAAAAGAATTCAAACGCGGCAAATTTTTCAAGAAGGCAATTTGACGTTGTAAGTTTAACTCAATCTTAAACAAAATAAAAAGGATATTGATAAAAGCTGAACGTCAGGAATTACTAGATGCATGCAAATCCAATCTACCCAAAGGTATCACCTCACACCACTGAGAATGACCATCAGCAAAAAGTCTACAAACAACAGATGTTGAAGAAGTTGTGGAGGACAGCGTAACCTCTACGTCTAAGTGCGATGTAAACTGGTAGCAGCCAATAATCGGAATAGAACGGCAGTGCGTTTCAAGGTAAGCCTTGAGTTACCATATGATCCGGAAGGCCCACTATTGGGCCTGTCCCCTGTGAAGGCCAGAATCAAAAAGACACGGGATGGAAAATCGTGTATTGCAGCAGTAGTTACAATAGCCAAGACATGGAAGCAACAAAAATGTCCATCATCAGATGAATGGACGAAAAAGAGGTCCATGTACACAATGGAATATTAGACACAGAAAAGAAAGAAACAACGCCGTTTGCCGCACCATAGATGAGGCTAGAGATAATCACACAACTTGGAGTAAGTCAGAAAGCGAGAGACACATATCCTATGATATCACGTATAGGTGTTATCTAAAAATTGATAGTAATCAACTTATGTCCACAGAGAAGGACACTCACGTATTCAGGAAACAAACTTGTGATTAACCAGATGGAAAGGTGTGAGGAATGTATAACGGAGGATATTGTGTTTAACAGACATATGCTAATACTTTTAAAAGAGAGAATCACCAAACACATACCGAACACCAAGAGAGGTCTACGCAACATTCTGTAATAACCTATATGGAACAGGATCCAAAAATGAAAAGATAAATGTATCAATGAAACAGATTCTGTACACCTGGAACAAGCAAAACATTGCAATCAAATTTGCTCTGATAAAAATGAAAATTAAGCTACGAATACCAACAACAAGTTAGTAGACATAACTTCTGGGGGGTTTGTCTTGGCACATTCCACTCTAATTTACAACCTACAACCAGGACGTCCAGGAAGGCCCTGTTGCCCTAGTAACCAGAGTTGGGAATATAGAAATGCTGCCGCCTTCTGGTCGTTTCCTGCAAAGGCTGATTTAAACCCAGCACTAATGGTCACTTAATATTCACAATTACTACAGGGCTGTAAATGACACCTGCCCTCAAAAAATGTCCTGGTGTAGGGAATGGCCACAGGAATTCAGAACACGGCAAATTTTTCAAGGAAACAGTTTGAAGAGGTAAGTTTTTCTGTTTTACTTAAAAAAAAAAAAGAAAATGGACGTGGATGAAAGCTCAATATAGGGAACTATTAGATGCATGCAAATCCAAACTACAAAAGGTATCACCACCCAACACTCAAAATGCCATCAGTAAAATATCTACAAACCATAAATGCTGAAGGGGTTTTAGAGAACTGTGTACCCTCTAGTTGCTGGTGGGATGTCAACTGGTAACAGCCAGTAGTGAGAAGAGAATGGAGGTGCGTTGAAAGGTAAAAATTGAGCTACCATATGATCTAGTAGGCCCACTGCTGGGCCTATCCCTTGCGAAGACCAGAATCAAAAAGACACAGGCTGGCAATCCTGCACTGCATCAATATTTAGCATAGCCAAGAGTTGGAAGCAACCAAAACGTCCATCAACAGATGAATGCACAAAGAAGAAGTGGACCATGTACACAATGGAATATTTGGCATAGAAAAGAATGAAACACTGCTCTTTGCAGCAACATAGATAAGCCTAGAGATAATCAGAGAACATGAGGTAAGTCGGAAAGCAGACGACAAATATCCTGTGATATCACTTCTAGGTGTTACCTAACAACTGACACAGATGAACACATTTCCACAGAGAAAGACACTCACAGACTTAGAAAACAAACTATGGTTATCTACAAGGAAATTTGGGAGGAATGGATACATTAAGATTAGGGTTACCCTACGTGTACAAATACATATTAAATACATATATCCAAAAGAACGACCATATACCAAGGGAGGTCTACTGAACGCTCTGTAACAATTTACACGGGGGCTTCCCGGGTGGCGCCGTGGTTCAGATTCCGCCTGGCAAGGCAGGGGACACGGCGTCGATCCCTGGTCCGGGAAGATCCCACATGCTGCAGAGCAACTAAGCCCGTGCACCACAACTACTGAGCCTGCACTCTAGAGCCCACAAGCCACGACTACTGAGCCAACACACCAAAACTACTAAAGCCCGCATGCCTAGAGTACGTACTCCACAACAAGAGAAGCCACTGCAGTGAAAAGCCCGTACACCGCAACGGAGAGTAGCCCCCGCTCACCGCAACTAGCGACAGCCCACATGCAGCAACGAAGATCCAACTCAGCCAAAAGTAAATAAATAAATAAAATAAAATTATTAAAATAAATAGTAATTTACATGGGAAGAGGATCTGTACATGTATAGATATATACGATGTTCAATTCAACCTGACTGTGCCCACTTAGGACAAGCACTATTCTAATCATTACCCCAATTTAAAAAATTAAACCCAGGAACAACAATCAATGAGACATAAACTTATTGGGGTTTTCCCTGGCACATTCCATTCTAATTTACAACCTAGCAACACGACTTTCAGGAAGGCTCTGCTGCCCTACTAACCAGATTTGGAATGGAGAAATGCTGTCACCATGTGGCAGTTTCCCACAACAGCAGCTTTAATCACAGGGCTATCGGTCCCTTAAGATTCACAGTAATTGTAGGGCTGTAAATGACACGTGTCCTCAAAAAATGTCCTGGGGTAGGTAATGGTCAAAAAAGTTCACAACACGGAAAAGTTTTCAAGAAAACAATTTGAAGAGGTAAGTTTTACTCACTCTTTTGTTTACAAAAATAGAAGAACATGGATAAAACCTCAGTATCAGGAATTATTGGTTGGATGCAAATCCAAACTACAAAAGGAGTGCGCCACCCAATATTCAAAATGACATCAGTAAAAAGTATACAAACAATGAATGTTGACGGGTTTGTCGAGAAATCCATACCCACTATGCTGTTGGTTGGATGTAAACTGGTAACAGCTAATCATGAGAACAGAATGGAGCTGCGTTTAAAAGCTAAACACTGAGCTACCATACGATGAGGCCGATCCCCTTAAGGGCCTATCACCTAAGAAGACCAGAATCGGAAAGACACAGACAGGAAAACATGCACTACAGCAATATTTACAATAGCCAAGGCATTCAAGCAAAGAAAAGGTCCATCAACAGAGAAATGGACAAAGAAGAAGTGGTATAAGTACCGAATGGAATGTTAGCCTCAGAAAAATATGATCAATGCCGTTTTCAGGATTACGGATGAGCCTAGAAATAATCATATTACGTTAAGTAAGTCAAAAGGGAATGACAAATATCCTATGACATCATTTATAGATGTCATCCTAAGATTGCTACCAATGAACATATTTCCACAGAAAAGGACGCTCACAGATTTAGAAAACAAACGAATGGTTAACCAAAATGAAAGGTGGGAAGACGGATAAATTGGGATTATGGGGGTAACATACATATACTAAGGTATGTTAAATGTATATAAACATATAACATATAAACTATATGAATTATCTATACACCAATACATATAAAATATATAATGACCAAACACCTACCAAATATCAAGGGAGGTCTACTCAACACTCTGTAATAACATACATGGTAACAGGATCCGAAGATGAACAGATATATGTATGTATAACTGACCCGATTCTGTACAGCCAGACAATCACAACACTCTAATCAAAGTTGCTCCGATAGGGGCTTCCCTGGTGTGGCAGTGGTTGAGAATCTGCCTGCCAATGCAGGGGACACGGGTTCGAGCCCTGGTATGGGAAGATTCCACGTGCCGCGGAGCAACTAGGCCCGTGAGCCAAAACTACTGAGCCTGCGCGTCTGGAGCCTGTGCTCTGCAACAAGAGAGGCCGCGATAGTGAGAGGCCCGTGCACCACGATGAAGAGTGGGCCCCGCTTGCCACAACTATAGGAAGCCCTCGCACAGAAATGCAGACCTAACACAGGCAAAAATAAATAAATTAATTATTTAATAAAATAAAAAAATTTACTCCGATAAGAGATATAAATTAAATTTCAAAAACAAACATAAGTAAGGAGATATAAACTTCTGGGGGTTTGTCTGAGCACATTCCACTCTAATTTACAACCGAGGAACACGACGTCCAGGAAGACTCTGTTGCTCTACTAACAAGAGTTGAGGACGTAATAATGCTGCCGCCTTGTGGCTCTTTCCCAGAACAGCAGCTTTAAACACAGTGCTTATGGTCACTTAATATTCACAGGAATGCAGGGCTGTAAATGACACGTGCCCACAAAAAATGCCCTGGGGTAGGGAATAGCCAAGAGAATTCAACACATGACAAAATTTTCAAGAAGTCAATATGAAGAGGGAAGTTGTACTCACTCTTTAAGAAAAAGAAAAAGAAAAAAGGACATACCCAAAGCTCAGTATAAGGAATTATTAGATGCATGAAAATCCAACCTCCAAGAAGGTTTCACCTCACACCTGTCACGTGACAATCACAAAAAGTCTACAAACCATAAATGCTGAAGGGGTTTTAGAGAACTGTATACCTTCTAGCTGCTGGTGGGATGTAAAGCGGTAACGGCACTAATGAAAACAGAATGCAGGTGCTTTAAAAGGTAAAAATTGAGCTACCATATGATCCGGCAGGGCACCTTCTGGGTCTATAACCTACGACCACCAGAATCGGAAAGACAGAGGCAGGCAAATGTGCACTGCAGCAATATTTAAATAGCCAAGACATGGAAGCAAAAAAAAGGTCCAAAAACAGATGAATGGACAAAGAAGAAGTGGTATATGTACAGAATGGAATATTAGCCATGAAAAAAATAAAACAATGCCATTTGCAGCACCACAGATGAGCCTAGAGATAATCACAAAACGTGAAGTAAGTCAGAATGAAAAGAAAAATGTCCTATGAGATCACTTATGTTATCTGAAAATTCATATAAATAAACATAATGCCAGAGAGAAAGAGAATCTCAGATTGAGAAAACGAACTTATGGTTAAGCCAATGAAAAGGTGTGAGGAATGGATAAATTAGGATATTGGGATTAACAAACATATACTAATACATATAAAATATAGAATCACCAAAGACCTATGGAATACCAAGAGTGGTCTACTCATCACTCTGTAATAACCTACATGGAAAAGGACACGAAGATCAACAGATATATGTATATGTGTAAATGAACAAGATTCTGTACCCCTAGAACAAAAGACAGTTTTAAGTCAAATTGGCTATGATAAACACTATAAATTAAAGACACAAACAAGAATTAAGGAGGCTAAAAGTTATGGGGGTTTGTCCTGCCACATTCTACTCTAATGTGCAACCTAAAAGCACAAATTGCAGGAAGGTTCTGTTTCCCTAGCAAGCAGAGTTGGTAACGTAGAAATGCCACCACCCTAAGGCCGTTTCCTCAAACAGCAGCTTTAAATCCACTGCTAATGGTCACTAACATTCAGAAGGACTGCAGGGGTGTAAATGACTCACGCCCTCAAAAAATGTCCTGGGGTAGGCAATGGCCAAAAGAATTCAAACGCGGCAAATTTTTCAAGAAGGCAATTTGAAGTTGTAAGTTTAACTCAATCTTAAACAAAATAAAAAGGATATTGATAAAAGCTGAACGTCAGGAATTACTAGATGCATGCAAATCCAATCTACCCAAAGGTATCACCTCACACCACTGAGAATGACCATCAGCAAAAAGTCTACAAACAACAGATGTTGAAGAAGTTGTGGAGGACAGCGTAACCTCTACGTCTAAGTGCGATGTAAACTGGTAGCAGCCAATAATCGGAATAGAACGGCAGTGCGTTTCAAGGTAAGCCTTGAGTTACCATATGATCCGGAAGGCCCACTATTGGGCCTGTCCCCTGTGAAGGCCAGAATCAAAAAGACACGGGATGGAAAATCGTGTATTGCAGCAGTAGTTACAATAGCCAAGACATGGAAGCAACAAAAATGTCCATCATCAGATGAATGGACGAAAAAGAGGTCCATGTACACAATGGAATATTAGACACAGAAAAGAAAGAAACAACGCCGTTTGCCGCACCATAGATGAGGCTAGAGATAATCACACAACTTGGAGTAAGTCAGAAAGCGAGAGACACATATCCTATGATATCACGTATAGGTGTTATCTAAAAATTGATAGTAATCAACTTATGTCCACAGAGAAGGACACTCACGTATTCAGGAAACAAACTTGTGATTAACCAGATGGAAAGGTGTGAGGAATGTATAACGGAGGATATTGTGTTTAACAGACATATGCTAATACTTTTAAAAGAGAGAATCACCAAACACATACCGAACACCAAGAGAGGTCTACGCAACATTCTGTAATAACCTATATGGAACAGGATCCAAAAATGAAAAGATAAATGTATCAATGAAACAGATTCTGTACACCTGGAACAAGCAAAACATTGCAATCAAATTTGCTCTGATAAAAATGAAAATTAAGCTACGAATACCAACAACAAGTTAGTAGACATAACTTCTGGGGGGTTTGTCTTGGCACATTCCACTCTAATTTACAACCTACAACCAGGACGTCCAGGAAGGCCCTGTTGCCCTAGTAACCAGAGTTGGGAATATAGAAATGCTGCCGCCTTCTGGTCGTTTCCTGCAAAGGCTGATTTAAACCCAGCACTAATGGTCACTTAATATTCACAATTACTACAGGGCTGTAAATGACACCTGCCCTCAAAAAATGTCCTGGTGTAGGGAATGGCCACAGGAATTCAGAACACGGCAAATTTTTCAAGGAAACAGTTTGAAGAGGTAAGTTTTTCTGTTTTACTTAAAAAAAAAAAAGAAAATGGACGTGGATGAAAGCTCAATATAGGGAACTATTAGATGCATGCAAATCCAAACTACAAAAGGTATCACCACCCAACACTCAAAATGCCATCAGTAAAATATCTACAAACCATAAATGCTGAAGGGGTTTTAGAGAACTGTGTACCCTCTAGTTGCTGGTGGGATGTCAACTGGTAACAGCCAGTAGTGAGAAGAGAATGGAGGTGCGTTGAAAGGTAAAAATTGAGCTACCATATGATCTAGTAGGCCCACTGCTGGGCCTATCCCTTGCGAAGACCAGAATCAAAAAGACACAGGCTGGCAATCCTGCACTGCATCAATATTTAGCATAGCCAAGAGTTGGAAGCAACCAAAACGTCCATCAACAGATGAATGCACAAAGAAGAAGTGGACCATGTACACAATGGAATATTTGGCATAGAAAAGAATGAAACACTGCTCTTTGCAGCAACATAGATAAGCCTAGAGATAATCAGAGAACATGAGGTAAGTCGGAAAGCAGACGACAAATATCCTGTGATATCACTTCTAGGTGTTACCTAACAACTGACACAGATGAACACATTTCCACAGAGAAAGACACTCACAGACTTAGAAAACAAACTATGGTTATCTACAAGGAAATTTGGGAGGAATGGATACATTAAGATTAGGGTTACCCTACGTGTACAAATACATATTAAATACATATATCCAAAAGAACGACCATATACCAAGGGAGGTCTACTGAACGCTCTGTAACAATTTACACGGGGGCTTCCCGGGTGGCGCCGTGGTTCAGATTCCGCCTGGCAAGGCAGGGGACACGGCGTCGATCCCTGGTCCGGGAAGATCCCACATGCTGCAGAGCAACTAAGCCCGTGCACCACAACTACTGAGCCTGCACTCTAGAGCCCACAAGCCACGACTACTGAGCCAACACACCAAAACTACTAAAGCCCGCATGCCTAGAGTACGTACTCCACAACAAGAGAAGCCACTGCAGTGAAAAGCCCGTACACCGCAACGGAGAGTAGCCCCCGCTCACCGCAACTAGCGACAGCCCACATGCAGCAACGAAGATCCAACTCAGCCAAAAGTAAATAAATAAATAAAATAAAATTATTAAAATAAATAGTAATTTACATGGGAAGAGGATCTGTACATGTATAGATATATACGATGTTCAATTCAACCTGACTGTGCCCACTTAGGACAAGCACTATTCTAATCATTACCCCAATTTAAAAAATTAAACCCAGGAACAACAATCAATGAGACATAAACTTATTGGGGTTTTCCCTGGCACATTCCATTCTAATTTACAACCTAGCAACACGACTTTCAGGAAGGCTCTGCTGCCCTACTAACCAGATTTGGAATGGAGAAATGCTGTCACCATGTGGCAGTTTCCCACAACAGCAGCTTTAATCACAGGGCTATCGGTCCCTTAAGATTCACAGTAATTGTAGGGCTGTAAATGACACGTGTCCTCAAAAAATGTCCTGGGGTAGGTAATGGTCAAAAAAGTTCACAACACGGAAAAGTTTTCAAGAAAACAATTTGAAGAGGTAAGTTTTACTCACTCTTTTGTTTACAAAAATAGAAGAACATGGATAAAACCTCAGTATCAGGAATTATTGGTTGGATGCAAATCCAAACTACAAAAGGAGTGCGCCACCCAATATTCAAAATGACATCAGTAAAAAGTATACAAACAATGAATGTTGACGGGTTTGTCGAGAAATCCATACCCACTATGCTGTTGGTTGGATGTAAACTGGTAACAGCTAATCATGAGAACAGAATGGAGCTGCGTTTAAAAGCTAAACACTGAGCTACCATACGATGAGGCCGATCCCCTTAAGGGCCTATCACCTAAGAAGACCAGAATCGGAAAGACACAGACAGGAAAACATGCACTACAGCAATATTTACAATAGCCAAGGCATTCAAGCAAAGAAAATGTCCATCAACAGAGAAATGGACAAAGAAGAAGTGGTATAAGTACCGAATGGAATGTTAGCCTCAGAAAAATATGATCAATGCCGTTTTCAGGATTACGGATGAGCCTAGAAATAATCATATTACGTTAAGTAAGTCAAAAGGGAATGACAAATATCCTATGACATCATTTATAGATGTCATCCTAAGATTGCTACCAATGAACATATTTCCACAGAAAAGGACACTCACAGATTTAGAAAACAAACGAATGGTTAACCAAAATGAAAGGTGGGAAGACGGATAAATTGGGATTATGGGGGTAACATACATATACAAAGGTATGTTAAATGTATATAAACACATAACATATAAAGTATATGCATTATCTATACACCAATACACGTAAAATATATAATGACCAAACACCTACCAAATATCAAGGGAGGTCTACTCAACACTCTGTAATAACATACATGGTAACAGGATCCGAAGATGAACAGATATATGTATGTATAACTGACCCGATTCTGTACAGCCAGACAATCACAACACTCTAATCAAATTTGCTCAGATAGGGGCTTCCCTGGTGTGGCAGTGGTTGCGAATCTGCCTGCCAATGCAGGGGACACGGGTTCGAGCCCTGGTATGGGAAGATTCCACGTGCCGCGGAGCAACTAGGCCCGTGAGCCAAAACTACTGAGCCTGCGCGTCTGGAGCCTGTGCGCTGCAACAAGAGAGGCCGCGATAGTGAGAGGCCCGTGCACCACGATGAAGAGTGGGCCCCGCTTGCCACAACTATAGGAAGCCCTCGCACAGAAATGCAGACCTAACACAGGCAAAAATAAATAAATTAATTATTTAATAAAATAAAAAAATTTACTCCGATAAGAGATATAAATTAAATTTCAAAAACAAACATAAGTAAGGAGATATAAACTTCTGGGGGTTTGTCTGAGCACATTCCACTCTAATTTACAACCGAGGAACACGACGTCCAGGAAGACTCTGTTGCTCTACTAACAAGAGTTGAGGACGTAATAATGCTGCCGCCTTGTGGCTCTTTCCCAGAACAGCAGCTTTAAACACAGTGCTTATGGTCACTTAATATTCACAGGAATGCAGGGCTGTAAATGACACGTGCCCACAAAAAATGCCCTGGGTTAGGGAATAGCCAAGAGAATTCAACACATGACAAAATTTTCAAGAAGTCAATATGAAGAGGGAAGTTGTACTCACTCTTTAAGAAAAAGAAAAAGAAAAAAAGACATACCCAAAGCTCAGTATAAGGAATTATTAGATGCATGAAAATCCAACCTCCAAGAAGGTTTCACCTCACACCTGTCACGTGACAATCACAAAAAGTCTACAAACCATAAATGCTGAAGGGGTTTTAGAGAACTGTATACCTTCTAGCTGCTGGTGGGATGTAAAGCGGTAACGGCACTAATGAAAACAGAATGCAGGTGCTTTAAAAGGTAAAAATTGAGCTACCATATGATCCGGCAGGGCACCTTCTGGGTCTATAACCTACGACCACCAGAATCGGAAAGACAGAGGCAGGCAAATGTGCACTGCAGCAATATTTAAATAGCCAAGACATGGAAGCAAAAAAAAGGTCCAAAAACAGATGAATGGACAAAGAAGAAGTGGTATATGTACAGAATGGAATATTAGCCATGAAAAAAATAAAACAATGCCATTTGCAGCACCACAGATGAGCCTAGAGATAATCACAAAACGTGAAGTAAGTCAGAATGAAAAGAAAAATGTCCTATGAGATCACTTATGTTATCTGAAAATTCATATAAATAAACATAATGCCAGAGAGAAAGAGAATCTCAGATTGAGAAAACGAACTTATGGTTAAGCCAATGAAAAGGTGTGAGGAATGGATAAATTAGGATATTGGGATTAACAAACATATACTAATACATATAAAATATAGAATCACCAAAGACCTATGGAATACCAAGAGTGGTCTACTCATCACTCTGTAATAACCTACATGGAAAAGGACACGAAGATCAACAGATATATGTATATGTGTAAATGAACAAGATTCTGTACCCCTAGAACAAAAGACAGTTTTAAGTCAAATTGGCTATGATAAACACTATAAATTAAAGACACAAACAAGAATTAAGGAGGCTAAAAGTTATGGGGGTTTGTCCTGCCACATTCTACTCTAATGTGCAACCTAAAAGCACAAATTGCAGGAAGGTTCTGTTTCCCTAGCAAGCAGAGTTGGTAACGTAGAAATGCCACCACCCTAAGGCCGTTTCCTCAAACAGCAGCTTTAAATCCACTGCTAATGGTCACTAACATTCAGAAGGACTGCAGGGGTGTAAATGACTCACGCCCTCAAAAAATGTCCTGGGGTAGGCAATGGCCAAAAGAATTCAAACGCGGCAAATTTTTCAAGAAGGCAATTTGAAGTTGTAAGTTTAACTCAATCTTAAACAAAATAAAAAGGATATTGATAAAAGCTGAACGTCAGGAATTACTAGATGCATGCAAATCCAATCTACCCAAAGGTATCACCTCACACCACTGAGAATGACCATCAGCAAAAAGTCTACAAACAACAGATGTTGAAGAAGTTGTGGAGGACAGCGTAACCTCTACGTCTAAGTGCGATGTAAACTGGTAGCAGCCAATAATCGGAATAGAACGGCAGTGCGTTTCAAGGTAAGCCTTGAGTTACCATATGATCCGGAAGGCCCACTATTGGGCCTGTCCCCTGTGAAGGCCAGAATCAAAAAGACACGGGATGGAAAATCGTGTATTGCAGCAGTAGTTACAATAGCCAAGACATGGAAGCAACAAAAATGTCCATCATCAGATGAATGGACGAAAAAGAGGTCCATGTACACAATGGAATATTAGACACAGAAAAGAAAGAAACAACGCCGTTTGCCGCACCATAGATGAGGCTAGAGATAATCACACAACTTGGAGTAAGTCAGAAAGCGAGAGACACATATCCTATGATATCACGTATAGGTGTTATCTAAAAATTGATAGTAATCAACTTATGTCCACAGAGAAGGACACTCACGTATTCAGGAAACAAACTTGTGATTAACCAGATGGAAAGGTGTGAGGAATGTATAACGGAGGATATTGTGTTTAACAGACATATGCTAATACTTTTAAAAGAGAGAATCACCAAACACATACCGAACACCAAGAGAGGTCTACGCAACATTCTGTAATAACCTATATGGAACAGGATCCAAAAATGAAAAGATAAATGTATCAATGAAACAGATTCTGTACACCTGGAACAAGCAAAACATTGCAATCAAATTTGCTCTGATAAAAATGAAAATTAAGCTACGAATACCAACAACAAGTTAGTAGACATAACTTCTGGGGGGTTTGTCTTGGCACATTCCACTCTAATTTACAACCTACAACCAGGACGTCCAGGAAGGCCCTGTTGCCCTAGTAACCAGAGTTGGGAATATAGAAATGCTGCCGCCTTCTGGTCGTTTCCTGCAAAGGCTGATTTAAACCCAGCACTAATGGTCACTTAATATTCACAATTACTACAGGGCTGTAAATGACACCTGCCCTCAAAAAATGTCCTGGTGTAGGGAATGGCCACAGGAATTCAGAACACGGCAAATTTTTCAAGGAAACAGTTTGAAGAGGTAAGTTTTTCTGTTTTACTTAAAAAAAAAAAAGAAAATGGACGTGGATGAAAGCTCAATATAGGGAACTATTAGATGCATGCAAATCCAAACTACAAAAGGTATCACCACCCAACACTCAAAATGCCATCAGTAAAATATCTACAAACCATAAATGCTGAAGGGGTTTTAGAGAACTGTGTACCCTCTAGTTGCTGGTGGGATGTCAACTGGTAACAGCCAGTAGTGAGAAGAGAATGGAGGTGCGTTGAAAGGTAAAAATTGAGCTACCATATGATCTAGTAGGCCCACTGCTGGGCCTATCCCTTGCGAAGACCAGAATCAAAAAGACACAGGCTGGCAATCCTGCACTGCATCAATATTTAGCATAGCCAAGAGTTGGAAGCAACCAAAACGTCCATCAACAGATGAATGCACAAAGAAGAAGTGGACCATGTACACAATGGAATATTTGGCATAGAAAAGAATGAAACACTGCTCTTTGCAGCAACATAGATAAGCCTAGAGATAATCAGAGAACATGAGGTAAGTCGGAAAGCAGACGACAAATATCCTGTGATATCACTTCTAGGTGTTACCTAACAACTGACACAGATGAACACATTTCCACAGAGAAAGACACTCACAGACTTAGAAAACAAACTATGGTTATCTACAAGGAAATTTGGGAGGAATGGATACATTAAGATTAGGGTTACCCTACGTGTACAAATACATATTAAATACATATATCCAAAAGAACGACCATATACCAAGGGAGGTCTACTGAACGCTCTGTAACAATTTACACGGGGGCTTCCCGGGTGGCGCCGTGGTTCAGATTCCGCCTGGCAAGGCAGGGGACACGGCGTCGATCCCTGGTCCGGGAAGATCCCACATGCTGCAGAGCAACTAAGCCCGTGCACCACAACTACTGAGCCTGCACTCTAGAGCCCACAAGCCACGACTACTGAGCCAACACACCAAAACTACTAAAGCCCGCATGCCTAGAGTACGTACTCCACAACAAGAGAAGCCACTGCAGTGAAAAGCCCGTACACCGCAACGGAGAGTAGCCCCCGCTCACCGCAACTAGCGACAGCCCACATGCAGCAACGAAGATCCAACTCAGCCAAAAGTAAATAAATAAATAAAATAAAATTATTAAAATAAATAGTAATTTACATGGGAAGAGGATCTGTACATGTATAGATATATACGATGTTCAATTCAACCTGACTGTGCCCACTTAGGACAAGCACTATTCTAATCATTACCCCAATTTAAAAAATTAAACCCAGGAACAACAATCAATGAGACATAAACTTATTGGGGTTTTCCCTGGCACATTCCATTCTAATTTACAACCTAGCAACACGACTTTCAGGAAGGCTCTGCTGCCCTACTAACCAGATTTGGAATGGAGAAATGCTGTCACCATGTGGCAGTTTCCCACAACAGCAGCTTTAATCACAGGGCTATCGGTCCCTTAAGATTCACAGTAATTGTAGGGCTGTAAATGACACGTGTCCTCAAAAAATGTCCTGGGGTAGGTAATGGTCAAAAAAGTTCACAACACGGAAAAGTTTTCAAGAAAACAATTTGAAGAGGTAAGTTTTACTCACTCTTTTGTTTACAAAAATAGAAGAACATGGATAAAACCTCAGTATCAGGAATTATTGGTTGGATGCAAATCCAAACTACAAAAGGAGTGCGCCACCCAATATTCAAAATGACATCAGTAAAAAGTATACAAACAATGAATGTTGACGGGTTTGTCGAGAAATCCATACCCACTATGCTGTTGGTTGGATGTAAACTGGTAACAGCTAATCATGAGAACAGAATGGAGCTGCGTTTAAAAGCTAAACACTGAGCTACCATACGATGAGGCCGATCCCCTTAAGGGCCTATCACCTAAGAAGACCAGAATCGGAAAGACACAGACAGGAAAACATGCACTACAGCAATATTTACAATAGCCAAGGCATTCAAGCAAAGAAAATGTCCATCAACAGAGAAATGGACAAAGAAGAAGTGGTATAAGTACCGAATGGAATGTTAGCCTCAGAAAAATATGATCAATGCCGTTTTCAGGATTACGGATGAGCCTAGAAATAATCATATTACGTTAAGTAAGTCAAAAGGGAATGACAAATATCCTATGACATCATTTATAGATGTCATCCTAAGATTGCTACCAATGAACATATTTCCACAGAAAAGGACACTCACAGATTTAGAAAACAAACGAATGGTTAACCAAAATGAAAGGTGGGAAGACGGATAAATTGGGATTATGGGGGTAACATACATATACAAAGGTATGTTAAATGTATATAAACACATAACATATAAAGTATATGCATTATCTATACACCAATACACGTAAAATATATAATGACCAAACACCTACCAAATATCAAGGGAGGTCTACTCAACACTCTGTAATAACATACATGGTAACAGGATCCGAAGATGAACAGATATATGTATGTATAACTGACCCGATTCTGTACAGCCAGACAATCACAACACTCTAATCAAATTTGCTCAGATAGGGGCTTCCCTGGTGTGGCAGTGGTTGCGAATCTGCCTGCCAATGCAGGGGACACGGGTTCGAGCCCTGGTATGGGAAGATTCCACGTGCCGCGGAGCAACTAGGCCCGTGAGCCAAAACTACTGAGCCTGCGCGTCTGGAGCCTGTGCGCTGCAACAAGAGAGGCCGCGATAGTGAGAGGCCCGTGCACCACGATGAAGAGTGGGCCCCGCTTGCCACAACTATAGGAAGCCCTCGCACAGAAATGCAGACCTAACACAGGCAAAAATAAATAAATTAATTATTTAATAAAATAAAAAAATTTACTCCGATAAGAGATATAAATTAAATTTCAAAAACAAACATAAGTAAGGAGATATAAACTTCTGGGGGTTTGTCTGAGCACATTCCACTCTAATTTACAACCGAGGAACACGACGTCCAGGAAGACTCTGTTGCTCTACTAACAAGAGTTGAGGACGTAATAATGCTGCCGCCTTGTGGCTCTTTCCCAGAACAGCAGCTTTAAACACAGTGCTTATGGTCACTTAATATTCACAGGAATGCAGGGCTGTAAATGACACGTGCCCACAAAAAATGCCCTGGGTTAGGGAATAGCCAAGAGAATTCAACACATGACAAAATTTTCAAGAAGTCAATATGAAGAGGGAAGTTGTACTCACTCTTTAAGAAAAAGAAAAAGAAAAAAAGACATACCCAAAGCTCAGTATAAGGAATTATTAGATGCATGAAAATCCAACCTCCAAGAAGGTTTCACCTCACACCTGTCACGTGACAATCACAAAAAGTCTACAAACCATAAATGCTGAAGGGGTTTTAGAGAACTGTATACCTTCTAGCTGCTGGTGGGATGTAAAGCGGTAACGGCACTAATGAAAACAGAATGCAGGTGCTTTAAAAGGTAAAAATTGAGCTACCATATGATCCGGCAGGGCACCTTCTGGGTCTATAACCTACGACCACCAGAATCGGAAAGACAGAGGCAGGCAAATGTGCACTGCAGCAATATTTAAATAGCCAAGACATGGAAGCAAAAAAAAGGTCCAAAAACAGATGAATGGACAAAGAAGAAGTGGTATATGTACAGAATGGAATATTAGCCATGAAAAAAATAAAACAATGCCATTTGCAGCACCACAGATGAGCCTAGAGATAATCACAAAACGTGAAGTAAGTCAGAATGAAAAGAAAAATGTCCTATGAGATCACTTATGTTATCTGAAAATTCATATAAATAAACATAATGCCAGAGAGAAAGAGAATCTCAGATTGAGAAAACGAACTTATGGTTAAGCCAATGAAAAGGTGTGAGGAATGGATAAATTAGGATATTGGGATTAACAAACATATACTAATACATATAAAATATAGAATCACCAAAGACCTATGGAATACCAAGAGTGGTCTACTCATCACTCTGTAATAACCTACATGGAAAAGGACACGAAGATCAACAGATATATGTATATGTGTAAATGAACAAGATTCTGTACCCCTAGAACAAAAGACAGTTTTAAGTCAAATTGGCTATGATAAACACTATAAATTAAAGACACAAACAAGAATTAAGGAGGCTAAAAGTTATGGGGGTTTGTCCTGCCACATTCTACTCTAATGTGCAACCTAAAAGCACAAATTGCAGGAAGGTTCTGTTTCCCTAGCAAGCAGAGTTGGTAACGTAGAAATGCCACCACCCTAAGGCCGTTTCCTCAAACAGCAGCTTTAAATCCACTGCTAATGGTCACTAACATTCAGAAGGACTGCAGGGGTGTAAATGACTCACGCCCTCAAAAAATGTCCTGGGGTAGGCAATGGCCAAAAGAATTCAAACGCGGCAAATTTTTCAAGAAGGCAATTTGAAGTTGTAAGTTTAACTCAATCTTAAACAAAATAAAAAGGATATTGATAAAAGCTGAACGTCAGGAATTACTAGATGCATGCAAATCCAATCTACCCAAAGGTATCACCTCACACCACTGAGAATGACCATCAGCAAAAAGTCTACAAACAACAGATGTTGAAGAAGTTGTGGAGGACAGCGTAACCTCTACGTCTAAGTGCGATGTAAACTGGTAGCAGCCAATAATCGGAATAGAACGGCAGTGCGTTTCAAGGTAAGCCTTGAGTTACCATATGATCCGGAAGGCCCACTATTGGGCCTGTCCCCTGTGAAGGCCAGAATCAAAAAGACACGGGATGGAAAATCGTGTATTGCAGCAGTAGTTACAATAGCCAAGACATGGAAGCAACAAAAATGTCCATCATCAGATGAATGGACGAAAAAGAGGTCCATGTACACAATGGAATATTAGACACAGAAAAGAAAGAAACAACGCCGTTTGCCGCACCATAGATGAGGCTAGAGATAATCACACAACTTGGAGTAAGTCAGAAAGCGAGAGACACATATCCTATGATATCACGTATAGGTGTTATCTAAAAATTGATAGTAATCAACTTATGTCCACAGAGAAGGACACTCACGTATTCAGGAAACAAACTTGTGATTAACCAGATGGAAAGGTGTGAGGAATGTATAACGGAGGATATTGTGTTTAACAGACATATGCTAATACTTTTAAAAGAGAGAATCACCAAACACATACCGAACACCAAGAGAGGTCTACGCAACATTCTGTAATAACCTATATGGAACAGGATCCAAAAATGAAAAGATAAATGTATCAATGAAACAGATTCTGTACACCTGGAACAAGCAAAACATTGCAATCAAATTTGCTCTGATAAAAATGAAAATTAAGCTACGAATACCAACAACAAGTTAGTAGACATAACTTCTGGGGGGTTTGTCTTGGCACATTCCACTCTAATTTACAACCTACAACCAGGACGTCCAGGAAGGCCCTGTTGCCCTAGTAACCAGAGTTGGGAATATAGAAATGCTGCCGCCTTCTGGTCGTTTCCTGCAAAGGCTGATTTAAACCCAGCACTAATGGTCACTTAATATTCACAATTACTACAGGGCTGTAAATGACACCTGCCCTCAAAAAATGTCCTGGTGTAGGGAATGGCCACAGGAATTCAGAACACGGCAAATTTTTCAAGGAAACAGTTTGAAGAGGTAAGTTTTTCTGTTTTACTTAAAAAAAAAAAAGAAAATGGACGTGGATGAAAGCTCAATATAGGGAACTATTAGATGCATGCAAATCCAAACTACAAAAGGTATCACCACCCAACACTCAAAATGCCATCAGTAAAATATCTACAAACCATAAATGCTGAAGGGGTTTTAGAGAACTGTGTACCCTCTAGTTGCTGGTGGGATGTCAACTGGTAACAGCCAGTAGTGAGAAGAGAATGGAGGTGCGTTGAAAGGTAAAAATTGAGCTACCATATGATCTAGTAGGCCCACTGCTGGGCCTATCCCTTGCGAAGACCAGAATCAAAAAGACACAGGCTGGCAATCCTGCACTGCATCAATATTTAGCATAGCCAAGAGTTGGAAGCAACCAAAACGTCCATCAACAGATGAATGCACAAAGAAGAAGTGGACCATGTACACAATGGAATATTTGGCATAGAAAAGAATGAAACACTGCTCTTTGCAGCAACATAGATAAGCCTAGAGATAATCAGAGAACATGAGGTAAGTCGGAAAGCAGACGACAAATATCCTGTGATATCACTTCTAGGTGTTACCTAACAACTGACACAGATGAACACATTTCCACAGAGAAAGACACTCACAGACTTAGAAAACAAACTATGGTTATCTACAAGGAAATTTGGGAGGAATGGATACATTAAGATTAGGGTTACCCTACGTGTACAAATACATATTAAATACATATATCCAAAAGAACGACCATATACCAAGGGAGGTCTACTGAACGCTCTGTAACAATTTACACGGGGGCTTCCCGGGTGGCGCCGTGGTTCAGATTCCGCCTGGCAAGGCAGGGGACACGGCGTCGATCCCTGGTCCGGGAAGATCCCACATGCTGCAGAGCAACTAAGCCCGTGCACCACAACTACTGAGCCTGCACTCTAGAGCCCACAAGCCACGACTACTGAGCCAACACACCAAAACTACTAAAGCCCGCATGCCTAGAGTACGTACTCCACAACAAGAGAAGCCACTGCAGTGAAAAGCCCGTACACCGCAACGGAGAGTAGCCCCCGCTCACCGCAACTAGCGACAGCCCACATGCAGCAACGAAGATCCAACTCAGCCAAAAGTAAATAAATAAATAAAATAAAATTATTAAAATAAATAGTAATTTACATGGGAAGAGGATCTGTACATGTATAGATATATACGATGTTCAATTCAACCTGACTGTGCCCACTTAGGACAAGCACTATTCTAATCATTACCCCAATTTAAAAAATTAAACCCAGGAACAACAATCAATGAGACATAAACTTATTGGGGTTTTCCCTGGCACATTCCATTCTAATTTACAACCTAGCAACACGACTTTCAGGAAGGCTCTGCTGCCCTACTAACCAGATTTGGAATGGAGAAATGCTGTCACCATGTGGCAGTTTCCCACAACAGCAGCTTTAATCACAGGGCTATCGGTCCCTTAAGATTCACAGTAATTGTAGGGCTGTAAATGACACGTGTCCTCAAAAAATGTCCTGGGGTAGGTAATGGTCAAAAAAGTTCACAACACGGAAAAGTTTTCAAGAAAACAATTTGAAGAGGTAAGTTTTACTCACTCTTTTGTTTACAAAAATAGAAGAACATGGATAAAACCTCAGTATCAGGAATTATTGGTTGGATGCAAATCCAAACTACAAAAGGAGTGCGCCACCCAATATTCAAAATGACATCAGTAAAAAGTATACAAACAATGAATGTTGACGGGTTTGTCGAGAAATCCATACCCACTATGCTGTTGGTTGGATGTAAACTGGTAACAGCTAATCATGAGAACAGAATGGAGCTGCGTTTAAAAGCTAAACACTGAGCTACCATACGATGAGGCCGATCCCCTTAAGGGCCTATCACCTAAGAAGACCAGAATCGGAAAGACACAGACAGGAAAACATGCACTACAGCAATATTTACAATAGCCAAGGCATTCAAGCAAAGAAAATGTCCATCAACAGAGAAATGGACAAAGAAGAAGTGGTATAAGTACCGAATGGAATGTTAGCCTCAGAAAAATATGATCAATGCCGTTTTCAGGATTACGGATGAGCCTAGAAATAATCATATTACGTTAAGTAAGTCAAAAGGGAATGACAAATATCCTATGACATCATTTATAGATGTCATCCTAAGATTGCTACCAATGAACATATTTCCACAGAAAAGGACACTCACAGATTTAGAAAACAAACGAATGGTTAACCAAAATGAAAGGTGGGAAGACGGATAAATTGGGATTATGGGGGTAACATACATATACAAAGGTATGTTAAATGTATATAAACACATAACATATAAAGTATATGCATTATCTATACACCAATACACATAAAATATATAATGACCAAACACCTACCAAATATCAAGGGAGGTCTACTCAACACTCTGTAATAACATACATGGTAACAGGATCCGAAGATGAACAGATATATGTATGTATAACTGACCCGATTCTGTACAGCCAGACAATCACAACACTCTAATCAAATTTGCTCAGATAGGGGCTTCCCTGGTGTGGCAGTGGTTGCGAATCTGCCTGCCAATGCAGGGGACACGGGTTCGAGCCCTGGTATGGGAAGATTCCACGTGCCGCGGAGCAACTAGGCCCGTGAGCCAAAACTACTGAGCCTGCGCGTCTGGAGCCTGTGCGCTGCAACAAGAGAGGCCGCGATAGTGAGAGGCCCGTGCACCACGATGAAGAGTGGGCCCCGCTTGCCACAACTATAGGAAGCCCTCGCACAGAAATGCAGACCTAACACAGGCAAAAATAAATAAATTAATTATTTAATAAAATAAAAAAATTTACTCCGATAAGAGATATAAATTAAATTTCAAAAACAAACATAAGTAAGGAGATATAAACTTCTGGGGGTTTGTCTGAGCACATTCCACTCTAATTTACAACCGAGGAACACGACGTCCAGGAAGACTCTGTTGCTCTACTAACAAGAGTTGAGGACGTAATAATGCTGCCGCCTTGTGGCTCTTTCCCAGAACAGCAGCTTTAAACACAGTGCTTATGGTCACTTAATATTCACAGGAATGCAGGGCTGTAAATGACACGTGCCCACAAAAAATGCCCTGGGTTAGGGAATAGCCAAGAGAATTCAACACATGACAAAATTTTCAAGAAGTCAATATGAAGAGGGAAGTTGTACTCACTCTTTAAGAAAAAGAAAAAGAAAAAAAGACATACCCAAAGCTCAGTATAAGGAATTATTAGATGCATGAAAATCCAACCTCCAAGAAGGTTTCACCTCACACCTGTCACGTGACAATCACAAAAAGTCTACAAACCATAAATGCTGAAGGGGTTTTAGAGAACTGTATACCTTCTAGCTGCTGGTGGGATGTAAAGCGGTAACGGCACTAATGAAAACAGAATGCAGGTGCTTTAAAAGGTAAAAATTGAGCTACCATATGATCCGGCAGGGCACCTTCTGGGTCTATAACCTACGACCACCAGAATCGGAAAGACAGAGGCAGGCAAATGTGCACTGCAGCAATATTTAAATAGCCAAGACATGGAAGCAAAAAAAAGGTCCAAAAACAGATGAATGGACAAAGAAGAAGTGGTATATGTACAGAATGGAATATTAGCCATGAAAAAAATAAAACAATGCCATTTGCAGCACCACAGATGAGCCTAGAGATAATCACAAAACGTGAAGTAAGTCAGAATGAAAAGAAAAATGTCCTATGAGATCACTTATGTTATCTGAAAATTCATATAAATAAACATAATGCCAGAGAGAAAGAGAATCTCAGATTGAGAAAACGAACTTATGGTTAAGCCAATGAAAAGGTGTGAGGAATGGATAAATTAGGATATTGGGATTAACAAACATATACTAATACATATAAAATATAGAATCACCAAAGACCTATGGAATACCAAGAGTGGTCTACTCATCACTCTGTAATAACCTACATGGAAAAGGACACGAAGATCAACAGATATATGTATATGTGTAAATGAACAAGATTCTGTACCCCTAGAACAAAAGACAGTTTTAAGTCAAATTGGCTATGATAAACACTATAAATTAAAGACACAAACAAGAATTAAGGAGGCTAAAAGTTATGGGGGTTTGTCCTGCCACATTCTACTCTAATGTGCAACCTAAAAGCACAAATTGCAGGAAGGTTCTGTTTCCCTAGCAAGCAGAGTTGGTAACGTAGAAATGCCACCACCCTAAGGCCGTTTCCTCAAACAGCAGCTTTAAATCCACTGCTAATGGTCACTAACATTCAGAAGGACTGCAGGGGTGTAAATGACTCACGCCCTCAAAAAATGTCCTGGGGTAGGCAATGGCCAAAAGAATTCAAACGCGGCAAATTTTTCAAGAAGGCAATTTGAAGTTGTAAGTTTAACTCAATCTTAAACAAAATAAAAAGGATATTGATAAAAGCTGAACGTCAGGAATTACTAGATGCATGCAAATCCAATCTACCCAAAGGTATCACCTCACACCACTGAGAATGACCATCAGCAAAAAGTCTACAAACAACAGATGTTGAAGAAGTTGTGGAGGACAGCGTAACCTCTACGTCTAAGTGCGATGTAAACTGGTAGCAGCCAATAATCGGAATAGAACGGCAGTGCGTTTCAAGGTAAGCCTTGAGTTACCATATGATCCGGAAGGCCCACTATTGGGCCTGTCCCCTGTGAAGGCCAGAATCAAAAAGACACGGGATGGAAAATCGTGTATTGCAGCAGTAGTTACAATAGCCAAGACATGGAAGCAACAAAAATGTCCATCATCAGATGAATGGACGAAAAAGAGGTCCATGTACACAATGGAATATTAGACACAGAAAAGAAAGAAACAACGCCGTTTGCCGCACCATAGATGAGGCTAGAGATAATCACACAACTTGGAGTAAGTCAGAAAGCGAGAGACACATATCCTATGATATCACGTATAGGTGTTATCTAAAAATTGATAGTAATCAACTTATGTCCACAGAGAAGGACACTCACGTATTCAGGAAACAAACTTGTGATTAACCAGATGGAAAGGTGTGAGGAATGTATAACGGAGGATATTGTGTTTAACAGACATATGCTAATACTTTTAAAAGAGAGAATCACCAAACACATACCGAACACCAAGAGAGGTCTACGCAACATTCTGTAATAACCTATATGGAACAGGATCCAAAAATGAAAAGATAAATGTATCAATGAAACAGATTCTGTACACCTGGAACAAGCAAAACATTGCAATCAAATTTGCTCTGATAAAAATGAAAATTAAGCTACGAATACCAACAACAAGTTAGTAGACATAACTTCTGGGGGGTTTGTCTTGGCACATTCCACTCTAATTTACAACCTACAACCAGGACGTCCAGGAAGGCCCTGTTGCCCTAGTAACCAGAGTTGGGAATATAGAAATGCTGCCGCCTTCTGGTCGTTTCCTGCAAAGGCTGATTTAAACCCAGCGCTAATGGTCACTTAATATTCACAATTACTACAGGGCTGTAAATGACACCTGCCCTCAAAAAATGTCCTGGTGTAGGGAATGGCCACAGGAATTCAGAACACGGCAAATTTTTCAAGGAAACAGTTTGAAGAGGTAAGTTTTTCTGTTTTACTTAAAAAAAAAAAAGAAAATGGACGTGGATGAAAGCTCAATATAGGGAACTATTAGATGCATGCAAATCCAAACTACAAAAGGTATCACCACCCAACACTCAAAATGCCATCAGTAAAATATCTACAAACCATAAATGCTGAAGGGGTTTTAGAGAACTGTGTACCCTCTAGTTGCTGGTGGGATGTCAACTGGTAACAGCCAGTAGTGAGAAGAGAATGGATGTGCGTTGAAAGGTAAAAATTGAGCTACCATATGATCTAGTAGGCCCACTGCTGGGCCTATCCCTTGAGAAGACCAGAATCAAAAAGACACAGGCTGGCAATCCTGCACTGCATCAGTATTTAGCATAGCCAAGGGTTGGAAGCAACCAAAACGTCCATCAACAGATGAATGCACAAAGAAGAAGTGGACCATGTACACAATGGAATATTCGGCATAGAAGAGAATGAAACACTGCTGTTTGCAGCAACATAGATGAGCCTAGAGATAATCAGAGAACATGAGGTAAGTCGGAAAGCAGACGACAAATATCCTGTGATATCACTTCTAGGTGTTACCCAACAACTGACACAGATGAACACATTTCCACAGAGAAAGACACTCACAGACTTAGAAAACAAACTATGGTTATCTACAAGGAAAGTTGGGGGGAATGGATACATTAAGATTAGGGTTACCATACGTGTACAAATACATATTAAATACATATATCAAAAAGAACGACCATATACCAAGGGAGGTCTACTGAACGCTGTGTAATAATTTACACGGGGGCTTCCCGGGTGGCGCCGTGGTTAAGAATCCGCCTGGCAATGCAGGGGACACGGCATCGATCCCTGGTCCGGGAAGATCCCACATGCTGCAGAGCAACTAAGCCCGTGCACCACAACTACGGAGCCTGCGCTCTAGAGCCCACGAGCCATGACTACTGAGCCAACACACCAAAACTACTAAAGCCCGCATGCCTAGAGTACGTACTCCACAACAAGAGAAGCCACTGCAGTGAAAAGCCCGTGCACCGCCACGGAGAGTAGCCCCGCTCACCGCAAGTAGTGACAGCCCACATGCAGCAACGAAGATCCAACTCAGCCAAAAGTAAATAAATAAATAAAATAAAATTATTAAAATAAATAGTAATTTACATGGGAAGAGGATCTGTACATGTATAGATATATATGATGTTCAATTCAACCTGACTGTGCCCACCTAGGACAAACACTATTCTAATCATTACCCCAATTTAAAAAATTAAACCCAGGAACAACAATCAATGAGACATAAACTTATTGGGGTTTTCCCTGGCACATTCCATTCTAATTTACAACCTAGCAACACGACTTTCAGGAAGGCTCTGCTGCCCTACTAACCAGATTTGGAATGGAGAAATGCTGTCACCATGTGGCCGTTTCCCACAACAGCAGCTTTAATCACAGGGCTAACGGTCCCTTAAGACTCACAGTAATTGTAGGGCTGTAAATGACACGTGTCCTCAAAAAATGTCCTGGGGTAGGTAATGGTCAAAAAAGTTCACAACACGGAAAAGTTTTCAAGAAAACAATTTGAAGAGGTAAGTTTTACTCACTCTTTTGTTTACAAAAATAGAAGAACATGGATAAAACCTCAATATCAGGAATTATTGGTTGGATGCAAATCCAAACTACAAAAGGAGTGCGCCACCCAATATTCAAAATGACATCAATAAAAAGTATACAAACAATGAATGTTGACGGGTTTGTCGAGAAATCCATACCCACTATGCTGTTGGTTGGATGTAAACTGGTAACAGCTAATCATGAGAACAGAATGGAGCTGCGTTTAAAAGCTAAACACTGAGCTACCATACGATGAGGCCGATCCCCTTAAGGGCCTATCACCTAAGAAGACCAGAATCGGAAAGACACAGACAGGAAAACATGCACTACAGCAATATTTACAATAGCCAAGACATGCAAGCAAAGAAAATGTCCATCAACAGAGAAATGGACAAAGAAGAAGTGGTATAAGTACCGAATGGAATGTTAGCCTCAGAAAAATATGATCAATGCCGTTTTCAGGATTACGGATGAGCCTAGAAATAATCATATTACGTTAAGTAAGTCAAAAGGGAATGACAAATATCCTATGACATCATTTATAGATGTCATCCTAAGATTGCTACCAATGAACATATTTCCACAGAAAAGGACGCTCACAGATTTAGAAAACAAACGAATGGTTAACCAAAATGAAAGGTGGGAAGACGGATAAATTGGGATTATGGGGGTAACATACATATACTAAGGTATGTTAAATGTATATAAACATATAACATATAAACTATATGAATTATCTATACACCAATACATATAAAATATATAATGACCAAGCACCTACCAAATATCAAGGGAGGTCTACTCAACACTCTGTAATAACATACATGGTAACAGGATCCGAAGATGAACAGATATATGTATGTATAACTGACCCGATTCTGTACAGCCAGACAATCACAACACTCTAATCAAAGTTGCTCCGATAGGGGCTTCCCTGGTGTGGCAGTGGTTGAGAATCTGCCTGCCAATGCAGGGGACACGGGTTCGAGCCCTGGTATGGGAAGATTCCACGTGCCGCGGAGCAACTAGGCCCGTGAGCCAAAACTACTGAGCCTGCGCGTCTGGAGCCTGTGCTCTGCAACAAGAGAGGCCGCGATAGTGAGAGGCCCGTGCACCACGATGAAGAGTGGGCCCCGCTTGCCACAACTATAGGAAGCCCTCGCACAGAAATGCAGACCTAACACAGGCAAAAATAAATAAATTAATTATTTAATAAAATAAAAAAATTTACTCCGATAAGAGATATAAATTAAATTTCAAAAACAAACATAAGTAAGGAGATATAAACTTCTGGGGGTTTGTCTGAGCACATTCCACTCTAATTTACAACCGAGGAACACGACGTCCAGGAAGACTCTGTTGCTCTACTAACAAGAGTTGAGGACGTAATAATGCTGCCGCCTTGTGGCTCTTTCCCAGAACAGCAGCTTTAAACACAGTGCTTATGGTCACTTAATATTCACAGGAATGCAGGGCTGTAAATGACACGTGCCCACAAAAAATGCCCTGGGGTAGGGAATAGCCAAGAGAATTCAACACATGACAAAATTTTCAAGAAGTCAATATGAAGAGGGAAGTTGTACTCACTCTTTAAGAAAAAGAAAAAGAAAAAAGGACATACCCAAAGCTCAGTATAAGGAATTATTAGATGCATGAAAATCCAACCTCCAAGAAGGTTTCACCTCACACCTGTCACGTGACAATCACAAAAAGTCTACAAACCATAAATGCTGAAGGGGTTTTAGAGAACTGTATACCTTCTAGCTGCTGGTGGGATGTAAAGCGGTAACGGCACTAATGAAAACAGAATGCAGGTGCTTTAAAAGGTAAAAATTGAGCTACCATATGATCCGGCAGGGCACCTTCTGGGTCTATAACCTACGACCACCAGAATCGGAAAGACAGAGGCAGGCAAATGTGCACTGCAGCAATATTTAAATAGCCAAGACATGGAAGCAAAAAAAAGGTCCAAAAACAGATGAATGGACAAAGAAGAAGTGGTATATGTACAGAATGGAATATTAGCCATGAAAAAAATAAAACAATGCCATTTGCAGCACCACAGATGAGCCTAGAGATAATCACAAAACGTGAAGTAAGTCAGAATGAAAAGAAAAATGTCCTATGAGATCACTTATGTTATCTGAAAATTCATATAAATAAACATAATGCCAGAGAGAAAGAGAATCTCAGATTGAGAAAACGAACTTATGGTTAAGCCAATGAAAAGGTGTGAGGAATGGATAAATTAGGATATTGGGATTAACAAACATATACTAATACATATAAAATATAGAATCACCAAAGACCTATGGAATACCAAGAGTGGTCTACTCATCACTCTGTAATAACCTACATGGAAAAGGACACGAAGATCAACAGATATATGTATATGTGTAAATGAACAAGATTCTGTACCCCTAGAACAAAAGACAGTTTTAAGTCAAATTGGCTATGATAAACACTATAAATTAAAGACACAAACAAGAATTAAGGAGGCTAAAAGTTATGGGGGTTTGTCCTGCCACATTCTACTCTAATGTGCAACCTAAAAGCACAAATTGCAGGAAGGTTCTGTTTCCCTAGCAAGCAGAGTTGGTAACGTAGAAATGCCACCACCCTAAGGCCGTTTCCTCAAACAGCAGCTTTAAATCCACTGCTAATGGTCACTAACATTCAGAAGGACTGCAGGGGTGTAAATGACTCACGCCCTCAAAAAATGTCCTGGGGTAGGCAATGGCCAAAAGAATTCAAACGCGGCAAATTTTTCAAGAAGGCAATTTGAAGTTGTAAGTTTAACTCAATCTTAAACAAAATAAAAAGGATATTGATAAAAGCTGAACGTCAGGAATTACTAGATGCATGCAAATCCAATCTACCCAAAGGTATCACCTCACACCACTGAGAATGACCATCAGCAAAAAGTCTACAAACAACAGATGTTGAAGAAGTTGTGGAGGACAGCGTAACCTCTACGTCTAAGTGCGATGTAAACTGGTAGCAGCCAATAATCGGAATAGAACGGCAGTGCGTTTCAAGGTAAGCCTTGAGTTACCATATGATCCGGAAGGCCCACTATTGGGCCTGTCCCCTGTGAAGGCCAGAATCAAAAAGACACGGGATGGAAAATCGTGTATTGCAGCAGTAGTTACAATAGCCAAGACATGGAAGCAACAAAAATGTCCATCATCAGATGAATGGACGAAAAAGAGGTCCATGTACACAATGGAATATTAGACACAGAAAAGAAAGAAACAACGCCGTTTGCCGCACCATAGATGAGGCTAGAGATAATCACACAACTTGGAGTAAGTCAGAAAGCGAGAGACACATATCCTATGATATCACGTATAGGTGTTATCTAAAAATTGATAGTAATCAACTTATGTCCACAGAGAAGGACACTCACGTATTCAGGAAACAAACTTGTGATTAACCAGATGGAAAGGTGTGAGGAATGTATAACGGAGGATATTGTGTTTAACAGACATATGCTAATACTTTTAAAAGAGAGAATCACCAAACACATACCGAACACCAAGAGAGGTCTACGCAACATTCTGTAATAACCTATATGGAACAGGATCCAAAAATGAAAAGATAAATGTATCAATGAAACAGATTCTGTACACCTGGAACAAGCAAAACATTGCAATCAAATTTGCTCTGATAAAAATGAAAATTAAGCTACGAATACCAACAACAAGTTAGTAGACATAACTTCTGGGGGGTTTGTCTTGGCACATTCCACTCTAATTTACAACCTACAACCAGGACGTCCAGGAAGGCCCTGTTGCCCTAGTAACCAGAGTTGGGAATATAGAAATGCTGCCGCCTTCTGGTCGTTTCCTGCAAAGGCTGATTTAAACCCAGCGCTAATGGTCACTTAATATTCACAATTACTACAGGGCTGTAAATGACACCTGCCCTCAAAAAATGTCCTGGTGTAGGGAATGGCCACAGGAATTCAGAACACGGCAAATTTTTCAAGGAAACAGTTTGAAGAGGTAAGTTTTTCTGTTTTACTTAAAAAAAAAAAAGAAAATGGACGTGGATGAAAGCTCAATATAGGGAACTATTAGATGCATGCAAATCCAAACTACAAAAGGTATCACCACCCAACACTCAAAATGCCATCAGTAAAATATCTACAAACCATAAATGCTGAAGGGGTTTTAGAGAACTGTGTACCCTCTAGTTGCTGGTGGGATGTCAACTGGTAACAGCCAGTAGTGAGAAGAGAATGGATGTGCGTTGAAAGGTAAAAATTGAGCTACCATATGATCTAGTAGGCCCACTGCTGGGCCTATCCCTTGCGAAGACCAGAATCAAAAAGACACAGGCTGGCAATCCTGCACTGCATCAATATTTAGCATAGCCAAGAGTTGGAAGCAACCAAAACGTCCATCAACAGATGAATGCACAAAGAAGAAGTGGACCATGTACACAATGGAATATTTGGCATAGAAAAGAATGAAACACTGCTCTTTGCAGCAACATAGATAAGCCTAGAGATAATCAGAGAACATGAGGTAAGTCGGAAAGCAGACGACAAATATCCTGTGATATCACTTCTAGGTGTTACCTAACAACTGACACAGATGAACACATTTCCACAGAGAAAGACACTCACAGACTTAGAAAACAAACTATGGTTATCTACAAGGAAATTTGGGAGGAATGGATACATTAAGATTAGGGTTACCCTACGTGTACAAATACATATTAAATACATATATCAAAAAGAACGACCATATACCAAGGGAGGTCTACTGAACGCTGTGTAATAATTTACACGGGGGCTTCCCGGGTGGCGCCGTGGTTAAGAATCCGCCTGGCAATGCAGGGGACACGGCATCGATCCCTGGTCCGGGAAGATCCCACATGCTGCAGAGCAACTAAGCCTGTGCACCAGAACTACGGAGCCTACGCTCTAGAGCCCACGAGCCATGACTACTGAGCCAACACACCAAAACTACTAAAGCCCGCATGCCTAGAGTACGTACTCCACAACAAGAGAAGCCACTGCAGTGAAAAGCCCGTGCACCGCCACGGAGAGTAGCCCCGCTCACCGCAAGTAGTGACAGCCCACATGCAGCAACGAAGATCCAACTCAGCCAAAAGTAAATAAATAAATAAAATAAAATTATTAAAATAAATAGTAATTTACATGGGAAGAGGATCTGTACATGTATAGATATATATGATGTTCAATTCAACCTGACTGTGCCCACCTAGGACAAACACTATTCTAATCATTACCCCAATTTAAAAAATTAAACCCAGGAACAACAATCAATGAGACATAAACTTATTGGGGTTTTCCCTGGCACATTCCATTCTAATTTACAACCTAGCAACACGACTTTCAGGAAGGCTCTGCTGCCCTACTAACCAGATTTGGAATGGAGAAATGCTGTCACCATGTGGCCGTTTCCCACAACAGCAGCTTTAATCACAGGGCTAACGGTCCCTTAAGACTCACAGTAATTGTAGGGCTGTAAATGACACGTGTCCTCAAAAAATGTCCTGGGGTAGGTAATGGTCAAAAAAGTTCACAACACGGAAAAGTTTTCAAGAAAACAATTTGAAGAGGTAAGTTTTACTCACTCTTTTGTTTACAAAAATAGAAGAACATGGATAAAACCTCAATATCAGGAATTATTGGTTGGATGCAAATCCAAACTACAAAAGGAGTGCGCCACCCAATATTCAAAATGACATCAATAAAAAGTATACAAACAATGAATGTTGACGGGTTTGTCGAGAAATCCATACCCACTATGCTGTTGGTTGGATGTAAACTGGTAACAGCTAATCATGAGAACAGAATGGAGCTGCGTTTAAAAGCTAAACACTGAGCTACCATACGATGAGGCCGATCCCCTTAAGGGCCTATCACCTAAGAAGACCAGAATCGGAAAGACACAGACAGGAAAACATGCACTACAGCAATATTTACAATAGCCAAGACATGCAAGCAAAGAAAATGTCCATCAACAGAGAAATGGACAAAGAAGAAGTGGTATAAGTACCGAATGGAATGTTAGCCTCAGAAAAATATGATCAATGCCGTTTTCAGGATTACGGATGAGCCTAGAAATAATCATATTACGTTAAGTAAGTCAAAAGGGAATGACAAATATCCTATGACATCATTTATAGATGTCATCCTAAGATTGCTACCAATGAACATATTTCCACAGAAAAGGACGCTCACAGATTTAGAAAACAAACGAATGGTTAACCAAAATGAAAGGTGGGAAGACGGATAAATTGGGATTATGGGGGTAACATACATATACTAAGGTATGTTAAATGTATATAAACATATAACATATAAACTATATGAATTATCTATACACCAATACATATAAAATATATAATGACCAAACACCTACCAAATATCAAGGGAGGTCTACTCAACACTCTGTAATAACATACATGGTAACAGGATCCGAAGATGAACAGATATATGTATGTATAACTGACCCGATTCTGTACAGCCAGACAATCACAACACTCTAATCAAAGTTGCTCCGATAGGGGCTTCCCTGGTGTGGCAGTGGTTGCGAATCTGCCTGCCAATGCAGGGGACACGGGTTCGAGCCCTGGTATGGGAAGATTCCACGTGCCGCGGAGCAACTAGGCCCGTGAGCCAAAACTACTGAGCCTGCGCGTCTGGAGCCTGTGCTCTGCAACAAGAGAGGCCGCGATAGTGAGAGGCCCGTGCACCACGATGAAGAGTGGGCCCCGCTTGCCACAACTATAGGAAGCCCTCGCACAGAAATGCAGACCTAACACAGGCAAAAATAAATAAATTAATTATTTAATAAAATAAAAAAATTTACTCCGATAAGAGATATAAATTAAATTTCAAAAACAAACATAAGTAAGGAGATATAAACTTCTGGGGGTTTGTCTGAGCACATTCCACTCTAATTTACAACCGAGGAACACGACGTCCAGGAAGACTCTGTTGCTCTACTAACAAGAGTTGAGGACGTAATAATGCTGCCGCCTTGTGGCTCTTTCCCAGAACAGCAGCTTTAAACACAGTGCTTATGGTCACTTAATATTCACAGGAATGCAGGGCTGTAAATGACACGTGCCCACAAAAAATGCCCTGGGGTAGGGAATAGCCAAGAGAATTCAACACATGACAAAATTTTCAAGAAGTCAATATGAAGAGGGAAGTTGTACTCACTCTTTAAGAAAAAGAAAAAGAAAAAAAGACATACCCAAAGCTCAGTATAAGGAATTATTAGATGCATGAAAATCCAACCTCCAAGAAGGTTTCACCTCACACCTGTCACGTGACAATCACAAAAAGTCTACAAACCATAAATGCTGAAGGGGTTTTAGAGAACTGTATACCTTCTAGCTGCTGGTGGGATGTAAAGCGGTAACGGCACTAATGAAAACAGAATGCAGGTGCTTTAAAAGGTAAAAATTGAGCTACCATATGATCCGGCAGGGCACCTTCTGGGTCTATAACCTACGACCACCAGAATCGGAAAGACAGAGGCAGGCAAATGTGCACTGCAGCAATATTTAAATAGCCAAGACATGGAAGCAAAAAAAAGGTCCAAAAACAGATGAATGGACAAAGAAGAAGTGGTATATGTACAGAATGGAATATTAGCCATGAAAAAAATAAAACAATGCCATTTGCAGCACCACAGATGAGCCTAGAGATAATCACAAAACGTGAAGTAAGTCAGAATGAAAAGAAAAATGTCCTATGAGATCACTTATGTTATCTGAAAATTCATATAAATAAACATAATGCCAGAGAGAAAGAGAATCTCAGATTGAGAAAACGAACTTATGGTTAAGCCAATGAAAAGGTGTGAGGAATGGATAAATTAGGATATTGGGATTAACAAACATATACTAATACATATAAAATATAGAATCACCAAAGACCTATGGAATACCAAGAGTGGTCTACTCATCACTCTGTAATAACCTACATGGAAAAGGACACGAAGATCAACAGATATATGTATATGTGTAAATGAACAAGATTCTGTACCCCTAGAACAAAAGACAGTTTTAAGTCAAATTGGCTATGATAAACACTATAAATTAAAGACACAAACAAGAATTAAGGAGGCTAAAAGTTATGGGGGTTTGTCCTGCCACATTCTACTCTAATGTGCAACCTAAAAGCACAAATTGCAGGAAGGTTCTGTTTCCCTAGCAAGCAGAGTTGGTAACGTAGAAATGCCACCACCCTAAGGCCGTTTCCTCAAACAGCAGCTTTAAATCCACTGCTAATGGTCACTAACATTCAGAAGGACTGCAGGGGTGTAAATGACTCACGCCCTCAAAAAATGTCCTGGGGTAGGCAATGGCCAAAAGAATTCAAACGCGGCAAATTTTTCAAGAAGGCAATTTGAAGTTGTAAGTTTAACTCAATCTTAAACAAAATAAAAAGGATATTGATAAAAGCTGAACGTCAGGAATTACTAGATGCATGCAAATCCAATCTACCCAAAGGTATCACCTCACACCACTGAGAATGACCATCAGCAAAAAGTCTACAAACAACAGATGTTGAAGAAGTTGTGGAGGACAGCGTAACCTCTACGTCTAAGTGCGATGTAAACTGGTAGCAGCCAATAATCGGAATAGAACGGCAGTGCGTTTCAAGGTAAGCCTTGAGTTACCATATGATCCGGAAGGCCCACTATTGGGCCTGTCCCCTGTGAAGGCCAGAATCAAAAAGACACGGGATGGAAAATCGTGTATTGCAGCAGTAGTTACAATAGCCAAGACATGGAAGCAACAAAAATGTCCATCATCAGATGAATGGACGAAAAAGAGGTCCATGTACACAATGGAATATTAGACACAGAAAAGAAAGAAACAACGCCGTTTGCCGCACCATAGATGAGGCTAGAGATAATCACACAACTTGGAGTAAGTCAGAAAGCGAGAGACACATATCCTATGATATCACGTATAGGTGTTATCTAAAAATTGATAGTAATCAACTTATGTCCACAGAGAAGGACACTCACGTATTCAGGAAACAAACTTGTGATTAACCAGATGGAAAGGTGTGAGGAATGTATAACGGAGGATATTGTGTTTAACAGACATATGCTAATACTTTTAAAAGAGAGAATCACCAAACACATACCGAACACCAAGAGAGGTCTACGCAACATTCTGTAATAACCTATATGGAACAGGATCCAAAAATGAAAAGATAAATGTATCAATGAAACAGATTCTGTACACCTGGAACAAGCAAAACATTGCAATCAAATTTGCTCTGATAAAAATGAAAATTAAGCTACGAATACCAACAACAAGTTAGTAGACATAACTTCTGGGGGGTTTGTCTTGGCACATTCCACTCTAATTTACAACCTACAACCAGGACGTCCAGGAAGGCCCTGTTGCCCTAGTAACCAGAGTTGGGAATATAGAAATGCTGCCGCCTTCTGGTCGTTTCCTGCAAAGGCTGATTTAAACCCAGCGCTAATGGTCACTTAATATTCACAATTACTACAGGGCTGTAAATGACACCTGCCCTCAAAAAATGTCCTGGTGTAGGGAATGGCCACAGGAATTCAGAACACGGCAAATTTTTCAAGGAAACAGTTTGAAGAGGTAAGTTTTTCTGTTTTACTTAAAAAAAAAAAAGAAAATGGACGTGGATGAAAGCTCAATATAGGGAACTATTAGATGCATGCAAATCCAAACTACAAAAGGTATCACCACCCAACACTCAAAATGCCATCAGTAAAATATCTACAAACCATAAATGCTGAAGGGGTTTTAGAGAACTGTGTACCCTCTAGTTGCTGGTGGGATGTCAACTGGTAACAGCCAGTAGTGAGAAGAGAATGGAGGTGCGTTGAAAGGTAAAAATTGAGCTACCATATGATCTAGTAGGCCCACTGCTGGGCCTATCCCTTGCGAAGACCAGAATCAAAAAGACACAGGCTGGCAATCCTGCACTGCATCAATATTTAGCATAGCCAAGAGTTGGAAGCAACCAAAACGTCCATCAACAGATGAATGCACAAAGAAGAAGTGGACCATGTACACAATGGAATATTTGGCATAGAAAAGAATGAAACACTGCTCTTTGCAGCAACATAGATAAGCCTAGAGATAATCAGAGAACATGAGGTAAGTCGGAAAGCAGACGACAAATATCCTGTGATATCACTTCTAGGTGTTACCTAACAACTGACACAGATGAACACATTTCCACAGAGAAAGACACTCACAGACTTAGAAAACAAACTATGGTTATCTACAAGGAAATTTGGGAGGAATGGATACATTAAGATTAGGGTTACCCTACGTGTACAAATACATATTAAATACATATATCCAAAAGAACGACCATATACCAAGGGAGGTCTACTGAACGCTCTGTAACAATTTACACGGGGGCTTCCCGGGTGGCGCCGTGGTTCAGATTCCGCCTGGCAAGGCAGGGGACACGGCGTCGATCCCTGGTCCGGGAAGATCCCACATGCTGCAGAGCAACTAAGCCCGTGCACCACAACTACTGAGCCTGCACTCTAGAGCCCACAAGCCACGACTACTGAGCCAACACACCAAAACTACTAAAGCCCGCATGCCTAGAGTACGTACTCCACAACAAGAGAAGCCACTGCAGTGAAAAGCCCGTACACCGCAACGGAGAGTAGCCCCCGCTCACCGCAACTAGCGACAGCCCACATGCAGCAACGAAGATCCAACTCAGCCAAAAGTAAATAAATAAATAAAATAAAATTATTAAAATAAATAGTAATTTACATGGGAAGAGGATCTGTACATGTATAGATATATACGATGTTCAATTCAACCTGACTGTGCCCACTTAGGACAAGCACTATTCTAATCATTACCCCAATTTAAAAAATTAAACCCAGGAACAACAATCAATGAGACATAAACTTATTGGGGTTTTCCCTGGCACATTCCATTCTAATTTACAACCTAGCAACACGACTTTCAGGAAGGCTCTGCTGCCCTACTAACCAGATTTGGAATGGAGAAATGCTGTCACCATGTGGCAGTTTCCCACAACAGCAGCTTTAATCACAGGGCTATCGGTCCCTTAAGATTCACAGTAATTGTAGGGCTGTAAATGACACGTGTCCTCAAAAAATGTCCTGGGGTAGGTAATGGTCAAAAAAGTTCACAACACGGAAAAGTTTTCAAGAAAACAATTTGAAGAGGTAAGTTTTACTCACTCTTTTGTTTACAAAAATAGAAGAACATGGATAAAACCTCAGTATCAGGAATTATTGGTTGGATGCAAATCCAAACTACAAAAGGAGTGCGCCACCCAATATTCAAAATGACATCAGTAAAAAGTATACAAACAATGAATGTTGACGGGTTTGTCGAGAAATCCATACCCACTATGCTGTTGGTTGGATGTAAACTGGTAACAGCTAATCATGAGAACAGAATGGAGCTGCGTTTAAAAGCTAAACACTGAGCTACCATACGATGAGGCCGATCCCCTTAAGGGCCTATCACCTAAGAAGACCAGAATCGGAAAGACACAGACAGGAAAACATGCACTACAGCAATATTTACAATAGCCAAGGCATTCAAGCAAAGAAAATGTCCATCAACAGAGAAATGGACAAAGAAGAAGTGGTATAAGTACCGAATGGAATGTTAGCCTCAGAAAAATATGATCAATGCCGTTTTCAGGATTACGGATGAGCCTAGAAATAATCATATTACGTTAAGTAAGTCAAAAGGGAATGACAAATATCCTATGACATCATTTATAGATGTCATCCTAAGATTGCTACCAATGAACATATTTCCACAGAAAAGGACACTCACAGATTTAGAAAACAAACGAATGGTTAACCAAAATGAAAGGTGGGAAGACGGATAAATTGGGATTATGGGGGTAACATACATATACAAAGGTATGTTAAATGTATATAAACACATAACATATAAAGTATATGCATTATCTATACACCAATACACATAAAATATATAATGACCAAACACCTACCAAATATCAAGGGAGGTCTACTCAACACTCTGTAATAACATACATGGTAACAGGATCCGAAGATGAACAGATATATGTATGTATAACTGACCCGATTCTGTACAGCCAGACAATCACAACACTCTAATCAAATTTGCTCAGATAGGGGCTTCCCTGGTGTGGCAGTGGTTGCGAATCTGCCTGCCAATGCAGGGGACACGGGTTCGAGCCCTGGTATGGGAAGATTCCACGTGCCGCGGAGCAACTAGGCCCGTGAGCCAAAACTACTGAGCCTGCGCGTCTGGAGCCTGTGCGCTGCAACAAGAGAGGCCGCGATAGTGAGAGGCCCGTGCACCACGATGAAGAGTGGGCCCCGCTTGCCACAACTATAGGAAGCCCTCGCACAGAAATGCAGACCTAACACAGGCAAAAATAAATAAATTAATTATTTAATAAAATAAAAAAATTTACTCCGATAAGAGATATAAATTAAATTTCAAAAACAAACATAAGTAAGGAGATATAAACTTCTGGGGGTTTGTCTGAGCACATTCCACTCTAATTTACAACCGAGGAACACGACGTCCAGGAAGACTCTGTTGCTCTACTAACAAGAGTTGAGGACGTAATAATGCTGCCGCCTTGTGGCTCTTTCCCAGAACAGCAGCTTTAAACACAGTGCTTATGGTCACTTAATATTCACAGGAATGCAGGGCTGTAAATGACACGTGCCCACAAAAAATGCCCTGGGTTAGGGAATAGCCAAGAGAATTCAACACATGACAAAATTTTCAAGAAGTCAATATGAAGAGGGAAGTTGTACTCACTCTTTAAGAAAAAGAAAAAGAAAAAAAGACATACCCAAAGCTCAGTATAAGGAATTATTAGATGCATGAAAATCCAACCTCCAAGAAGGTTTCACCTCACACCTGTCACGTGACAATCACAAAAAGTCTACAAACCATAAATGCTGAAGGGGTTTTAGAGAACTGTATACCTTCTAGCTGCTGGTGGGATGTAAAGCGGTAACGGCACTAATGAAAACAGAATGCAGGTGCTTTAAAAGGTAAAAATTGAGCTACCATATGATCCGGCAGGGCACCTTCTGGGTCTATAACCTACGACCACCAGAATCGGAAAGACAGAGGCAGGCAAATGTGCACTGCAGCAATATTTAAATAGCCAAGACATGGAAGCAAAAAAAAGGTCCAAAAACAGATGAATGGACAAAGAAGAAGTGGTATATGTACAGAATGGAATATTAGCCATGAAAAAAATAAAACAATGCCATTTGCAGCACCACAGATGAGCCTAGAGATAATCACAAAACGTGAAGTAAGTCAGAATGAAAAGAAAAATGTCCTATGAGATCACTTATGTTATCTGAAAATTCATATAAATAAACATAATGCCAGAGAGAAAGAGAATCTCAGATTGAGAAAACGAACTTATGGTTAAGCCAATGAAAAGGTGTGAGGAATGGATAAATTAGGATATTGGGATTAACAAACATATACTAATACATATAAAATATAGAATCACCAAAGACCTATGGAATACCAAGAGTGGTCTACTCATCACTCTGTAATAACCTACATGGAAAAGGACACGAAGATCAACAGATATATGTATATGTGTAAATGAACAAGATTCTGTACCCCTAGAACAAAAGACAGTTTTAAGTCAAATTGGCTATGATAAACACTATAAATTAAAGACACAAACAAGAATTAAGGAGGCTAAAAGTTATGGGGGTTTGTCCTGCCACATTCTACTCTAATGTGCAACCTAAAAGCACAAATTGCAGGAAGGTTCTGTTTCCCTAGCAAGCAGAGTTGGTAACGTAGAAATGCCACCACCCTAAGGCCGTTTCCTCAAACAGCAGCTTTAAATCCACTGCTAATGGTCACTAACATTCAGAAGGACTGCAGGGGTGTAAATGACTCACGCCCTCAAAAAATGTCCTGGGGTAGGCAATGGCCAAAAGAATTCAAACGCGGCAAATTTTTCAAGAAGGCAATTTGAAGTTGTAAGTTTAACTCAATCTTAAACAAAATAAAAAGGATATTGATAAAAGCTGAACGTCAGGAATTACTAGATGCATGCAAATCCAATCTACCCAAAGGTATCACCTCACACCACTGAGAATGACCATCAGCAAAAAGTCTACAAACAACAGATGTTGAAGAAGTTGTGGAGGACAGCGTAACCTCTACGTCTAAGTGCGATGTAAACTGGTAGCAGCCAATAATCGGAATAGAACGGCAGTGCGTTTCAAGGTAAGCCTTGAGTTACCATATGATCCGGAAGGCCCACTATTGGGCCTGTCCCCTGTGAAGGCCAGAATCAAAAAGACACGGGATGGAAAATCGTGTATTGCAGCAGTAGTTACAATAGCCAAGACATGGAAGCAACAAAAATGTCCATCATCAGATGAATGGACGAAAAAGAGGTCCATGTACACAATGGAATATTAGACACAGAAAAGAAAGAAACAACGCCGTTTGCCGCACCATAGATGAGGCTAGAGATAATCACACAAGTTGGAGTAAGTCAGAAAGCGAGAGACACATATCCTTTGATATCACGTATAGGTGTTATCTAAAAATTGATAGTAATCAACTTATGTCCACAGAGAAGGACACTCACGTATTCAGGAAACAAACTTGTGATTAACCAGATGGAAAGGTGTGAGGAATGTATAACGGAGGATATTGTGTTTAACAGACATATGCTAATACTTTTAAAAGAGAGAATCACCAAACACATACCGAACACCAAGAGAGGTCTACGCAACATTCTGTAATAACCTATATGGAACAGGATCCAAAAATGAAAAGATAAATGTATCAATGAAACAGATTCTGTACACCTGGAACAAGCAAAACATTGCAATCAAATTTGCTCTGATAAAAATGAAAATTAAGCTACGAATACCAACAACAAGTTAGTAGACATAACTTCTGGGGGGTTTGTCTTGGCACATTCCACTCTAATTTACAACCTACAACCAGGACGTCCAGGAAGGCCCTGTTGCCCTAGTAACCAGAGTTGGGAATATAGAAATGCTGCCGCCTTCTGGTCGTTTCCTGCAAAGGCTGATTTAAACCCAGCGCTAATGGTCACTTAATATTCACAATTACTACAGGGCTGTAAATGACACCTGCCCTCAAAAAATGTCCTGGTGTAGGGAATGGCCACAGGAATTCAGAACACGGCAAATTTTTCAAGGAAACAGTTTGAAGAGGTAAGTTTTTCTGTTTTACTTAAAAAAAAAAAAGAAAATGGACGTGGATGAAAGCTCAATATAGGGAACTATTAGATGCATGCAAATCCAAACTACAAAAGGTATCACCACCCAACACTCAAAATGCCATCAGTAAAATATCTACAAACCATAAATGCTGAAGGGGTTTTAGAGAACTGTGTACCCTCTAGTTGCTGGTGGGATGTCAACTGGTAACAGCCAGTAGTGAGAAGAGAATGGAGGTGCGTTGAAAGGTAAAAATTGAGCTACCATATGATCTAGTAAGCCCACTGCTGGGCCTATCCCTTGCGAAGACCAGAATCAAAAAGACACAGGCTGGCAAACCTGCACTGCATCAATATTTAGCATAGCCAAGAGTTGGAAGCAACCAAAACGTCCATCAACAGATGAATGCACAAAGAAGAAGTGGACCATGTACACAATGGAATATTTGGCATAGAAAAGAATGAAACACTGCTCTTTGCAGCAACATAGATAAGCCTAGAGATAATCAGAGAACATGAGGTAAGTCGGAAAGCAGACGACAAATATCCTGTGATATCACTTCTAGGTGTTACCTAACAACTGACACAGATGAACACATTTCCACAGAGAAAGACACTCACAGACTTAGAAAACAAACTATGGTTATCTACAAGGAAATTTGGGAGGAATGGATACATTAAGATTAGGGTTACCCTACGTGTACAAATACATATTAAATACATATATCCAAAAGAACGACCATATACCAAGGGAGGTCTACTGAACGCTCTGTAACAATTTACACGGGGGCTTCCCGGGTGGCGCCGTGGTTCAGATTCCGCCTGGCAAGGCAGGGGACACGGCGTCGATCCCTGGTCCGGGAAGATCCCACATGCTGCAGAGCAACTAAGCCCGTGCACCACAACTACTGAGCCTGCACTCTAGAGCCCACAAGCCACGACTACTGAGCCAACACACCAAAACTACTAAAGCCCGCATGCCTAGAGTACGTACTCCACAACAAGAGAAGCCACTGCAGTGAAAAGCCCGTACACCGCAACGGAGAGTAGCCCCCGCTCACCGCAACTAGCGACAGCCCACATGCAGCAACGAAGATCCAACTCAGCCAAAAGTAAATAAATAAATAAAATAAAATTATTAAAATAAATAGTAATTTACATGGGAAGAGGATCTGTACATGTATAGATATATACGATGTTCAATTCAACCTGACTGTGCCCACTTAGGACAAGCACTATTCTAATCATTACCCCAATTTAAAAAATTAAACCCAGGAACAACAATCAATGAGACATAAACTTATTGGGGTTTTCCCTGGCACATTCCATTCTAATTTACAACCTAGCAACACGACTTTCAGGAAGGCTCTGCTGCCCTACTAACCAGATTTGGAATGGAGAAATGCTGTCACCATGTGGCAGTTTCCCACAACAGCAGCTTTAATCACAGGGCTATCGGTCCCTTAAGATTCACAGTAATTGTAGGGCTGTAAATGACACGTGTCCTCAAAAAATGTCCTGGGGTAGGTAATGGTCAAAAAAGTTCACAACACGGAAAAGTTTTCAAGAAAACAATTTGAAGAGGTAAGTTTTACTCACTCTTTTGTTTACAAAAATAGAAGAACATGGATAAAACCGCAATATCAGGAATTATTGGTTGGATGCAAATCCAAACTACAAAAGGAGTGCGCCACCCAATATTCAAAATGACATCAGTAAAAAGTATACAAACAATGAATGTTGACGGGTTTGTCGAGAAATCCATACCCACTATGCTGTTGGTTGGATGTAAACTGGTAACAGCTAATCATGAGAACAGAATGGAGCTGCGTTTAAAAGCTAAACACTGAGCTACCATACGATGAGGCCAATCCCCTTAAGGGCCTATCACCTAAGAAGACCAGAATCGGAAAGACACAGACAGGAAAACATGCACTACAGCAATATTTACAATAGCCAAGACATGCAAGCAAAGAAAATGTCCATCAACAGAGAAATGGACAAAGAAGAAGTGGTATAAGTACCGAATGGAATGTTAGCCTCAGAAAAATATGATCAATGCCGTTTTCAGGATTACGGATGAGCCTAGAAATAATCATATTACGTTAAGTAAGTCAAAAGGGAATGACAAATATCCTATGACATCATTTATAGATGTCATCCTAAGATTGCTACCAATGAACATATTTCCACAGAAAAGGACACTCACAGATTTAGAAAACAAACGAATGGTTAACCAAAATGAAAGGTGGGAAGACGGATAAATTGGGATTATGGGGGTAACATACATATACAAAGGTATGTTAAATGTATATAAACACATAACATATAAACTATATGCATTATCTATACACCAATACACATAAAATATATAATGACCAAACACCTACCAAATATCAAGGGAGGTCTACTCAACACTCTGTAATAACATACATGGTAACAGGATCCGAAGATGAACAGATATATGTATGTATAACTGACCCGATTCTGTACAGCCAGACAATCACAACACTCTAATCAAATTTGCTCAGATAGGGGCTTCCCTGGTGTGGCAGTGGTTGCGAATCTGCCTGCCAATGCAGGGGACACGGGTTCGAGCCCTGGTATGGGAAGATTCCACGTGCCGCGGAGCAACTAGGCCCGTGAGCCAAAACTACTGAGCCTGCGCGTCTGGAGCCTGTGCGCTGCAACAAGAGAGGCCGCGATAGTGAGAGGCCCGTGCACCACGATGAAGAGTGGGCCCCGCTTGCCACAACTATAGGAAGCCCTCGCACAGAAATGCAGACCTAACACAGGCAAAAATAAATAAATTAATTATTTAATAAAATAAAAAAATTTACTCCGATAAGAGATATAAATTAAATTTCAAAAACAAACATAAGTAAGGAGATATAAACTTCTGGGGGTTTGTCTGAGCACATTCCACTCTAATTTACAACCGAGGAACACGACGTCCAGGAAGACTCTGTTGCTCTACTAACAAGAGTTGAGGACGTAATAATGCTGCCGCCTTGTGGCTCTTTCCCAGAACAGCAGCTTTAAACACAGTGCTTATGGTCACTTAATATTCACAGGAATGCAGGGCTGTAAATGACACGTGCCCACAAAAAATGCCCTGGGTTAGGGAATAGCCAAGAGAATTCAACACATGACAAAATTTTCAAGAAGTCAATATGAAGAGGGAAGTTGTACTCACTCTTTAAGAAAAAGAAAAAGAAAAAAGGACATACCCAAAGCTCAGTATAAGGAATTATTAGATGCATGAAAATCCAACCTCCAAGAAGGTTTCACCTCACACCTGTCACGTGACAATCACAAAAAGTCTACAAACCATAAATGCTGAAGGGGTTTTAGAGAACTGTATACCTTCTAGCTGCTGGTGGGATGTAAAGCGGTAACGGCACTAATGAAAACAGAATGCAGGTGCTTTAAAAGGTAAAAATTGAGCTACCATATGATCCGGCAGGGCACCTTCTGGGTCTATAACCTACGACCACCAGAATCGGAAAGACAGAGGCAGGCAAATGTGCACTGCAGCAATATTTAAATAGCCAAGACATGGAAGCAAAAAAAAGGTCCAAAAACAGATGAATGGACAAAGAAGAAGTGGTATATGTACAGAATGGAATATTAGCCATGAAAAAAATAAAACAATGCCATTTGCAGCACCACAGATGAGCCTAGAGATAATCACAAAACGTGAAGTAAGTCAGAATGAAAAGAAAAATGTCCTATGAGATCACTTATGTTATCTGAAAATTCATATAAATAAACATAATGCCAGAGAGAAAGAGAATCTCAGATTGAGAAAACGAACTTATGGTTAAGCCAATGAAAAGGTGTGAGGAATGGATAAATTAGGATATTGGGATTAACAAACATATACTAATACATATAAAATATAGAATCACCAAAGACCTATGGAATACCAAGAGTGGTCTACTCATCACTCTGTAATAACCTACATGGAAAAGGACACGAAGATCAACAGATATATGTATATGTGTAAATGAACAAGATTCTGTACCCCTAGAACAAAAGACAGTTTTAAGTCAAATTGGCTATGATAAACACTATAAATTAAAGACACAAACAAGAATTAAGGAGGCTAAAAGTTATGGGGGTTTGTCCTGCCACATTCTACTCTAATGTGCAACCTAAAAGCACAAATTGCAGGAAGGTTCTGTTTCCCTAGCAAGCAGAGTTGGTAACGTAGAAATGCCACCACCCTAAGGCCGTTTCCTCAAACAGCAGCTTTAAATCCACTGCTAATGGTCACTAACATTCAGAAGGACTGCAGGGGTGTAAATGACTCACGCCCTCAAAAAATGTCCTGGGGTAGGCAATGGCCAAAAGAATTCAAACGCGGCAAATTTTTCAAGAAGGCAATTTGAAGTTGTAAGTTTAACTCAATCTTAAACAAAATAAAAAGGATATTGATAAAAGCTGAACGTCAGGAATTACTAGATGCATGCAAATCCAATCTACCCAAAGGTATCACCTCACACCACTGAGAATGACCATCAGCAAAAAGTCTACAGACAACAGATGTTGAAGAAGTTGTGGAGGACAGCGTAACCTCTACGTCTAAGTGCGATGTAAACTGGTAGCAGCCAATAATCGGAATAGAACGGCAGTGCGTTTCAAGGTAAGCCTTGAGTTACCATATGATCCGGAAGGCCCACTATTGGGCCTGTCCCCTGTGAAGGCCAGAATCAAAAAGACACGGGATGGAAAATCGTGTATTGCAGCAGTAGTTACAATAGCCAAGACATGGAAGCAACAAAAATGTCCATCATCAGATGAATGGACGAAAAAGAGGTCCATGTACACAATGGAATATTAGACACAGAAAAGAAAGAAACAACGCCGTTTGCCGCACCATAGATGAGGCTAGAGATAATCACACAACTTGGAGTAAGTCAGAAAGCGAGAGACACATATCCTATGATATCACGTATAGGTGTTATCTAAAAATTGATAGTAATCAACTTATGTCCACAGAGAAGGACACTCACGTATTCAGGAAACAAACTTGTGATTAACCAGATGGAAAGGTGTGAGGAATGTATAACGGAGGATATTGTGTTTAACAGACATATGCTAATACTTTTAAAAGAGAGAATCACCAAACACATACCGAACACCAAGAGAGGTCTACGCAACATTCTGTAATAACCTATATGGAACAGGATCCAAAAATGAAAAGATAAATGTATCAATGAAACAGATTCTGTACACCTGGAACAAGCAAAACATTGCAATCAAATTTGCTCTGATAAAAATGAAAATTAAGCTACGAATACCAACAACAAGTTAGTAGACATAACTTCTGGGGGGTTTGTCTTGGCACATTCCACTCTAATTTACAACCTACAACCAGGACGTCCAGGAAGGCCCTGTTGCCCTAGTAACCAGAGTTGGGAATATAGAAATGCTGCCGCCTTCTCGTCGTTTCCTGCAAAGGCTGATTTAAACCCAGCGCTAATGGTCACTTAATATTCACAATTACTACAGGGCTGTAAATGACACCTGCCCTCAAAAAATGTCCTGGTGTAGGGAATGGCCACAGGAATTCAGAACACGGCAAATTTTTCAAGGAAACAGTTTGAAGAGGTAAGTTTTTCTGTTTTACTTAAAAAAAAAAAAAGAAAATGGACGTGGATGAAAGCTCAATATAGGGAACTATTAGATGCATGCAAATCCAAACTATAAAAGGTATCACCACCCAACACTCAAAATGCCATCAGTAAAATATCTACAAACCATAAATGCTGAAGGGGTTTTAGAGAACTGTGTACCCTCTAGTTGCTGGTGGGATGTTAACTGGTAACAGCCAGTAGTGAGAAGAGAATGGATGTGCGTTGAAAGGTAAAAATTGAGCTACCATATGATCTAGTAGGCCCACTGCTGGGCCTATCCCTTGAGAAGACCAGAATCAAAAAGACACAGGCTGGCAATCCTGCACTGCATCAATATTTAGCATAGCCAAGGGTTGGAAGCAACCAAAACGTCCATCAACAGATGAATGCACAAAGAAGAAGTGGACCATGTACACAATGGAATATTCGGCATAGAAAAGAATGAAACACTGCTGTTTGCAGCAACATAGATGAGCCTAGAGATAATCAGAGAACATGAGGTAAGTTGGAAAGCAGACGACAAATATCCTGTGATATCACTTCTAGGTGTTACCCAACAACTGACACAGATGAACACATTTCCACAGAGAAAGACACTCACAGACTTAGAAAACAAACTATGGTTATCTACAAGGAAAGTTGGGAGGAATGGATACATTAAGATTAGGGTTACCATACGTGTACAAATACATATTAAATACATATATCAAAAAGAACGACCATATACCAAGGGAGGTCTACTGAACGCTGTGTAATAATTTACACGGGGGCTTCCCGGGTGGCGCCGTGGTTCAGATTCCGCCTGGCAAGGCAGGGGACACGGCGTCGATCCCTGGTCCGGGAAGATCCCACATGCTGCAGAGCAACTAAGCCCGTGCACCACAACTACTGAGCCTGCACTCTAGAGCCCACGAGCCACGACTACTGAGCCAACACACCAAAACTACTAAAGCCCGCATGCCTAGAGTACGTACTCCACAACAAGAGAAGCCACTGCAGTGAAAAGCCCGTACACCGCAACGGAGAGTAGCCCCCGCTCACCGCAACTAGCGACAGCCCACATGCAGCAACGAAGATCCAACTCAGCCAAAAGTAAATAAATAAATAAAATAAAATTATTAAAATAAATAGTAATTTACATGGGAAGAGGATCTGTACATGTATAGATATATACGATGTTCAATTCAACCTGACTGTGCCCACTTAGGACAAGCACTATTCTAATCATTACCCCAATTTAAAAAATTAAACCCAGGAACAACAATCAATGAGACATAAACTTATTGGGGTTTTCCCTGGCACATTCCATTCTAATTTACAACCTAGCAACACGACTTTCAGGAAGGCTCTGCTGCCCTACTAACCAGATTTGGAATGGAGAAATGCTGTCACCATGTGGCAGTTTCCCACAACAGCAGCTTTAATCACAGGGCTATCGGTCCCTTAAGATTCACAGTAATTGTAGGGCTGTAAATGACACGTGTCCTCAAAAAATGTCCTGGGGTAGGTAATGGTCAAAAAAGTTCACAACACGGAAAAGTTTTCAAGAAAACAATTTGAAGAGGTAAGTTTTACTCACTCTTTTGTTTACAAAAATAGAAGAACATGGATAAAACCGCAATATCAGGAATTATTGGTTGGATGCAAATCCAAACTACAAAAGGAGTGCGCCACCCAATATTCAAAATGACATCAGTAAAAAGTATACAAACAATGAATGTTGACGGGTTTGTCGAGAAATCCATACCCACTATGCTATTGGTTGGATGTAAACTGGTAACAGCTAATCATGAGAACAGAATGGAGCTGCGTTTAAAAGCTAAACACTGAGCTACCATACGATGAGGCCGATCCCCTTAAGGGCCTATCACGTAAGAAGACCAGAATCGGAAAGACACAGACAGGAAAACATGCACTACAGCAATATTTACAATAGCCAAGACATGCAAGCAAAGAAAATGTCCATCAACAGAGAAATGGACAAAGAAGAAGTGGTATAAGTACCGAATGGAATGTTAGCCTCAGAAAAATATGATCAATGCCGTTTTCAGGATTACGGATGAGCCTAGAAATAATCATATTACGTTAAGTAAGTCAAAAGGGAATGACAAATATCCTATGACATCATTTATAGATGTCATCCTAAGATTGCTACCAATGAACATATTTCCACAGAAAAGGACACTCACAGATTTAGAAAACAAACGAATGGTTAACCAAAATGAAAGGTGGGAAGACGGATAAATTGGGATTATGGGGGTAACATACATATACAAAGGTATGTTAAATGTATATAAACACATAACATATAAACTATATGCATTATCTATACACCAATACACATAAAATATATAATGACCAAACACCTACCAAATATCAAGGGAGGTCTACTCAACACTCTGTAATAACATACATGGTAACAGGATCCGAAGATGAACAGATATATGTATGTATAACTGACCCGATTCTGTACAGCCAGACAATCACAACACTCTAATCAAATTTGCTCAGATAGGGGCTTCCCTGGTGTGGCAGTGGTTGCGAATCTGCCTGCCAATGCAGGGGACACGGGTTCGAGCCCTGGTATGGGAAGATTCCACGTGCCGCGGAGCAACTAGGCCCGTGAGCCAAAACTACTGAGCCTGCGCGTCTGGAGCCTGTGCGCTGCAACAAGAGAGGCCGCGATAGTGAGAGGCCCGTGCACCACGATGAAGAGTGGGCCCCGCTTGCCACAACTATAGGAAGCCCTCGCACAGAAATGCAGACCTAACACAGGCAAAAATAAATAAATTAATTATTTAATAAAATAAAAAAATTTACTCCGATAAGAGATATAAATTAAATTTCAAAAACAAACATAAGTAAGGAGATATAAACTTCTGGGGGTTTGTCTGAGCACATTCCACTCTAATTTACAACCGAGGAACACGACGTCCAGGAAGACTCTGTTGCTCTACTAACAAGAGTTGAGGACGTAATAATGCTGCCGCCTTGTGGCTCTTTCCCAGAACAGCAGCTTTAAACACAGTGCTTATGGTCACTTAATATTCACAGGAATGCAGGGCTGTAAATGACACGTGCCCACAAAAAATGCCCTGGGGTAGGGAATAGCCAAGAGAATTCAACACATGACAAAATTTTCAAGAAGTCAATATGAAGAGGGAAGTTGTACTCACTCTTTAAGAAAAAGAAAAAGAAAAAAGGACATACCCAAAGCTCAGTATAAGGAATTATTAGATGCATGAAAATCCAACCTCCAAGAAGGTTTCACCTCACACCTGTCACGTGACAATCACAAAAAGTCTACAAACCATAAATGCTGAAGGGGTTTTAGAGAACTGTATACCTTCTAGCTGCTGGTGGGATGTAAAGCGGTAACGGCACTAATGAAAACAGAATGCAGGTGCTTTAAAAGGTAAAAATTGAGCTACCATATGATCCGGCAGGGCACCTTCTGGGTCTATAACCTACGACCACCAGAATCGGAAAGACAGAGGCAGGCAAATGTGCACTGCAGCAATATTTAAATAGCCAAGACATGGAAGCAAAAAAAAGGTCCAAAAACAGATGAATGGACAAAGAAGAAGTGGTATATGTACAGAATGGAATATTAGCCATGAAAAAAATAAAACAATGCCATTTGCAGCACCACAGATGAGCCTAGAGATAATCACAAAACGTGAAGTAAGTCAGAATGAAAAGAAAAATGTCCTATGAGATCACTTATGTTATCTGAAAATTCATATAAATAAACATAATGCCAGAGAGAAAGAGAATCTCAGATTGAGAAAACGAACTTATGGTTAAGCCAATGAAAAGGTGTGAGGAATGGATAAATTAGGATATTGGGATTAACAAACATATACTAATACATATAAAATATAGAATCACCAAAGACCTATGGAATACCAAGAGTGGTCTACTCATCACTCTGTAATAACCTACATGGAAAAGGACACGAAGATCAACAGATATATGTATATGTGTAAATGAACAAGATTCTGTACCCCTAGAACAAAAGACAGTTTTAAGTCAAATTGGCTATGATAAACACTATAAATTAAAGACACAAACAAGAATTAAGGAGGCTAAAAGTTATGGGGGTTTGTCCTGCCACATTCTACTCTAATGTGCAACCTAAAAGCACAAATTGCAGGAAGGTTCTGTTTCCCTAGCAAGCAGAGTTGGTAACGTAGAAATGCCACCACCCTAAGGCCGTTTCCTCAAACAGCAGCTTTAAATCCACTGCTAATGGTCACTAACATTCAGAAGGACTGCAGGGGTGTAAATGACTCACGCCCTCAAAAAATGTCCTGGGGTAGGCAATGGCCAAAAGAATTCAAACGCGGCAAATTTTTCAAGAAGGCAATTTGAAGTTGTAAGTTTAACTCAATCTTAAACAAAATAAAAAGGATATTGATAAAAGCTGAACGTCAGGAATTACTAGATGCATGCAAATCCAATCTACCCAAAGGTATCACCTCACACCACTGAGAATGACCATCAGCAAAAAGTCTACAAACAACAGATGTTGAAGAAGTTGTGGAGGACAGCGTAACCTCTACGTCTAAGTGCGATGTAAACTGGTAGCAGCCAATAATCGGAATAGAACGGCAGTGCGTTTCAAGGTAAGCCTTGAGTTACCATATGATCCGGAAGGCCCACTATTGGGCCTGTCCCCTGTGAAGGCCAGAATCAAAAAGACACGGGATGGAAAATCGTGTATTGCAGCAGTAGTTACAATAGCCAAGACATGGAAGCAACAAAAATGTCCATCATCAGATGAATGGACGAAAAAGAGGTCCATGTACACAATGGAATATTAGACACAGAAAAGAAAGAAACAACGCCGTTTGCCGCACCATAGATGAGGCTAGAGATAATCACACAACTTGGAGTAAGTCAGAAAGCGAGAGACACATATCCTATGATATCACGTATAGGTGTTATCTAAAAATTGATAGTAATCAACTTATGTCCACAGAGAAGGACACTCACGTATTCAGGAAACAAACTTGTGATTAACCAGATGGAAAGGTGTGAGGAATGTATAACGGAGGATATTGTGTTTAACAGACATATGCTAATACTTTTAAAAGAGAGAATCACCAAACACATACCGAACACCAAGAGAGGTCTACGCAACATTCTGTAATAACCTATATGGAACAGGATCCAAAAATGAAAAGATAAATGTATCAATGAAACAGATTCTGTACACCTGGAACAAGCAAAACATTGCAATCAAATTTGCTCTGATAAAAATGAAAATTAAGCTACGAATACCAACAACAAGTTAGTAGACATAACTTCTGGGGGGTTTGTCTTGGCACATTCCACTCTAATTTACAACCTACAACCAGGACGTCCAGGAAGGCCCTGTTGCCCTAGTAACCAGAGTTGGGAATATAGAAATGCTGCCGCCTTCTGGTCGTTTCCTGCAAAGGCTGATTTAAACCCAGCGCTAATGGTCACTTAATATTCACAATTACTACAGGGCTGTAAATGACACCTGCCCTCAAAAAATGTCCTGGTGTAGGGAATGGCCACAGGAATTCAGAACACGGCAAATTTTTCAAGGAAACAGTTTGAAGAGGTAAGTTTTTCTGTTTTACTTAAAAAAAAAAAAGAAAATGGACGTGGATGAAAGCTCAATACAGGGAACTATTAGATGCATGCAAATCCAAACTACAAAAGGTATCACCACCCAACACTCAAAATGCCATCAGTAAAATATCTACAAACCATAAATGCTGAAGGGGTTTTAGAGAACTGTGTACCCTCTAGTTGCTGGTGGGATGTCAACTGGTAACAGCCAGTAGTGAGAAGAGAATGGATGTGCGTTGAAAGGTAAAAATTGAGCTACCATATGATCTAGTAGGCCCACTGCTGGGCCTATCCCTTGAGAAGACCAGAATCAAAAAGACACAGGCTGGCAATCCTGCACTGCATCAGTATTTAGCATAGCCAAGGGTTGGAAGCAACCAAAACGTCCATCAACAGATGAATGCACAAAGAAGAAGTGGACCATGTACACAATGGAATATTCGGCATAGAAGAGAATGAAACACTGCTGTTTGCAGCAACATAGATGAGCCTAGAGATAATCAGAGAACATGAGGTAAGTCGGAAAGCAGACGACAAATATCCTGTGATATCACTTCTAGGTGTTACCCAACAACTGACACAGATGAACACATTTCCACAGAGAAAGACACTCACAGACTTAGAAAACAAACTATGGTTATCTACAAGGAAAGTTGGGGGGAATGGATACATTAAGATTAGGGTTACCATACGTGTACAAATACATATTAAATACATATATCAAAAAGAACGACCATATACCAAGGGAGGTCTACTGAACGCTGTGTAATAATTTACACGGGGGCTTCCCGGGTGGCGCCGTGGTTAAGAATCCGCCTGGCAATGCAGGGGACACGGCATCGATCCCTGGTCCGGGAAGATCCCACATGCTGCAGAGCAACTAAGCCCGTGCACCACAACTACGGAGCCTGCGCTCTAGAGCCCACGAGCCATGACTACTGAGCCAACACACCAAAACTACTAAAGCCCGCATGCCTAGAGTACGTACTCCACAACAAGAGAAGCCACTGCAGTGAAAAGCCCGTGCACCGCCACGGAGAGTAGCCCCGCTCACCGCAAGTAGTGACAGCCCACATGCAGCAACGAAGATCCAACTCAGCCAAAAGTAAATAAATAAATAAAATAAAATTATTAAAATAAATAGTAATTTACATGGGAAGAGGATCTGTACATGTATAGATATATATGATGTTCAATTCAACCTGACTGTGCCCACCTAGGACAAACACTATTCTAATCATTACCCCAATTTAAAAAATTAAACCCAGGAACAACAATCAATGAGACATAAACTTATTGGGGTTTTCCCTGGCACATTCCATTCTAATTTACAACCTAGCAACACGACTTTCAGGAAGGCTCTGCTGCCCTACTAACCAGATTTGGAATGGAGAAATGCTGTCACCATGTGGCCGTTTCCCACAACAGCAGCTTTAATCACAGGGCTAACGGTCCCTTAAGACTCACAGTAATTGTAGGGCTGTAAATGACACGTGTCCTCAAAAAATGTCCTGGGGTAGGTAATGGTCAAAAAAGTTCACAACACGGAAAAGTTTTCAAGAAAACAATTTGAAGAGGTAAGTTTTACTCACTCTTTTGTTTACAAAAATAGAAGAACATGGATAAAACCTCAATATCAGGAATTATTGGTTGGATGCAAATCCAAACTACAAAAGGAGTGCGCCACCCAATATTCAAAATGACATCAATAAAAAGTATACAAACAATGAATGTTGACGGGTTTGTCGAGAAATCCATACCCACTATGCTGTTGGTTGGATGTAAACTGGTAACAGCTAATCATGAGAACAGAATGGAGCTGCGTTTAAAAGCTAAACACTGAGCTACCATACGATGAGGCCGATCCCCTTAAGGGCCTATCACCTAAGAAGACCAGAATCGGAAAGACACAGACAGGAAAACATGCACTACAGCAATATTTACAATAGCCAAGACATGCAAGCAAAGAAAATGTCCATCAACAGAGAAATGGACAAAGAAGAAGTGGTATAAGTACCGAATGGAATGTTAGCCTCAGAAAAATATGATCAATGCCGTTTTCAGGATTACGGATGAGCCTAGAAATAATCATATTACGTTAAGTAAGTCAAAAGGGAATGACAAATATCCTATGACATCATTTATAGATGTCATCCTAAGATTGCTACCAATGAACATATTTCCACAGAAAAGGACGCTCACAGATTTAGAAAACAAACGAATGGTTAACCAAAATGAAAGGTGGGAAGACGGATAAATTGGGATTATGGGGGTAACATACATATACTAAGGTATGTTAAATGTATATAAACATATAACATATAAACTATATGAATTATCTATACACCAATACATATAAAATATATAATGACCAAGCACCTACCAAATATCAAGGGAGGTCTACTCAACACTCTGTAATAACATACATGGTAACAGGATCCGAAGATGAACAGATATATGTATGTATAACTGACCCGATTCTGTACAGCCAGACAATCACAACACTCTAATCAAAGTTGCTCCGATAGGGGCTTCCCTGGTGTGGCAGTGGTTGAGAATCTGCCTGCCAATGCAGGGGACACGGGTTCGAGCCCTGGTATGGGAAGATTCCACGTGCCGCGGAGCAACTAGGCCCGTGAGCCAAAACTACTGAGCCTGCGCGTCTGGAGCCTGTGCTCTGCAACAAGAGAGGCCGCGATAGTGAGAGGCCCGTGCACCACGATGAAGAGTGGGCCCCGCTTGCCACAACTATAGGAAGCCCTCGCACAGAAATGCAGACCTAACACAGGCAAAAATAAATAAATTAATTATTTAATAAAATAAAAAAATTTACTCCGATAAGAGATATAAATTAAATTTCAAAAACAAACATAAGTAAGGAGATATAAACTTCTGGGGGTTTGTCTGAGCACATTCCACTCTAATTTACAACCGAGGAACACGACGTCCAGGAAGACTCTGTTGCTCTACTAACAAGAGTTGAGGACGTAATAATGCTGCCGCCTTGTGGCTCTTTCCCAGAACAGCAGCTTTAAACACAGTGCTTATGGTCACTTAATATTCACAGGAATGCAGGGCTGTAAATGACACGTGCCCACAAAAAATGCCCTGGGGTAGGGAATAGCCAAGAGAATTCAACACATGACAAAATTTTCAAGAAGTCAATATGAAGAGGGAAGTTGTACTCACTCTTTAAGAAAAAGAAAAAGAAAAAAGGACATACCCAAAGCTCAGTATAAGGAATTATTAGATGCATGAAAATCCAACCTCCAAGAAGGTTTCACCTCACACCTGTCACGTGACAATCACAAAAAGTCTACAAACCATAAATGCTGAAGGGGTTTTAGAGAACTGTATACCTTCTAGCTGCTGGTGGGATGTAAAGCGGTAACGGCACTAATGAAAACAGAATGCAGGTGCTTTAAAAGGTAAAAATTGAGCTACCATATGATCCGGCAGGGCACCTTCTGGGTCTATAACCTACGACCACCAGAATCGGAAAGACAGAGAGAGGCAAATGTGCACTGCAGCAATATTTAAATAGCCAAGACATGGAAGCAAAAAAAAGGTCCAAAAACAGAGGAATGGACAAAGAAGAAGTGGTATATGTACAGAATGGAATATTAGCCATGAAAAAAATAAAACAATGCCATTTGCAGCACCACAGATGAGCCTAGAGATAATCACAAAACGTGAAGTAAGTCAGAATGAAAAGAAAAATGTCCTATGAGATCACTTATGTTATCTGAAAATTCATATAAATAAACATAATGCCAGAGAGAAAGAGAATCTCAGATTGAGAAAACGAACTTATGGTTAAGCCAATGAAAAGGTGTGAGGAATGGATAAATTAGGATATTGGGATTAACAAACATATACTAATACATATAAAATATAGAATCACCAAAGACCTATGGAATACCAAGAGTGGTCTACTCATCACTCTGTAATAACCTACATGGAAAAGGACACGAAGATCAACAGATATATGTATATGTGTAAATGAACAAGATTCTGTACCCCTAGAACAAAAGACAGTTTTAAGTCAAATTGGCTATGATAAACACTATAAATTAAAGACACAAACAAGAATTAAGGAGGCTAAAAGTTATGGGGGTTTGTCCTGCCACATTCTACTCTAATGTGCAACCTAAAAGCACAAATTGCAGGAAGGTTCTGTTTCCCTAGCAAGCAGAGTTGGTAACGTAGAAATGCCACCACCCTAAGGCCGTTTCCTCAAACAGCAGCTTTAAATCCACTGCTAATGGTCACTAACATTCAGAAGGACTGCAGGGGTGTAAATGACTCACGCCCTCAAAAAATGTCCTGGGGTAGGCAATGGCCAAAAGAATTCAAACGCGGCAAATTTTTCAAGAAGGCAATTTGAAGTTGTAAGTTTAACTCAATCTTAAACAAAATAAAAAGGATATTGATAAAAGCTGAACGTCAGGAATTACTAGATGCATGCAAATCCAATCTACCCAAAGGTATCACCTCACACCACTGAGAATGACCATCAGCAAAAAGTCTACAAACAACAGATGTTGAAGAAGTTGTGGAGGACAGCGTAACCTCTACGTCTAAGTGCGATGTAAACTGGTAGCAGCCAATAATCGGAATAGAACGGCAGTGCGTTTCAAGGTAAGCCTTGAGTTACCATATGATCCGGAAGGCCCACTATTGGGCCTGTCCCCTGTGAAGGCCAGAATCAAAAAGACACGGGATGGAAAATCGTGTATTGCAGCAGTAGTTACAATAGCCAAGACATGGAAGCAACAAAAATGTCCATCATCAGATGAATGGACGAAAAAGAGGTCCATGTACACAATGGAATATTAGACACAGAAAAGAAAGAAACAACGCCGTTTGCCGCACCATAGATGAGGCTAGAGATAATCACACAACTTGGAGTAAGTCAGAAAGCGAGAGACACATATCCTATGATATCACGTATAGGTGTTATCTAAAAATTGATAGTAATCAACTTATGTCCACAGAGAAGGACACTCACGTATTCAGGAAACAAACTTGTGATTAACCAGATGGAAAGGTGTGAGGAATGTATAACGGAGGATATTGTGTTTAACAGACATATGCTAATACTTTTAAAAGAGAGAATCACCAAACACATACCGAACACCAAGAGAGGTCTACGCAACATTCTGTAATAACCTATATGGAACAGGATCCAAAAATGAAAAGATAAATGTATCAATGAAACAGATTCTGTACACCTGGAACAAGCAAAACATTGCAATCAAATTTGCTCTGATAAAAATGAAAATTAAGCTACGAATACCAACAACAAGTTAGTAGACATAACTTCTGGGGGGTTTGTCTTGGCACATTCCACTCTAATTTACAACCTACAACCAGGACGTCCAGGAAGGCCCTGTTGCCCTAGTAACCAGAGTTGGGAATATAGAAATGCTGCCGCCTTCTGGTCGTTTCCTGCAAAGGCTGATTTAAACCCAGCGCTAATGGTCACTTAATATTCACAATTACTACAGGGCTGTAAATGACACCTGCCCTCAAAAAATGTCCTGGTGTAGGGAATGGCCACAGGAATTCAGAACACGGCAAATTTTTCAAGGAAACAGTTTGAAGAGGTAAGTTTTTCTGTTTTACTTAAAAAAAAAAAAGAAAATGGACGTGGATGAAAGCTCAATATAGGGAACTATTAGATGCATGCAAATCCAAACTACAAAAGGTATCACCACCCAACACTCAAAATGCCATCAGTAAAATATCTACAAACCATAAATGCTGAAGGGGTTTTAGAGAACTGTGTACCCTCTAGTTGCTGGTGGGATGTCAACTGGTAACAGCCAGTAGTGAGAAGAGAATGGATGTGCGTTGAAAGGTAAAAATTGAGCTACCATATGATCTAGTAGGCCCACTGCTGGGCCTATCCCTTGAGAAGACCAGAATCAAAAAGACACAGGCTGGCAATCCTGCACTGCATCAGTATTTAGCATAGCCAAGGGTTGGAAGCAACCAAAACGTCCATCAACAGATGAATGCACAAAGAAGAAGTGGACCATGTACACAATGGAATATTCGGCATAGAAGAGAATGAAACACTGCTGTTTGCAGCAACATAGATGAGCCTAGAGATAATCAGAGAACATGAGGTAAGTTGGAAAGCAGACGACAAATATCCTGTGATATCACTTCTAGGTGTTACCCAACAACTGACACAGATGAACACATTTCCACAGAGAAAGACACTCACAGACTTAGAAAACAAACTATGGTTATCTACAAGGAAAGTTGGGGGGAATGGATACATTAAGATTAGGGTTACCATACGTGTACAAATACATATTAAATACATATATCAAAAAGAACGACCATATACCAAGGGAGGTCTACTGAACGCTGTGTAATAATTTACACGGGGGCTTCCCGGGTGGCGCCGTGGTTAAGAATCCGCCTGGCAATGCAGGGGACACGGCATCGATCCCTGGTCCGGGAAGATCCCACATGCTGCAGAGCAACTAAGCCCGTGCACCACAACTACGGAGCCTGCGCTCTAGAGCCCACGAGCCATGACTACTGAGCCAACACACCAAAACTACTAAAGCCCGCATGCCTAGAGTACGTACTCCACAACAAGAGAAGCCACTGCAGTGAAAAGCCCGTGCACCGCCACGGAGAGTAGCCCCGCTCACCGCAAGTAGTGACAGCCCACATGCAGCAACGAAGATCCAACTCAGCCAAAAGTAAATAAATAAATAAAATAAAATTATTAAAATAAATAGTAATTTACATGGGAAGAGGATCTGTACATGTATAGATATATATGATGTTCAATTCAACCTGACTGTGCCCACCTAGGACAAACACTATTCTAATCATTACCCCAATTTAAAAAATTAAACCCAGGAACAACAATCAATGAGACATAAACTTATTGGGGTTTTCCCTGGCACATTCCATTCTAATTTACAACCTAGCAACACGACTTTCAGGAAGGCTCTGCTGCCCTACTAACCAGATTTGGAATGGAGAAATGCTGTCACCATGTGGCCGTTTCCCACAACAGCAGCTTTAATCACAGGGCTAACGGTCCCTTAAGACTCACAGTAATTGTAGGGCTGTAAATGACACGTGTCCTCAAAAAATGTCCTGGGGTAGGTAATGGTCAAAAAAGTTCACAACACGGAAAAGTTTTCAAGAAAACAATTTGAAGAGGTAAGTTTTACTCACTCTTTTGTTTACAAAAATAGAAGAACATGGATAAAACCTCAATATCAGGAATTATTGGTTGGATGCAAATCCAAACTACAAAAGGAGTGCGCCACCCAATATTCAAAATGACATCAATAAAAAGTATACAAACAATGAATGTTGACGGGTTTGTCGAGAAATCCATACCCACTATGCTGTTGGTTGGATGTAAACTGGTAACAGCTAATCATGAGAACAGAATGGAGCTGCGTTTAAAAGCTAAACACTGAGCTACCATACGATGAGGCCGATCCCCTTAAGGGCCTATCACCTAAGAAGACCAGAATCGGAAAGACACAGACAGGAAAACATGCACTACAGCAATATTTACAATAGCCAAGACATGCAAGCAAAGAAAATGTCCATCAACAGAGAAATGGACAAAGAAGAAGTGGTATAAGTACCGAATGGAATGTTAGCCTCAGAAAAATATGATCAATGCCGTTTTCAGGATTACGGATGAGCCTAGAAATAATCATATTACGTTAAGTAAGTCAAAAGGGAATGACAAATATCCTATGACATCATTTATAGATGTCATCCTAAGATTGCTACCAATGAACATATTTCCACAGAAAAGGACGCTCACAGATTTAGAAAACAAACGAATGGTTAACCAAAATGAAAGGTGGGAAGACGGATAAATTGGGATTATGGGGGTAACATACATATACTAAGGTATGTTAAATGTATATAAACATATAACATATAAACTATATGAATTATCTATACACCAATACATATAAAATATATAATGACCAAGCACCTACCAAATATCAAGGGAGGTCTACTCAACACTCTGTAATAACATACATGGTAACAGGATCCGAAGATGAACAGATATATGTATGTATAACTGACCCGATTCTGTACAGCCAGACAATCACAACACTCTAATCAAAGTTGCTCCGATAGGGGCTTCCCTGGTGTGGCAGTGGTTGAGAATCTGCCTGCCAATGCAGGGGACACGGGTTCGAGCCCTGGTATGGGAAGATTCCACGTGCCGCGGAGCAACTAGGCCCGTGAGCCAAAACTACTGAGCCTGCGCGTCTGGAGCCTGTGCTCTGCAACAAGAGAGGCCGCGATAGTGAGAGGCCCGTGCACCACGATGAAGAGTGGGCCCCGCTTGCCACAACTATAGGAAGCCCTCGCACAGAAATGCAGACCTAACACAGGCAAAAATAAATAAATTAATTATTTAATAAAATAAAAAAATTTACTCCGATAAGAGATATAAATTAAATTTCAAAAACAAACATAAGTAAGGAGATATAAACTTCTGGGGGTTTGTCTGAGCACATTCCACTCTAATTTACAACCGAGGAACACGACGTCCAGGAAGACTCTGTTGCTCTACTAACAAGAGTTGAGGACGTAATAATGCTGCCGCCTTGTGGCTCTTTCCCAGAACAGCAGCTTTAAACACAGTGCTTATGGTCACTTAATATTCACAGGAATGCAGGGCTGTAAATGACACGTGCCCACAAAAAATGCCCTGGGGTAGGGAATAGCCAAGAGAATTCAACACATGACAAAATTTTCAAGAAGTCAATATGAAGAGGGAAGTTGTACTCACTCTTTAAGAAAAAGAAAAAGAAAAAAGGACATACCCAAAGCTCAGTATAAGGAATTATTAGATGCATGAAAATCCAACCTCCAAGAAGGTTTCACCTCACACCTGTCACGTGACAATCACAAAAAGTCTACAAACCATAAATGCTGAAGGGGTTTTAGAGAACTGTATACCTTCTAGCTGCTGGTGGGATGTAAAGCGGTAACGGCACCAATGAAAACAGAATGCAGGTGCTTTAAAAGGTAAAAATTGAGCTACCATATGATCCGGCAGGGCACCTTCTGGGTCTATAACCTACGACCACCAGAATCGGAAAGACAGAGGCAGGCAAATGTGCACTGCAGCAATATTTAAATAGCCAAGACATGGAAGCAAAAAAAAGGTCCAAAAACAGATGAATGGACAAAGAAGAAGTGGTATATGTACAGAATGGAATATTAGCCATGAAAAAAATAAAACAATGCCATTTGCAGCACCACAGATGAGCCTAGAGATAATCACAAAACGTGAAGTAAGTCAGAATGAAAAGAAAAATGTCCTATGAGATCACTTATGTTATCTGAAAATTCATATAAATAAACATAATGCCAGAGAGAAAGAGAATCTCAGATTGAGAAAACGAACTTATGGTTAAGCCAATGAAAAGGTGTGAGGAATGGATAAATTAGGATATTGGGATTAACAAACATATACTAATACATATAAAATATAGAATCACCAAAGACCTATGGAATACCAAGAGTGGTCTACTCATCACTCTGTAATAACCTACATGGAAAAGGACACGAAGATCAACAGATATATGTATATGTGTAAATGAACAAGATTCTGTACCCCTAGAACAAAAGACAGTTTTAAGTCAAATTGGCTATGATAAACACTATAAATTAAAGACACAAACAAGAATTAAGGAGGCTAAAAGTTATGGGGGTTTGTCCTGCCACATTCTACTCTAATGTGCAACCTAAAAGCACAAATTGCAGGAAGGTTCTGTTTCCCTAGCAAGCAGAGTTGGTAACGTAGAAATGCCACCACCCTAAGGCCGTTTCCTCAAACAGCAGCTTTAAATCCACTGCTAATGGTCACTAACATTCAGAAGGACTGCAGGGGTGTAAATGACTCACGCCCTCAAAAAATGTCCTGGGGTAGGCAATGGCCAAAAGAATTCAAACGCGGCAAATTTTTCAAGAAGGCAATTTGAAGTTGTAAGTTTAACTCAATCTTAAACAAAATAAAAAGGATATTGATAAAAGCTGAACGTCAGGAATTACTAGATGCATGCAAATCCAATCTACCCAAAGGTATCACCTCACACCACTGAGAATGACCATCAGCAAAAAGTCTACAAACAACAGATGTTGAAGAAGTTGTGGAGGACAGCGTAACCTCTACGTCTAAGTGCGATGTAAACTGGTAGCAGCCAATAATCGGAATAGAACGGCAGTGCGTTTCAAGGTAAGCCTTGAGTTACCATATGATCCGGAAGGCCCACTATTGGGCCTGTCCCCTGTGAAGGCCAGAATCAAAAAGACACGGGATGGAAAATCGTGTATTGCAGCAGTAGTTACAATAGCCAAGACATGGAAGCAACAAAAATGTCCATCATCAGATGAATGGACGAAAAAGAGGTCCATGTACACAATGGAATATTAGACACAGAAAAGAAAGAAACAACGCCGTTTGCCGCACCATAGATGAGGCTAGAGATAATCACACAACTTGGAGTAAGTCAGAAAGCGAGAGACACATATCCTATGATATCACGTATAGGTGTTATCTAAAAATTGATAGTAATCAACTTATGTCCACAGAGAAGGACACTCACGTATTCAGGAAACAAACTTGTGATTAACCAGATGGAAAGGTGTGAGGAATGTATAACGGAGGATATTGTGTTTAACAGACATATGCTAATACTTTTAAAAGAGAGAATCACCAAACACATACCGAACACCAAGAGAGGTCTACGCAACATTCTGTAATAACCTATATGGAACAGGATCCAAAAATGAAAAGATAAATGTATCAATGAAACAGATTCTGTACACCTGGAACAAGCAAAACATTGCAATCAAATTTGCTCTGATAAAAATGAAAATTAAGCTACGAATACCAACAACAAGTTAGTAGACATAACTTCTGGGGGGTTTGTCTTGGCACATTCCACTCTAATTTACAACCTACAACCAGGACGTCCAGGAAGGCCCTGTTGCCCTAGTAACCAGAGTTGGGAATATAGAAATGCTGCCGCCTTCTGGTCGTTTCCTGCAAAGGCTGATTTAAACCCAGCGCTAATGGTCACTTAATATTCACAATTACTACAGGGCTGTAAATGACACCTGCCCTCAAAAAATGTCCTGGTGTAGGGAATGGCCACAGGAATTCAGAACACGGCAAATTTTTCAAGGAAACAGTTTGAAGAGGTAAGTTTTTCTGTTTTACTTAAAAAAAAAAAAGAAAATGGACGTGGATGAAAGCTCAATATAGGGAACTATTAGATGCATGCAAATCCAAACTACAAAAGGTATCACCACCCAACACTCAAAATGCCATCAGTAAAATATCTACAAACCATAAATGCTGAAGGGGTTTTAGAGAACTGTGTACCCTCTAGTTGCTGGTGGGATGTCAACTGGTAACAGCCAGTAGTGAGAAGAGAATGGATGTGCGTTGAAAGGTAAAAATTGAGCTACCATATGATCTAGTAGGCCCACTGCTGGGCCTATCCCTTGAGAAGACCAGAATCAAAAAGACACAGGCTGGCAATCCTGCACTGCATCAGTATTTAGCATAGCCAAGGGTTGGAAGCAACCAAAACGTCCATCAACAGATGAATGCACAAAGAAGAAGTGGACCATGTACACAATGGAATATTCGGCATAGAAGAGAATGAAACACTGCTGTTTGCAGCAACATAGATGAGCCTAGAGATAATCAGAGAACATGAGGTAAGTTGGAAAGCAGACGACAAATATCCTGTGATATCACTTCTAGGTGTTACCCAACAACTGACACAGATGAACACATTTCCACAGAGAAAGACACTCACAGACTTAGAAAACAAACTATGGTTATCTACAAGGAAAGTTGGGGGGAATGGATACATTAAGATTAGGGTTACCATACGTGTACAAATACATATTAAATACATATATCAAAAAGAACGACCATATACCAAGGGAGGTCTACTGAACGCTGTGTAATAATTTACACGGGGGTTTCCCGGGTGGCGCCGTGGTTAAGAATCCGCCTGGCAATGCAGGGGACACGGCATCGATCCCTGGTCCGGGAAGATCCCACATGCTGCAGAGCAACTAAGCCCGTTCACCACAACTACGGAGCCTGCGCTCTAGAGCCCACGAGCCATGACTACTGAGCCAACACACCAAAACTACTAAAGTCCGCATGCCTAGAGTACGTACTCCACAACAAGAGAAGCCACTGCAGTGAAAAGCCCGTGCACCGCCACGGAGAGTAGCCCCACTCACCGCAACTAGTGACAGCCAACATGCAGCAACGAAGATCCAACTCAGCAAAAGTAAATAAATAAATAAAATAAAATTATTAAAATAAATAGTAATTTACATGGGAAGAGGATCTGTACATGTATAGATATATATGATGTTCAATTCAACCTGACTGTGCCCACCTAGGACAAACACTATTCTAATCATTACCCCAATTTAAAAAATTAAACCCAGGAACAACAATCAATGAGACATAAACTTATTGGGGTTTTCCCTGGCACATTCCATTCTAATTTACAACCTAGCAACACGACTTTCAGGAAGGCTCTGCTGCCCTACTAACCAGATTTGGAATGGAGAAATGCTGTCACCATGTGGCCGTTTCCCACAACAGCAGCTTTAATCACAGGGCTAACGGTCCCTTAAGACTCACAGTAATTGTAGGGCTGTAAATGACACGTGTCCTCAAAAAATGTCCTGGGGTAGGTAATGGTCAAAAAATTTCACAACACGGAAAAGTTTTCAAGAAAACAATTTGAAGAGGTAAGTTTTACTCACTCTTTTGTTTACAAAAATAGAAGAACATGGATAAAACCTCAATATCAGGAATTATTGGTTGGATGCAAATCCAAACTACAAAAGGAGTGCGCCACCCAATATTCAAAATGACATCAGTAAAAAGTATACAAACAATGAATGTTGACGGGTTTGTCGAGAAATCCATACCCACTATGCTGTTGGTTGGATGTAAACTGGTAACAGCTAATCATGAGAACAGAATGGAGCTGCGTTTAAAAGCTAAACACTGAGCTACCATACGATGAGGCCGATCCCCTTAAGGGCCTATCACCTAAGAAGACCAGAATCGGAAAGACACAGACAGGAAAACATGCACTACAGCAATATTTACAATAGCCAAGACATGCAAGCAAAGAAAATGTCCATCAACAGAGAAATGGACAAAGAAGAAGTGGTATAAGTACCGAATGGAATGTTAGCCTCAGAAAAATATGATCAATGCCGTTTTCAGGATTACGGATGAGCCTAGAAATAATCATATTACGTTAAGTAAGTCAAAAGGGAATGACAAATATCCTATGACATCATTTATAGATGTCATCCTAAGATTGCTACCAATGAACATATTTCCACAGAAAAGGACGCTCACAGATTTAGAAAACAAACGAATGGTTAACCAAAATGAAAGGTGGGAAGACGGATAAATTGGGATTATGGGGGTAACATACATATACTAAGGTATGTTAAATGTATATAAACATATAACATATAAACTATATGAATTATCTATACACCAATACATATAAAATATATAATGACCAAACACCTACCAAATATCAAGGGAGGTCTACTCAACACTCTGTAATAACATACATGGTAACAGGATCCGAAGATGAACAGATATATGTATGTATAACTGACCCGATTCTGTACAGCCAGACAATCACAACACTCTAATCAAAGTTGCTCCGATAGGGGCTTCCCTGGTGTGGCAGTGGTTGAGAATCTGCCTGCCAATGCAGGGGACACGGGTTCGAGCCCTGGTATGGGAAGATTCCACGTGCCGTGGAGCAACTAGGCCCGTGAGCCAAAACTACTGAGCCTGCGCGTCTGGAGCCTGTGCTCTGCAACAAGAGAGGCCGCGATAGTGAGAGGCCCGTGCACCACGATGAAGAGTGGGCCCCGCTTGCCACAACTATAGGAAGCCCTCGCACAGAAATGCAGACCTAACACAGGCAAAAATAAATAAATTAATTATTTAATAAAATAAAAAAATTTACTCCGATAAGAGATATAAATTAAATTTCAAAAACAAACATAAGTAAGGAGATATAAACTTCTGGGGGTTTGTCTGAGCACATTCCACTCTAATTTACAACCGAGGAACACGACGTCCAGGAAGACTCTGTTGCTCTACTAACAAGAGTTGAGGACGTAATAATGCTGCCGCCTTGTGGCTCTTTCCCAGAACAGCAGCTTTAAACACAGTGCTTATGGTCACTTAATATTCACAGGAATGCAGGGCTGTAAATGACACGTGCCCACAAAAAATGCCCTGGGGTAGGGAATAGCCAAGAGAATTCAACACATGACAAAATTTTCAAGAAGTCAATATGAAGAGGGAAGTTGTACTCACTCTTTAAGAAAAAGAAAAAGAAAAAAGGACATACCCAAAGCTCAGTATAAGGAATTATTAGATGCATGAAAATCCAACCTCCAAGAAGGTTTCACCTCACACCTGTCACGTGACAATCACAAAAAGTCTACAAACCATAAATGCTGAAGGGGTTTTAGAGAACTGTATACCTTCTAGCTGCTGGTGGGATGTAAAGCGGTAACGGCACTAATGAAAACAGAATGCAGGTGCTTTAAAAGGTAAAAATTGAGCTACCATATGATCCGGCAGGGCACCTTCTGGGTCTATAACCTACGACCACCAGAATCGGAAAGACAGAGGCAGGCAAATGTGCACTGCAGCAATATTTAAATAGCCAAGACATGGAAGCAAAAAAAAGGTCCAAAAACAGATGAATGGACAAAGAAGAAGTGGTATATGTACAGAATGGAATATTAGCCATGAAAAAAATAAAACAATGCCATTTGCAGCACGACAGATGAGCCTAGAGATAATCACAAAACGTGAAGTAAGTCAGAATGAAAAGAAAAATGTCCTATGAGATCACTTATGTTATCTGAAAATTCATATAAATAAACATAATGCCAGAGAGAAAGAGAATCTCAGATTGAGAAAACGAACTTATGGTTAAGCCAATGAAAAGGTGTGAGGAATGGATAAATTAGGATATTGGGATTAACAAACATATACTAATACATATAAAATATAGAATCACCAAAGACCTATGGAATACCAAGAGTGGTCTACTCATCACTCTGTAATAACCTACATGGAAAAGGACACGAAGATCAACAGATATATGTATATGTGTAAATGAACAAGATTCTGTACCCCTAGAACAAAAGACAGTTTTAAGTCAAATTGGCTATGATAAACACTATAAATTAAAGACACAAACAAGAATTAAGGAGGCTAAAAGTTATGGGGGTTTGTCCTGCCACATTCTACTCTAATGTGCAACCTAAAAGCACAAATTGCAGGAAGGTTCTGTTTCCCTAGCAAGCAGAGTTGGTAACGTAGAAATGCCACCACCCTAAGGCCGTTTCCTCAAACAGCAGCTTTAAATCCACTGCTAATGGTCACTAACATTCAGAAGGACTGCAGGGGTGTAAATGACTCACGCCCTCAAAAAATGTCCTGGGGTAGGCAATGGCCAAAAGAATTCAAACGCGGCAAATTTTTCAAGAAGGCAATTTGAAGTTGTAAGTTTAACTCAATCTTAAACAAAATAAAAAGGATATTGATAAAAGCTGAACGTCAGGAATTACTAGATGCATGCAAATCCAATCTACCCAAAGGTATCACCTCACACCACTGAGAATGACCATCAGCAAAAAGTCTACAAACAACAGATGTTGAAGAAGTTGTGGAGGACAGCGTAACCTCTACGTCTAAGTGCGATGTAAACTGGTAGCAGCCAATAATCGGAATAGAACGGCAGTGCGTTTCAAGGTAAGCCTTGAGTTACCATATGATCCGGAAGGCCCACTATTGGGCCTGTCCCCTGTGAAGGCCAGAATCAAAAAGACACGGGATGGAAAATCGTGTATTGCAGCAGTAGTTACAATAGCCAAGACATGGAAGCAACAAAAATGTCCATCATCAGATGAATGGACGAAAAAGAGGTCCATGTACACAATGGAATATTAGACACAGAAAAGAAAGAAACAACGCCGTTTGCCGCACCATAGATGAGGCTAGAGATAATCACACAACTTGGAGTAAGTCAGAAAGCGAGAGACACATATCCTATGATATCACGTATAGGTGTTATCTAAAAATTGATAGTAATCAACTTATGTCCACAGAGAAGGACACTCACGTATTCAGGAAACAAACTTGTGATTAACCAGATGGAAAGGTGTGAGGAATGTATAACGGAGGATATTGTGTTTAACAGACATATGCTAATACTTTTAAAAGAGAGAATCACCAAACACATACCGAACACCAAGAGAGGTCTACGCAACATTCTGTAATAACCTATATGGAACAGGATCCAAAAATGAAAAGATAAATGTATCAATGAAACAGATTCTGTACACCTGGAACAAGCAAAACATTGCAATCAAATTTGCTCTGATAAAAATGAAAATTAAGCTACGAATACCAACAACAAGTTAGTAGACATAACTTCTGGGGGGTTTGTCTTGGCACATTCCACTCTAATTTACAACCTACAACCAGGACGTCCAGGAAGGCCCTGTTGCCCTAGTAACCAGAGTTGGGAATATAGAAATGCTGCCGCCTTCTGGTCGTTTCCTACAAAGGCTGATTTAAACCCAGCACTAATGGTCACTTAATATTCACAATTACTACAGGGCTGTAAATGACACCTGCCCTCAAAAAATGTCCTGGTGTAGGGAATGGCCACAGGAATTCAGAACACGGCAAATTTTTCAAGGAAACAGTTTGAAGAGGTAAGTTTTTCTGTTTTACTTAAAAAAAAAAAAGAAAATGGACGTGGATGAAAGCTCAATATAGGGAACTATTAGATGCATGCAAATCCAAACTACAAAAGGTATCACCACCCAACACTCAAAATGCCATCAGTAAAATATCTACAAACCATAAATGCTGAAGGGGTTTTAGAGAACTGTGTACCCTCTAGTTGCTGGTGGGATGTCAACTGGTAACAGCCAGTAGTGAGAAGAGAATGGATGTGCGTTGAAAGGTAAAAATTGAGCTACCATATGATCTAGTAGGCCCACTGCTGGGCCTATCCCTTGAGAAGACCAGAATCAAAAAGACACAGGCTGGCAATCCTGCACTGCATCAATATTTAGCATAGCCAAGGGTTGGAAGCAACCAAAACGTCCATCAACAGATGAATGCACAAAGAAGAAGTGGACCATGTACACAATGGAATATTCGGCATAGAAAAGAATGAAACACTGCTGTTTGCAGCAACATAGATGAGCCTAGAGATAATCAGAGAACATGAGGTAAGTTAGAAAGCAGACGACAAATATACTGTGATATCACTTCTAGGTGTTACCCAACAACTGACACAGATGAACACATTTCCACAGAGAAAGACACTCACAGACTTAGAAAACAAACTATGGTTATCTACAAGGAAAGTTGGGAGGAATGGATACATTAAGATTAGGGTTACCATACGTGTACAAATACATATTAAATACATATATCAAAAAGAACGACCATATACCAAGGGAGGTCTACTGAACGCTGTGTAATAATTTACACGGGGGCTTCCCGGGTGGCGCCGTGGTTAAGAATCCGCCTGGCAATGCAGGGGACACGGCATCGATCCCTGGTCCGGGAAGATCCCACATGCTGCAGAGCAACTAAGCCTGTGCACCACATCTACGGAGCCTACGCTCTAGAGCCCACGAGCCATGACTACTGAGCCAACACACCAAAACTACTAAAGCCCGCATGCCTAGAGTACGTACTCCACAACAAGAGAAGCCACTGCAGTGAAAAGCCCGTGCACCGCCACGGAGAGTAGCCCCGCTCACCGCAAGTAGTGACAGCCCACATGCAGCAACGAAGATCCAACTCAGCCAAAAGTAAATAAATAAATAAAATAAAATTATTAAAAGAAATAGTAATTTACATGGGAAGAGGGTCTGTACATGTATAGATATATATGATGTTCAATTCAACCTGACTGTGCCCACCTAGGACAAACACTATTCTAATCATTACCCCAATTTAAAAAATTAAACCCAGGAACAACAATCAATGAGACATAAACTTATTGGGGTTTTCCCTGGCACATTCCATTCTAATTTACAACCTAGCAACACGACTTTCAGGAAGGCTCTGCTGCCCTACTAACCAGATTTGGAATGGAGAAATGCTGTCACCATGTGGCCGTTTCCCACAACAGCAGCTTTAATCACAGGGCTAACGGTCCCTTAAGACTCACAGTAATTGTAGGGCTGTAAATGACACGTGTCCTCAAAAAATGTCCTGGGGTAGGTAATGGTCAAAAAAGTTCACAACACGGAAAAGTTTTCAAGAAAACAATTTGAAGAGGTAAGTTTTACTCACTCTTTTGTTTACAAAAATAGAAGAACATGGATAAAACCTCAATATCAGGAATTATTGGTTGGATGCAAATCCAAACTACAAAAGGAGTGCGCCACCCAATATTCAAAATGACATCAGTAAAAAGTATACAAACAATGAATGTTGACGGGTTTGTCGAGAAATCCATACCCACTATGCTGTTGGTTGGATGTAAACTGGTAACAGCTAATCATGAGAACAGAATGGAGCTGCGTTTAAAAGCTAAACACTGAGCTACCATACGATGAGGCCGATCCCCTTAAGGGCCTATCACCTAAGAAGACCAGAATCGGAAAGACACAGACAGGAAAACATGCACTACAGCAATATTTACAATAGCCAAGACATGCAAGCAAAGAAAATGTCCATCAACAGAGAAATGGACAAAGAAGAAGTGGTATAAGTACCGAATGGAATGTTAGCCTCAGAAAAATATGATCAATGCCGTTTTCAGGATTACGGATGAGCCTAGAAATAATCATATTACGTTAAGTAAGTCAAAAGGGAATGACAAATATCCTATGACATCATTTATAGATGTCATCCTAAGATTGCTACCAATGAACATATTTCCACAGAAAAGGACGCTCACAGATTTAGAAAACAAACGAATGGTTAACCAAAATGAAAGGTGGGAAGACGGATAAATTGGGATTATGGGGGTAACATACATATACTAAGGTATGTTAAATGTATATAAACATATAACATATAAACTATATGAATTATCTATACACCAATACATATAAAATATATAATGACCAAGCACCTACCAAATATCAAGGGAGGTCTACTCAACACTCTGTAATAACATACATGGTAACAGGATCCGAAGATGAACAGATATATGTATGTATAACTGACCCGATTCTGTACAGCCAGACAATCACAACACTCTAATCAAAGTTGCTCCGATAGGGGCTTCCCTGGTGTGGCAGTGGTTGAGAATCTGCCTGCCAATGCAGGGGACACGGGTTCGAGCCCTGGTATGGGAAGATTCCACGTGCCGCGGAGCAACTAGGCCCGTGAGCCAAAACTACTGAGCCTGCGCGTCTGGAGCCTGTGCTCTGCAACAAGAGAGGCCGCGATAGTGAGAGGCCCGTGCACCACGATGAAGAGTGGGCCCCGCTTGCCACAACTATAGGAAGCCCTCGCACAGAAATGCAGACCTAACACAGGCAAAAATAAATAAATTAATTATTTAATAAAATAAAAAAATTTACTCCGATAAGAGATATAAATTAAATTTCAAAAACAAACATAAGTAAGGAGATATAAACTTCTGGGGGTTTGTCTGAGCACATTCCACTCTAATTTACAACCGAGGAACACGACGTCCAGGAAGACTCTGTTGCTCTACTAACAAGAGTTGAGGACGTAATAATGCTGCCGCCTTGTGGCTCTTTCCCAGAACAGCAGCTTTAAACACAGTGCTTATGGTCACTTAATATTCACAGGAATGCAGGGCTGTAAATGACACGTGCCCACAAAAAATGCCCTGGGGTAGGGAATAGCCAAGAGAATTCAACACATGACAAAATTTTCAAGAAGTCAATATGAAGAGGGAAGTTGTACTCACTCTTTAAGAAAAAGAAAAAGAAAAAAGGACATACCCAAAGCTCAGTATAAGGAATTATTAGATGCATGAAAATCCAACCTCCAAGAAGGTTTCACCTCACACCTGTCACGTGACAATCACAAAAAGTCTACAAACCATAAATGCTGAAGGGGTTTTAGAGAACTGTATACCTTCTAGCTGCTGGTGGGATGTAAAGCGGTAACGGCACTAATGAAAACAGAATGCAGGTGCTTTAAAAGGTAAAAATTGAGCTACCATATGATCCGGCAGGGCACCTTCTGGGTCTATAACCTACGACCACCAGAATCGGAAAGACAGAGGCAGGCAAATGTGCACTGCAGCAATATTTAAATAGCCAAGACATGGAAGCAAAAAAAAGGTCCAAAAACAGATGAATGGACAAAGAAGAAGTGGTATATGTACAGAATGGAATATTAGCCATGAAAAAAATAAAACAATGCCATTTGCAGCACCACAGATGAGCCTAGAGATAATCACAAAACGTGAAGTAAGTCAGAATGAAAAGAAAAATGTCCTATGAGATCACTTATGTTATCTGAAAATTCATATAAATAAACATAATGCCAGAGAGAAAGAGAATCTCAGATTGAGAAAACGAACTTATGGTTAAGCCAATGAAAAGGTGTGAGGAATGGATAAATTAGGATATTGGGATTAACAAACATATACTAATACATATAAAATATAGAATCACCAAAGACCTATGGAATACCAAGAGTGGTCTACTCATCACTCTGTAATAACCTACATGGAAAAGGACACGAAGATCAACAGATATATGTATATGTGTAAATGAACAAGATTCTGTACCCCTAGAACAAAAGACAGTTTTAAGTCAAATTGGCTATGATAAACACTATAAATTAAAGACACAAACAAGAATTAAGGAGGCTAAAAGTTATGGGGGTTTGTCCTGCCACATTCTACTCTAATGTGCAACCTAAAAGCACAAATTGCAGGAAGGTTCTGTTTCCCTAGCAAGCAGAGTTGGTAACGTAGAAATGCCACCACCCTAAGGCCGTTTCCTCAAACAGCAGCTTTAAATCCACTGCTAATGGTCACTAACATTCAGAAGGACTGCAGGGGTGTAAATGACTCACGCCCTCAAAAAATGTCCTGGGGTAGGCAATGGCCAAAAGAATTCAAACGCGGCAAATTTTTCAAGAAGGCAATTTGAAGTTGTAAGTTTAACTCAATCTTAAACAAAATAAAAAGGATATTGATAAAAGCTGAACGTCAGGAATTACTAGATGCATGCAAATCCAATCTACCCAAAGGTATCACCTCACACCACTGAGAATGACCATCAGCAAAAAGTCTACAAACAACAGATGTTGAAGAAGTTGTGGAGGACAGCGTAACCTCTACGTCTAAGTGCGATGTAAACTGGTAGCAGCCAATAATCGGAATAGAACGGCAGTGCGTTTCAAGGTAAGCCTTGAGTTACCATATGATCCGGAAGGCCCACTATTGGGCCTGTCCCCTGTGAAGGCCAGAATCAAAAAGACACGGGATGGAAAATCGTGTATTGCAGCAGTAGTTACAATAGCCAAGACATGGAAGCAACAAAAATGTCCATCATCAGATGAATGGACGAAAAAGAGGTCCATGTACACAATGGAATATTAGACACAGAAAAGAAAGAAACAACGCCGTTTGCCGCACCATAGATGAGGCTAGAGATAATCACACAACTTGGAGTAAGTCAGAAAGCGAGAGACACATATCCTATGATATCACGTATAGGTGTTATCTAAAAATTGATAGTAATCAACTTATGTCCACAGAGAAGGACACTCACGTATTCAGGAAACAAACTTGTGATTAACCAGATGGAAAGGTGTGAGGAATGTATAACGGAGGATATTGTGTTTAACAGACATATGCTAATACTTTTAAAAGAGAGAATCACCAAACACATACCGAACACCAAGAGAGGTCTACGCAACATTCTGTAATAACCTATATGGAACAGGATCCAAAAATGAAAAGATAAATGTATCAATGAAACAGATTCTGTACACCTAGAACAAGCAAAACATTGCAATCAAATTTGCTCTGATAAAAATGAAAATTAAGCTACGAATACCAACAACAAGTTAGTAGACATAACTTCTGGGGGGTTTGTCTTGGCACATTCCACTCTAATTTACAACCTACAACCAGGACGTCCAGGAAGGCCCTGTTGCCCTAGTAACCAGAGTTGGGAATATAGAAATGCTGCCGCCTTCTGGTCGTTTCCTGCAAAGGCTGATTTAAACCCAGCACTAATGGTCACTTAATATTCACAATTACTACAGGGCTGTAAATGACACCTGCCCTCAAAAAATGTCCTGGTGTAGGGAATGGCCACAGGAATTCAGAACACGGCAAATTTTTCAAGGAAACAGTTTGAAGAGGTAAGTTTTTCTGTTTTACTTAAAAAAAAAAAGAAAATGGACGTGGATGAAAGCTCAATATAGGGAACTATTAGATGCATGCAAATCCAAACTACAAAAGGTATCACCACCCAACACTCAAAATGCCATCAGTAAAATATCTACAAACCATAAATGCTGAAGGGGTTTTAGAGAACTGTGTACCCTCTAGTTGCTGGTGGGATGTCAACTGGTAACAGCCAGTAGTGAGAAGAGAATGGATGTGCGTTGAAAGGTAAAAATTGAGCTACCATATGATCTAGTAGGCCCACTGCTGGGCCTATCCCTTGAGAAGACCAGAATCAAAAAGACACAGGCTGGCAATCCTGCACTGCATCAATATTTAGCATAGCCAAGGGTTGGAAGCAACCAAAACGTCCATCAACAGATGAATGCACAAAGAAGAAGTGGACCATGTACACAATGGAATATTCGGCATAGAAAAGAATGAAACACTGCTGTTTGCAGCAACATAGATGAGCCTAGAGATAATCAGAGAACATGAGGTAAGTTGGAAAGCAGACGACAAATATCCTGTGATATCACTTCTAGGTGTTACCCAACAACTGACACAGATGAACACATTTCCACAGAGAAAGACACTCACAGACTTAGAAAACAAACTATGGTTATCTACAAGGAAAGTTGGGAGGAATGGATACATTAAGATTAGGGTTACCATACGTGTACAAATACATATTAAATACATATATCAAAAAGAACGACCATATACCAAGGGAGGTCTACTGAACGCTGTGTAATAATTTACACGGGGGCTTCCCGGGTGGCGCCGTGGTTAAGAATCCGCCTGGCAATGCAGGGGACACGGCATCGATCCCTGGTCCGGGAAGATCCCACATGCTGCAGAGCAACTAAGCCTGTGCACCACAACTACGGAGCCTACGCTCTAGAGCCCACGAGCCATGACTACTGAGCCAACACACCAAAACTACTAAAGCCCGCATGCCTAGAGTACGTACTCCACAACAAGAGAAGCCACTGCAGTGAAAAGCCCGTGCACCGCCACGGAGAGTAGCCCCGCTCACCGCAAGTAGTGACAGCCCACATGCAGCAACGAAGATCCAACTCAGCCAAAAGTAAATAAATAAATAAAATAAAATTATTAAAATAAATAGTAATTTACATGGGAAGAGGATCTGTACATGTATAGATATATATGATGTTCAATTCAACCTGACTGTGCCCACCTAGGACAAACACTATTCTAATCATTACCCCAATTTAAAAAATTAAACCCAGGAACAACAATCAATGAGACATAAACTTATTGGGGTTTTCCCTGGCACATTCCATTCTAATTTACAACCTAGCAACACGACTTTCAGGAAGGCTCTGCTGCCCTACTAACCAGATTTGGAATGGAGAAATGCTGTCACCATGTGGCCGTTTCCCACAACAGCAGCTTTAATCACAGGGCTAACGGTCCCTTAAGACTCACAGTAATTGTAGGGCTGTAAATGACACGTGTCCTCAAAAAATGTCCTGGGGTAGGTAATGGTCAAAAAAGTTCACAACACGGAAAAGTTTTCAAGAAAACAATTTGAAGAGGTAAGTTTTACTCACTCTTTTGTTTACAAAAATAGAAGAACATGGATAAAACCTCAATATCAGGAATTATTGGTTGGATGCAAATCCAAACTACAAAAGAGTGCGCCACCCAATATTCAAAATGACATCAGTAAAAAGTATACAAACAATGAATGTTGACGGGTTTGTCGAGAAATCCATACCCACTATGCTGTTGGTTGGATGTAAACTGGTAACAGCTAATCATGAGAACAGAATGGAGCTGCATTTAAAAGCTAAACACTGAGCTACCATACGATGAGGCCGATCCCCTTAAGGGCCTATCACCTAAGAAGACCAGAATCGGAAAGACACAGACAGGAAAACATGCACTACAGCAATATTTACAATAGCCAAGACATGCAAGCAAAGAAAATGTCCATCAACAGAGAAATGGACAAAGAAGAAGTGGTATAAGTACCGAATGGAATGTTAGCCTCAGAAAAATATGATCAATGCCGTTTTCAGGATTACGGATGAGCCTAGAAATAATCATATTACGTTAAGTAAGTCAAAAGGGAATGACAAATATCCTATGACATCATTTATAGATGTCATCCTAAGATTGCTACCAATGAACATATTTCCACAGAAAAGGACGCTCACAGATTTAGAAAACAAACGAATGGTTAACCAAAATGAAAGGTGGGAAGACGGATAAATTGGGATTATGGGGGTAACATACATATACTAAGGTATGTTAAATGTATATAAACATATAACATATAAACTATATGAATTATCTATACACCAATACATATAAAATATATAATGACCAAACACCTACCAAATATCAAGGGAGGTCTACTCAACACTCTGTAATAACATACATGGTAACAGGATCCGAAGATGAACAGATATATGTATGTATAACTGACCCGATTCTGTACAGCCAGACAATCACAACACTCTAATCAAAGTTGCTCCGATAGGGGCTTCCCTGGTGTGGCAGTGGTTGAGAATCTGCCTGCCAATGCAGGGGACACGGGTTCGAGCCCTGGTATGGGAAGATTCCACGTGCCGCGGAGCAACTAGGCCCGTGAGCCAAAACTACTGAGCCTGCGCGTCTGGAGCCTGTGCTCTGCAACAAGAGAGGCCGCGATAGTGAGAGGCCCGTGCACCACGATGAAGAGTGGGCCCCGCTTGCCACAACTATAGGAAGCCCTCGCACAGAAATGCAGACCTAACACAGGCAAAAATAAATAAATTAATTATTTAATAAAATAAAAAAATTTACTCCGATAAGAGATATAAATTAAATTTCAAAAACAAACATAAGTAAGGAGATATAAACTTCTGGGGGTTTGTCTGAGCACATTCCACTCTAATTTACAACCGAGGAACACGACGTCCAGGAAGACTCTGTTGCTCTACTAACAAGAGTTGAGGACGTAATAATGCTGCCGCCTTGTGGCTCTTTCCCAGAACAGCAGCTTTAAACACAGTGCTTATGGTCACTTAATATTCACAGGAATGCAGGGCTGTAAATGACACGTGCCCACAAAAAATGCCCTGGGGTAGGGAATAGCCAAGAGAATTCAACACATGACAAAATTTTCAAGAAGTCAATATGAAGAGGGAAGTTGTACTCACTCTTTAAGAAAAAGAAAAAGAAAAAAGGACATACCCAAAGCTCAGTATAAGGAATTATTAGATGCATGAAAATCCAACCTCCAAGAAGGTTTCACCTCACACCTGTCACGTGACAATCACAAAAAGTCTACAAACCATAAATGCTGAAGGGGTTTTAGAGAACTGTATACCTTCTAGCTGCTGGTGGGATGTAAAGCGGTAACGGCACTAATGAAAACAGAATGCAGGTGCTTTAAAAGGTAAAAATTGAGCTACCATATGATCCGGCAGGGCACCTTCTGGGTCTATAACCTACGACCACCAGAATCGGAAAGACAGAGGCAGGCAAATGTGCACTGCAGCAATATTTAAATAGCCAAGACATGGAAGCAAAAAAAAGGTCCAAAAACAGATGAATGGACAAAGAAGAAGTGGTATATGTACAGAATGGAATATTAGCCATGAAAAAAATAAAACAATGCCATTTGCAGCACCACAGATGAGCCTAGAGATAATCACAAAACGTGAAGTAAGTCAGAATGAAAAGAAAAATGTCCTATGAGATCACTTATGTTATCTGAAAATTCATATAAATAAACATAATGCCAGAGAGAAAGAGAATCTCAGATTGAGAAAACGAACTTATGGTTAAGCCAATGAAAAGGTGTGAGGAATGGATAAATTAGGATATTGGGATTAACAAACATATACTAATACATATAAAATATAGAATCACCAAAGACCTATGGAATACCAAGAGTGGTCTACTCATCACTCTGTAATAACCTACATGGAAAAGGACACGAAGATCAACAGATATATGTATATGTGTAAATGAACAAGATTCTGTACCCCTAGAACAAAAGACAGTTTTAAGTCAAATTGGCTATGATAAACACTATAAATTAAAGACACAAACAAGAATTAAGGAGGCTAAAAGTTATGGGGGTTTGTCCTGCCACATTCTACTCTAATGTGCAACCTAAAAGCACAAATTGCAGGAAGGTTCTGTTTCCCTAGCAAGCAGAGTTGGTAACGTAGAAATGCCACCACCCTAAGGCCGTTTCCTCAAACAGCAGCTTTAAATCCACTGCTAATGGTCACTAACATTCAGAAGGACTGCAGGGGTGTAAATGACTCACGCCCTCAAAAAATGTCCTGGGGTAGGCAATGGCCAAAAGAATTCAAACGCGGCAAATTTTTCAAGAAGGCAATTTGAAGTTGTAAGTTTAACTCAATCTTAAACAAAATAAAAAGGATATTGATAAAAGCTGAACGTCAGGAATTACTAGATGCATGCAAATCCAATCTACCCAAAGGTATCACCTCACACCACTGAGAATGACCATCAGCAAAAAGTCTACAAACAACAGATGTTGAAGAAGTTGTGGAGGACAGCGTAACCTCTACGTCTAAGTGCGATGTAAACTGGTAGCAGCCAATAATCGGAATAGAACGGCAGTGCGTTTCAAGGTAAGCCTTGAGTTACCATATGATCCGGAAGGCCCACTATTGGGCCTGTCCCCTGTGAAGGCCAGAATCAAAAAGACACGGGATGGAAAATCGTGTATTGCAGCAGTAGTTACAATAGCCAAGACATGGAAGCAACAAAAATGTCCATCATCAGATGAATGGACGAAAAAGAGGTCCATGTACACAATGGAATATTAGACACAGAAAAGAAAGAAACAACGCCGTTTGCCGCACCATAGATGAGGCTAGAGATAATCACACAACTTGGAGTAAGTCAGAAAGCGAGAGACACATATCCTATGATATCACGTATAGGTGTTATCTAAAAATTGATAGTAATCAACTTATGTCCACAGAGAAGGACACTCACGTATTCAGGAAACAAACTTGTGATTAACCAGATGGAAAGGTGTGAGGAATGTATAACGGAGGATATTGTGTTTAACAGACATATGCTAATACTTTTAAAAGAGAGAATCACCAAACACATACCGAACACCAAGAGAGGTCTACGCAACATTCTGTAATAACCTATATGGAACAGGATCCAAAAATGAAAAGATAAATGTATCAATGAAACAGATTCTGTACACCTGGAACAAGCAAAACATTGCAATCAAATTTGCTCTGATAAAAATGAAAATTAAGCTACGAATACCAACAACAAGTTAGTAGACATAACTTCTGGGGGGTTTGTCTTGGCACATTCCACTCTAATTTACAACCTACAACCAGGACGTCCAGGAAGGCCCTGTTGCCCTAGTAACCAGAGTTGGGAATATAGAAATGCTGCCGCCTTCTGGTCGTTTCCTGCAAAGGCTGATTTAAACCCAGCACTAATGGTCACTTAATATTCACAATTACTACAGGGCTGTAAATGACACCTGCCCTCAAAAAATGTCCTGGTGTAGGGAATGGCCACAGGAATTCAGAACACGGCAAATTTTTCAAGGAAACAGTTTGAAGAGGTAAGTTTTTCTGTTTTACTTAAAAAAAAAAAAGAAAATGGACGTGGATGAAAGCTCAATATAGGGAACTATTAGATGCATGCAAATCCAAACTATAAAAGGTATCACCACCCAACACTCAAAATGCCATCAGTAAAATATCTACAAACCATAAATGCTGAAGGGGTTTTAGAGAACTGTGTACCCTCTAGTTGCTGGTGGGATGTTAACTGGTAACAGCCAGTAGTGAGAAGAGAATGGATGTGCGTTGAAAGGTAAAAATTGAGCTACCATATGATCTAGTAGGCCCACTGCTGGGCCTATCCCTTGAGAAGACCAGAATCAAAAAGACACAGGCTGGCAATCCTGCACTGCATCAATATTTAGCATAGCCAAGGGTTGGAAGCAACCAAAACGTCCATCAACAGATGAATGCACAAAGAAGAAGTGGACCATGTACACAATGGAATATTCGGCATAGAAAAGAATGAAACACTGCTGTTTGCAGCAACATAGATGAGCCTAGAGATAATCAGAGAACATGAGGTAAGTTGGAAAGCAGACGACAAATATCCTGTGATATCACTTCTAGGTGTTACCCAACAACTGACACAGATGAACACATTTCCACAGAGAAAGACACTCACAGACTTAGAAAACAAACTATGGTTATCTACAAGGAAAGTTGGGAGGAATGGATACATTAAGATTAGGGTTACCATACGTGTACAAATACATATTAAATACATATATCAAAAAGAACGACCATATACCAAGGGAGGTCTACTGAACGCTGTGTAATAATTTACACGGGGGCTTCCCGGGTGGCGCCGTGGTTAAGAATCCGCCTGGCAATGCAGGGGACACGGCATCGATCCCTGGTCCGGGAAGATCCCACATGCTGCAGAGCAACTAAGCCTGTGCACCACAACTACGGAGCCTACGCTCTAGAGCCCACGAGCCATGACTACTGAGCCAACACACCAAAACTACTAAAGCCCGCATGCCTAGAGTACGTACTCCACAACAAGAGAAGCCACTGCAGTGAAAAGCCCGTGCACCGCCACGGAGAGTAGCCCCGCTCACCGCAAGTAGTGACAGCCCACATGCAGCAACGAAGATCCAACTCAGCCAAAAGTAAATAAATAAATAAAATAAAATTATTAAAATAAATAGTAATTTACATGGGAAGAGGATCTGTACATGTATAGATATATATGATGTTCAATTCAACCTGACTGTGCCCACCTAGGACAAACACTATTCTAATCATTACCCCAATTTAAAAAATTAAACCCAGGAACAACAATCAATGAGACATAAACTTATTGGGGTTTTCCCTGGCACATTCCATTCTAATTTACAACCTAGCAACACGACTTTCAGGAAGGCTCTGCTGCCCTACTAACCAGATTTGGAATGGAGAAATGCTGTCACCATGTGGCCGTTTCCCACAACAGCAGCTTTAATCACAGGGCTAACGGTCCCTTAAGACTCACAGTAATTGTAGGGCTGTAAATGACACGTGTCCTCAAAAAATGTCCTGGGGTAGGTAATGGTCAAAAAAGTTCACAACACGGAAAAGTTTTCAAGAAAACAATTTGAAGAGGTAAGTTTTACTCACTCTTTTGTTTACAAAAATAGAAGAACATGGATAAAACCTCAATATCAGGAATTATTGGTTGGATGCAAATCCAAACTACAAAAGGAGTGCGCCACCCAATATTCAAAATGACATCAGTAAAAAGTATACAAACAATGAATGTTGACGGGTTTGTCGAGAAATCCATACCCACTATGCTGTTGGTTGGATGTAAACTGGTAACAGCTAATCATGAGAACAGAATGGAGCTGCGTTTAAAAGCTAAACACTGAGCTACCATACGATGAGGCCGATCCCCTTAAGGGCCTATCACCTAAGAAGACCAGAATCGGAAAGACACAGACAGGAAAACATGCACTACAGCAATATTTACAATAGCCAAGACATGCAAGCAAAGAAAATGTCCATCAACAGAGAAATGGACAAAGAAGAAGTGGTATAAGTACCGAATGGAATGTTAGCCTCAGAAAAATATGATCAATGCCGTTTTCAGGATTACGGATGAGCCTAGAAATAATCATATTACGTTAAGTAAGTCAAAAGGGAATGACAAATATCCTATGACATCATTTATAGATGTCATCCTAAGATTGCTACCAATGAACATATTTCCACAGAAAAGGACGCTCACAGATTTAGAAAACAAACGAATGGTTAACCAAAATGAAAGGTGGGAAGACGGATAAATTGGGATTATGGGGGTAACATACATATACTAAGGTATGTTAAATGTATATAAACATATAACATATAAACTATATGAATTATCTATACACCAATACATATAAAATATATAATGACCAAACACCTACCAAATATCAAGGGAGGTCTACTCAACACTCTGTAATAACATACATGGTAACAGGATCCGAAGATGAACAGATATATGTATGTATAACTGACCCGATTCTGTACAGCCAGACAATCACAACACTCTAATCAAAGTTGCTCCGATAGGGGCTTCCCTGGTGTGGCAGTGGTTGAGAATCTGCCTGCCAATGCAGGGGACACGGGTTCGAGCCCTGGTATGGGAAGATTCCACGTGCCGCGGAGCAACTAGGCCCGTGAGCCAAAACTACTGAGCCTGCGCGTCTGGAGCCTGTGCTCTGCAACAAGAGAGGCGGCGATAGTGAGAGGCCTGTGCACCACGATGAAGAGTGGGCCCCGCTTGCCACAACTATAGGAAGCCCTCGCACAGAAATGCAGACCTAACACAGGCAAAAATAAATAAATTAATTATTTAATAAAATAAAAAAATTTACTCCGATAAGAGATATAAATTAAATTTCAAAAACAAACATAAGTAAGGAGATATAAACTTCTGGGGGTTTGTCTGAGCACATTCCACTCTAATTTACAACCGAGGAACACGACGTCCAGGAAGACTCTGTTGCTCTACTAACAAGAGTTGAGGACGTAATAATGCTGCCGCCTTGTGGCTCTTTCCCAGAACAGCAGCTTTAAACACAGTGCTTATGGTCACTTAATATTCACAGGAATGCAGGGCTGTAAATGACACGTGCCCACAAAAAATGCCCTGGGGTAGGGAATAGCCAAGAGAATTCAACACATGACAAAATTTTCAAGAAGTCAATATGAAGAGGGAAGTTGTACTCACTCTTTAAGAAAAAGAAAAAGAAAAAAGGACATACCCAAAGCTCAGTATAAGGAATTATTAGATGCATGAAAATCCAACCTCCAAGAAGGTTTCACCTCACACCTGTCACGTGACAATCACAAAAAGTCTACAAACCATAAATGCTGAAGGGGTTTTAGAGAACTGTATACCTTCTAGCTGCTGGTGGGATGTAAAGCGGTAACGGCACTAATGAAAACAGAATGCAGGTGCTTTAAAAGGTAAAAATTGAGCTACCATATGATCCGGCAGGGCACCTTCTGGGTCTATAACCTACGACCACCAGAATCGGAAAGACAGAGGCAGGCAAATGTGCACTGCAGCAATATTTAAATAGCCAAGACATGGAAGCAAAAAAAAGGTCCAAAAACAGATGAATGGACAAAGAAGAAGTGGTATATGTACAGAATGGAATATTAGCCATGAAAAAAATAAAACAATGCCATTTGCAGCACCACAGATGAGCCTAGAGATAATCACAAAACGTGAAGTAAGTCAGAATGAAAAGAAAAATGTCCTATGAGATCACTTATGTTATCTGAAAATTCATATAAATAAACATAATGCCAGAGAGAAAGAGAATCTCAGATTGAGAAAACGAACTTATGGTTAAGCCAATGAAAAGGTGTGAGGAATGGATAAATTAGGATATTGGGATTAACAAACATATACTAATACATATAAAATATAGAATCACCAAAGACCTATGGAATACCAAGAGTGGTCTACTCATCACTCTGTAATAACCTACATGGAAAAGGACACGAAGATCAACAGATATATGTATATGTGTAAATGAACAAGATTCTGTACCCCTAGAACAAACGACAGTTTTAAGTCAAATTGGCTCTGATAAACACTATAAATTAAAGACACAAACAAGAATTAAGGAGGCTAAAAGTTATGGGGGTTTGTCCTGCCACATTCTACTCTAATGTGCAACCTAAAAGCACAAATTGCAGGAAGGTTCTGTTTCCCTAGCAAGCAGAGTTGGTAACGTAGAAATGCCACCACCCTAAGGCCGTTTCCTCAAACAGCAGCTTTAAATCCACTGCTAATGGTCACTAACATTCAGAAGGACTGCAGGGGTGTAAATGACTCACGCCCTCAAAAAATGTCCTGGGGTAGGCAATGGCCAAAAGAATTCAAACGCGGCAAATTTTTCAAGAAGGCAATTTGAAGTTGTAAGTTTAACTCAATCTTAAACAAAATAAAAAGGATATTGATAAAAGCTGAACGTCAGGAATTACTAGATGCATGCAAATCCAATGTACCCAAAGGTATCACCTCACACCAGTGAGAATGACCATCAGCAAAATGTCTACAAACAACAGATGTTGAAGAAGTTGTGGAGGATAGCGTAACCTCTACGTCTAAGTGGGATGTAAACTGGTAGCAGCCAGTAATCGGAATAGAACGGCAGTGCGTTTGAAGATAAGCCTTGAGTTACCATATGATCCGGAAGGCCCACTATTGGGCCTGTCCCCTGTGAAGGCGAGAATCAAAAAGACACGGGATGGAAAATCGTGTATTGCAGCAGTAGTTACAATAGCCAAGACATGGAAGCAACAAAAGTGTCCATCATCAGATGAATGGACGAAAAAGAGGTCCATGTACACAATGGAATATTAGACACAGAAAAGAAAGAAACAACGGCGTTTGCCGCACCATAGATGAGGCTACAGATAATCACACAACTTGAAGTAAGTCAGAAAGCGAGAGACACATATCCTATGATATCACGTATAGGTGTTATCTAAAAATTGATATTAATCAACTTATGTCCACAGAGAAGGACACTCACGTATTCAGGAAACAAACTTGTGATTAACCAGATGGAAAGGTGTGAGGAATGTCTAACGGAGGATATTGTGTTTAAGAGACATATGCAAAAACTTTTAAAAGAGAGAATCACCAAACACATACCAAACACCAAGAGAGGTCTACACAACATTCTGTAATAATCTATATGGAACAGGATCCAAAAATGAAAAGATAAATGTATCAATGAAACAGATTCTGTACACCTAGAACAAGCAAAACATTGCAATCAAATTTGCTCTGATAAAAATGAAAATTAAGCTACGAATACCAAAAACAAGTTAGTAGACATAACTTCTGGGGGGTTTGTCCTGGCACATTCCACTCTAATTTACAACCTACAACCAGGACGTCCAGGAAGGCCCTGTTGCCCTAGTAACCAGAGTTGGGAATATTGAAATCCAGCCGCCTTGTGGTCCTTTCCTGCAAAGGCAGCTTTAAACCCAGCGCTAATGGTCACTTAATATTCACAATTACTACAGGGCTGTAAATGACACCTGCCCTCAAAAAATGTCCTGGTGTAGGGAATGGCCACAGGAATTCAGAACACGGCAAATTTTTCAAGGAAACAGTTTGAAGAGGTATGTTTTTCTGTTTTACTTTAAAAAAAACAGAAAATGGACGTGGATGAAAGCTCAATATAGGGAACTATTAGATGCATGCAAATCCAAACTACAAAAGGTATCACCACCCAATACTCAAAATGCCATCAGTAAAATATCTACAAACAATAAATGCTGAAGGGGTTTTAGAGAACTGTGTACCCTCTAGTTGCTGGTGGGATGTCAACTGGTAACAGCCAGTAGTGAGAACAGAATGGAGGTGCGTTGAAAGGTAAAAATTGAGCTACCATATGATCTAGTAGGCCCACTGCTGGGCCTATCCCTTGCGAAGACCAGAATCAAAAAGACACAGGCTGGCAATCCTGCACTGCATCAATATTTAGCATAGCCAAGAGTTGCAAGCAACCAAAACGTCCATCAACAGATGAATGCACAAAGAAGAAGTGGACCATGTACACAATGGAATATTCGGCATAGAAAAGAATGAAACACTGCTCTTTGCAGCAACATAGATAAGCCTAGAGATAATCAGAGAACATGAGGTAAGTCGGAAAGCAGACGACAAATATCCTGTGATATCACTTCCAGGTGTTACCTAACAACTGACACAGATGAACACATTTCCACAGAGAAAGACACTCACAGACATAGAAAACAAACTATGGTTATCTACAAGGAAAGTTGGGAGGAATGGATACATTAAGATTAGGGTTACCCTACGTGTACAAATACATATTAAATACATATATCTAAAAGACCGACCATATACCAAGGGAGGTCTACTGAACGCTCTGTAACAATTTACACAGGGGCTTCCCGGGTGGCGCCGTGGTTCAGATTCCGCCTGGCAAGGCAGGGGACACGGCGTCGATCCCTGGTCCGGGAAGATCCCACATGCTGCAGAGCAAATAAGCCCGTGCACCACAACTACTGAGCCTGCGCTCTAGAGCCCACAAGCCACGACTACTGAGCCAACACACCAAAACTACTAAAGCCCGCATGCCTAGAGTACGTACTCCACAACAAGAGAAGCCACTGCAGAGAAAAGCCCGTGCACCGCAACGGAGAGTAGACCCCGCTCACCGCAACTAGCGACAGCCCACATGCAGCAACGAAGATCCAACTCAGCCAAAAGTAAATAAATAAATAAAATAAAATTATTAAAATAAATAGTAATTTACATGGGAAGAGGATCTGTACATGTATAGATATATACGATGTTCAATTCAACCTGACTGTGCCCAACTAGGACAAGCACTATTCTAATCATTACCCCAATTTAAAAAATTAAACCCAGGAACAACAATCAATGAGACATAAACTTATTGGGGTTTTCCCTGGCACATTCCATTCTAATTTACAACCTAGCAACACGACTTTCAGGAAGCCTCTGCTGCCCTACTAACCAGATTTGGAATGGAGAAATGCTGTCACCATGTGGCCGTTTCCCACAACAGCAGCTTTAATCACAGGGCTATCGGTCCCTTAAGATTCACAGTAATTGTAGGGCTGTAAATGACACGTGTCCTCAAAAAATGTCCTGGGGTAGGTAATGGTCAAAAAAGTTCACAACACGGAAAAGTTTTCAAGAAAACAATTTGAAGAGGTAAGTTTTACTCACTCTTTTGTTTACAAAAATAGAAGAACATGGATAAAACGTCAATATCAGGAATTATTGGTTGGATGCAAATCCAAACTACAAAAGGAGTGCGCCACCCAATTTTCAAAATGACATCAGTAAAAAGTATACAGACAATGAATGTTGACGGGTTTGTCGAGAAATCCATACCCACTATGCTGTTGGTTGGATGTAAACTGGTAACAGCTAATCATGAGAACAGAATGGAGCTGCGTTTAAAAGCTAAACACTGAGCTACCATACGATGAGGCCGATCCCCTTAAGGGCCTATCACCTAAGAAGACCAGAATCGGAAAGACACAGACAGGAAAACATGCACTACAGCAATATTTACAATAGCCAAGACATGCAAGCAAAGAAAATGTCCATCAACAGAGAAATGGACAAAGAAGAAGTGGTATAAGTACCGAATGGAATGTTAGCCTCAGAAAAATATGATCAATTCCGTTTTCAGGATTACGGATGAGCCTAGAAATAATCATATTACATTAAGTAAGTCAAAAGGGAATGACAAATATCCTATGACATCATTTATAGATGTCATCCTAAGATTGCTACCAATGAACATATTTCCACAGAAAAGGACGCTCACAGATTTAGAAAACAAACGAATGGTTAACCAAAATGAAAGGTGGGAAGACGGATAAATTGGGATTATGGGGGTAACATACATATACTAAGGTATGTTAAATGTATATAAACACATAACATATAAACTATATGCATTATCTATACACCAATACACATAAAATATATAATGACCAAACACCTACCAAATATCAAGGGAGGTCTACTCAACACTCTGTAATAACATACATGGTAACAGGATCCGAAGATGAACAGATATATGTATGTATAACTGACCCGATTCTGTACAGCCAGACAATCACAACACTCTAATCAAATTTGCTCCGATAGGGGCTTCCCTGGTGTGGCAGTGGTTGAGAATCTGCCTGCCAATGCAGGGGACACGGGTTCGAGCCCTGGTATGGGAAGATTCCACGTGCCGCGGAGCAACTAGGCCCGTGAGCCAAAACTACTGAGCCTGCGTGTCTAGCGTCTGTCCTCTGCAACAAGAGAGGCCGCGATAGTGAGAGGCCCGTGCACCATGATGAAGAGTGGGCCCCGCTTGCCACAACTATAGGAAGCCCTCGCACAGAAATGCAGACCTAACACAGGCAAAAATAAATAAATTAATTATTTAATAAAATACGAAAATTTACTCCGATAAGAGATATAAATTAAATTTCAAAAACAAACATAAGTAAGGAGATATAAACTTCTGTGGGTTTGTCTGAGCACATTCCACTCTAATTTACAACCGAGGAACACGACGTCCAGGAAGACTCTGTTGCTCTACTAACAAGAGTTGAGGACGTAATAATGCTGCCGCCTTGTGGCTCTTTCCCAGAACAGCAGCTTTAAACACAGTGCTTATGGTCACTTAATATTCACAGGAATGCAGGGCCGTAAATGACACGTGCCCACAAAAAATGCCCTGGGGTAGGGAATAGCCAAGAGAATTCAACACATGACAAAATTTTCAAGAAGTCAATATGAAGAGGGAAGATGTACTCACTCTTTAAGAAAAAGAAAAAGAAAAAAGGACATACCCAAAGCTCAGTATAAGGAATTATTAGATGCGTGAAAATCCAACCTCCAAAAAGGTTTCACCTCACACCTGTCACGTGACAATCACAAAAAGTCTACAAACCATAAATGCTGAAGGGGTTTTAGAGAACTGTATACCTTCTAGCTGCTGGTGGGATGTAAAGCGGTAACAGCACTAATGAAAACAGAATGCAGGTGCTTTAAAAGGTAAAAATTGAGCTACCATATGATCCGGCAGGGCACCTTCTGGGTCTATAACCTACGACCACCAGAATCGGAAAGACAGAGAGAGGCAAATGTGCACTGCAGCAATATTTAAATAGCCAAGACATGGAAGCAAAAATAAGGTCCAAAAACAGAGGAATGGGCAAAGAAGAAGTGGTATATGTACAGAATGGAATATTAGCCATGAAAAAAATAAAACAATGCCATTTGCAGCACCACAGATGAGCCTAGAGATAATCACAAAACGTGAAGTAAGTCAGAATGAAAAGAAAAATGTCCTATGAGATCACTTATGTTATCTGAAAATTCATATAAATAAACATAATGCCAGAGAGAAAGAGAATCTCAGATTGAGAAAACGAACTTATGGTTAAACCAATGAAAAGGTGTGAGGAATGGATAAATTAGGATATTGGGATTAACAAACATATACTAATACATATAAAATATAGAATCACCAAAGACCTATGGAATACCAAGAGTGGTCTACTCATCACTCTGTAATAACCTACATGGAAAAGGACACAAAGATCAACAGATATATGTATATGTGTAAATGAACAAGATTCTGTACCCCTAGAACAAACGACAGTTTTAAGTCAAATTGGCTCTGATAAACACTATAAATTAAAGACACAAACAAGAATTAAGGAGGCTAAAAGTTATGGGGGTTTGTCCTGCCACATTCTACTCTAATGTGCAACCTAAAAGCACAAATTGCAGGAAGGTTCTGTTTCCCTGGCAAGCAGAGTTGGTAACGTAGAAATGCCGCCACCCTAAGGCCGTTTCCTCAAACAGCAGCTTTAAATCCACTGCTAATGGTCACTAACATTCAGAAGGACTGCAGGGTTGTAAATGACTCATGCCCTCAAAAAATGTCCTGGGGTAGGCAATGGCCAAAAGAATTCAAACGCGGCAAATTTTTCAAGAAGGCAATTTGAAGTTGTATGTTTAACTCAATCTTAAACAAAATAAAAAGGATATTGATAAAAGCTGAACGTCAGGAATTACTAGACGCATGCAAATCCAATGTACCCAAAGGTATCACCTCACACCAGTGAGAATGACCATCAGCAAAATGTCTACAAACAACAGATGTTGAAGAAGTTGTGGAGGATAGCGTAACCTCTACGTCTAAGTGGGATGTAAACTGGTAGCAGCCAGTAATCGGAATAGAACGGCAGTGCGTTTGAAGATAAGCCTTGAGTTACCATATGATCCGGAAGGCCCACTATTGGGCCTGTCCCCTGTGAAGGCGAGAATCAAAAAGACACGGGATGGAAAATCGTGTATTGCAGCAGTAGTTACAATAGCCAAGACATGGAAGCAACAAAAGTGTCCATCATCAGATGAATGGACGAAAAAGAGGTCCATGTACATAATGGAATATTAGACACAGAAAAGAAAGAAACAACGGCGTTTGCCGCACCATAGATGAGGCTAGAGATAATCACACAACTTGAAGTAAGTCAGAAAGCGAGAGACACATATCCTATGATATCACGTATAGGTGTTATCTAAAAATTGATATTAATCAACTTATGTCCACAGAGAAGGACACTCACGTATTCAGGAAACAAACTTGTGATTAACCAGATGGAAAGGTGTGAGGAATGTCTAAAGGAGGATATTGTGTTTAAGAGACATATGCTAAAACTTTTAAAAGAGAGAATCACCAAACACATACCAAACACCAAGAGAGGTCTACACAACATTCTGTAATAATCTATATGGAACAGGATCCAAAAATGAAAAGATAAATGTATCAATGAAACAGATTCTGTACACCTAGAACAAGCAAAACATTGCAATCAAATTTGCTCTGATAAAAATGAAAATTAAGCTACGAATACCAAAAACAAGTTAGTAGACATAACTTCTGGGGGGTTTGTCCTGGCACATTCCACTCTAATTTACAACCTACAACCAGGACGTCCAGGAAGGCCCTGTTGCCCTAGTAACCAGAGTTGGGAATATTGAAATCCAGCCGCCTTGTGGTCCTTTCCTGCAAAGGCAGCTTTAAACCCAGCGCTAATGGTCACTTAATATTCACAATTACTACAGGGCTGTAAATGACACCTGCCCTCAAAAAATGTCCTGGTGTAGGGAATGGCCACAGGAATTCAGAACACGGCAAATTTTTCAAGGAAACAGTTTGAAGAGGTATGTTTTTCTGTTTTACTTTAAAAAAAACAGAAAATGGACGTGGATGAAAGCTCAATATAGGGAACTATTAGATGCATGCAAATCCAAACTACAAAAGGTATCACCACCCAATACTCAAAATGCCATCAGTAAAATATCTACAAACAATAAATGCTGAAGGGGTTTTAGAGAACTGTGTACCCTCTAGTTGCTGGTGGGATGTCAACTGGTAACAGCCAGTAGTGAGAACAGAATGGAGGTGCGTTGAAAGGTAAAAATTGAGCTACCATATGATCTAGTAGGCCCACTGCTGGGCCTATCCCTTGCGAAGACCAGAATCAAAAAGACACAGGCTGGCAATCCTGCACTGCATCAATATTTAGCATAGCCAAGAGTTGCAAGCAACCAAAACGGCCATCAACAGATGAATGCACAAAGAAGAAGTGGACCATGTACACAATGGAATATTCGGCATAGAAAAGAATGAAACACTGCTCTTTGCAGCAACATAGATAAGCCTAGAGATAATCAGAGAACATGAGGTAAGTCGGAAAGCAGACGACAAATATCCTGTGATATCACTTCCAGGTGTTACCTAACAACTGACACAGATGAACACATTTCCACAGAGAAAGACACTCACAGACATAGAAAACAAACTATGGTTATCTACAAGGAAAGTTGGGAGGAATGGATACATTAAGATTAGGGTTACCCTACGTGTCCAAATACATATTAAATACATATATCTAAAAGACCGACCATATACCAAGGGTGGTCTACTGAACGTTCTGTAACAATTTACACAGGGGCTTCCCGGGTGGCGCCGTGGTTCAGATTCCGCCTGGCAAGGCAGGGGACACGGCGTCGATCCCTGGTCCGGGAAGATCCCACATGCTGCAGAGCAACTAAGCCCGTGCACCACAACTACTGAGCCTGCACTCTAGAGCCCACAAGCCACGACTACTGAGCCAACACACCAAAACTACTAAAGCCCGCATGCCTAGAGTACGTACTCCACAACAAGAGAAGCCACTGCAGAGAAAAGCCCGTACACCGCAACAGAGAGTAGCCCCCGCTCACCGCAACTAGCGACAGCCCACATGCAGCAACGAAGATCCAACTCAGCCAAAAGTAAATAAATAAATAAAATAAAATTATTAAAATAAATAGTAATTTACATGGGAAGAGGATCTGTACATGTATAGATATATACGATGTTCAATTCAACCTGACTGTGCCCACCTAGGACAAGCACTATTCTAATCATTACCCCAATTTAAAAAATTAAACCCAGGAACAACAATCAATGAGACATAAACTTATTGGGGTTTTCCCTGGCACATTACATTCTAATTTACAACCTAGCAACACGACTTTCAGGAAGCCTCTGCTGCCCTACTAACCAGATTTGGAATGGAGAAATGCTGTCACCATGTGGCCGTTTCCCACAACAGCAGCTTTAATCACAGGGCTATCGGTCCCTTAAGATTCACAGTAATTGTAGGGCTGTAAATGACACGTGTCCTCAAAAAATGTCCTGGGGTAGGTAATGGTCAAAAAAGTTCACAACACGGAAAAGTTTTCAAGAAAACAATTTGAAGAGGTAAGTTTTACTCACTCTTTTGTTTACAAAAATAGAAGAACATGGATAAAACGTCAATATCAGGAATTATTGGTTGGATGCAAATCCAAACTACAAAAGGAGTGCGCCACCCAATTTTCAAAATGACATCAGTAAAAAGTATACAGACAATGAATGTTGACGGGTTTGTCGAGAAATCCATACCCACTATGCTGTTGGTTGGATGTAAACTGGTAACAGCTAATCATGAGAACAGAATGGAGCTGCGTTTAAAAGCTAAACACTGAGCTACCATACGATGAGGCTGATCCCCTTAAGGGCCTATCACCTAAGAAGACCAGAATCGGAAAGACACAGACAGGAAAACATGCACTACAGCAATATTTACAATAGCCAAGACATGCAAGCAAAGAAAATGTCCATCAACAGAGAAATGGACAAAGAAGAAGTGGTATAAGTACCGAATGGAATGTTAGCCTCAGAAAAATATGATCAATTCCGTTTTCAGGATTACGGATGAGCCTAGAAATAATCATATTACGTTAAGTAAGTCAAAAGGGAATGACAAATATCCTATGACATCATTTATAGATGTTATCCTAAGATTGCTACCAATGAACATATTTCCACAGAAAAGGACGCTCACAGATTTAGAAAACAAACGAATGGTTAACCAAAATGAAAGGTGGGAAGACGGATAAATTGGGATTATGGGGGTAACATACATATACTAAGGTATGTTAAATGTATATAAACACATAACATATAAACTATATGCATTATCTATACACCAATACACATAAAATATATAATGACCAAACACCTACCAAATATCAAGGGAGGTCTACTCAACACTCTGTAATAACATACATGGTAACAGGATCCGAAGATGAACAGATATATGTATGTATAACTGACCCGATTCTGTACAGCCAGACAATCACAACACTCTAATCAAATTTGCTCCGATAGGGGCTTCCCTGGTGTGGCAGTGGTTGAGAATCTGCCTGCCAATGCAGGGGACACGGGTTCGAGCCCTGGTATGGGAAGATTCCACGTGCCGCGGAGCAACTAGGCCCGTGAGCCAAAACTACTGAGCCTGCGTGTCTAGAGTCTGTCCTCTGCAACAAGAGAGGCCGCGATAGTGAGAGGCCCGTGCACCATGATGAAGAGTGGGCCCCGCTTGCCACAACTATAGGAAGCCCTCGCACAGAAATGCAGACCTAACACAGGCAAAAATAAATAAATTAATTATTTAATAAAATACGAAAATTTACTCCGATAAGAGATATAAATTAAATTTCAAAAACAAACATAAGTAAGGAGATATAAACTTCTGGGGGTTTGTCTGAGCACATTCCACTCTAATTTACAACCGAGGAACACGACGTCCAGGAAGACTCTGTTGCTCTACTAACAAGAGTTGAGGACGTAATAATGCTGCCGCCTTGTGGCTCTTTCCCACAACAGCAGCTTTAAACACAGTGCTTATGGTCACTTAATATTCACAGGAATGCAGGGCCGTAAATGACACGTGCCCACAAAAAATGCCCTGGGGTAGGGAATAGCCAAGAGAATTCAACACATGACAAAATTTTCAAGAAGTCAATATGAAGAGGGAAGATGTACTCACTCTTTAAGAAAAAGAAAAAGAAAAAAGGACATACCCAAAGCTCAGTATAAGGAATTATTAGATGCGTGAAAATCCAACCTCCAAAAAGGTTTCACCTCACACCTGTCACGTGACAATCACAAAAAGTCTACAAACCATAAATGCTGAAGGGGTTTTAGAGAACTGTATACCTTCTAGCTGCTGGTGGGATGTAAAGCGGTAACAGCACTAATGAAAACAGAATGCAGGTGCTTTAAAAGGTAAAAATTGAGCTACCATATGATCCGGCAGGGCACCTTCTGGGTCTATAACCTACGACCACCAGAATCGGAAAGACAGAGAGAGGCAAATGTGCACTGCAGCAATATTTAAATAGCCAAGACATGGAAGCAAAAATAAGGTCCAAAAACAGAGGAATGGGCAAAGAAGAAGTGGTATATGTACAGAATGGAATATTAGCCATGAAAAAAATAAAACAATGCCATTTGCAGCACCACAGATGAGCCTAGAGATAATCTCAAAACGTGAAGTAAGTCAGAATGAAAAGAAAAATGTCCTATGAGATCACTTATGTTATCTGAAAATTCATGTAAATAAACATAATGCCAGAGAGAAAGAGAATCTCAGATTGAGAAAACGAACTTATGGTTAAGCCAATGAAAAGGTGTGAGGAATGGATAAATTAGGATATTGGGATTAACAAACATATACTAATACATATAAAATATAGAATCACCAAAGACCTATGGAATACCAAGAGTGGTCTACTCATCACTCTGTAATAACCTACATGGAAAAGGGCACGAAGATCAACAGATATATGTATATGTGTAAATGAACAAGATTCTGTACCCCTAGAACAAACGACAGTTTTAAGTCAAATTGGCTCTGATAAACACTATAAATTAAAGACACAAACAAGAATTAAGGAGGCTAAAAGTTATGGGGGTTTGTCCTGCCACATTCTACTCTAATGTGCAACCTAAAAGCACAAATTGCAGGAAGGTTCTGTTTCCCTGGCAAGCAGAGTTGGTAACGTAGAAATGCCGCCACCCTAAGGCCGTTTCCTCAAACAGCAGCTTTAAATCCACTGCTAATGGTCACTAACATTCAGAAGGACTGCAGGGTTGTAAATGACTCATGCCCTCAAAAAATGTCCTGGGGTAGGCAATGGCCAAAAGAATTCAAACGCGGCAAATTTTTCAAGAAGGCAATTTGAAGTTGTATGTTTAACTCAATCTTAAACAAAATAAAAAGGATATTGATAAAAGCTGAACGTCAGGAATTACTAGACGCATGCAAATCCAATGTACCCAAAGGTATCACCTCACACCAGTGAGAATGACCATCAGCAAAATGTCTACAAACAACAGATGTTGAAGAAGTTGTGGAGGATAGCGTAACCTCTACGTCTAAGTGGGATGTAAACTGGTAGCAGCCAGTAATCGGAATAGAACGGCAGTGCGTTTGAAGATAAGCCTTGAGTTACCATATGATCCGGAAGGCCCACTATTGGGCCTGTCCCCTGTGAAGGCGAGAATCAAAAAGACACGGGATGGAAAATCGTGTATTGCAGCAGTAGTTACAATAGCCAAGACATGGAAGCAACAAAAGTGTCCATCATCAGATGAATGGACGAAAAAGAGGTCCATGTACACAATGGAATATTAGACACAGAAAAGAAAGAAACAACGGCGTTTGCCGCACCATAGATGAGGCTAGAGATAATCACACAACTTGAAGTAAGTCAGAAAGCGAGAGACACATATCCTATGATATCACGTATAGGTGTTATCTAAAAATTGATATTAATCAACTTATGTCCACAGAGAAGGACACTCACGTATTCAGGAAACAAACTTGTGATTAACCAGATGGAAAGGTGTGAGGAATGTCTAACGGAGGATATTGTGTTTAAGAGACATATGCTAAAACTTTTAAAAGAGAGAATCACCAAACACATACCAAACACCAAGAGAGGTCTACACAACATTCTGTAATAATCTATATGGAACAGGATCCAAAAATGAAAAGATAAATGTATCAATGAAACAGATTCTGTACACCTAGAACAAGCAAAACATTGCAATCAAATTTGCTCTGATAAAAATGAAAATTAAGCTACGAATACCAAAAACAAGTTAGTAGACATAACTTCTGGGGGGTTTGTCCTGGCACATTCCACTCTAATTTACAACCTACAACCAGGACGTCCAGGAAGGCCCTGTTGCCCTAGTAACCAGAGTTGGGAATATTGAAATCCAGCCGCCTTGTGGTCCTTTCCTGCAAAGGCAGCTTTAAACCCAGCGCTAATGGTCACTTAATATTCACAATTACTACAGGGCTGTAAATGACACCTGCCCTCAAAAAATGTCCTGGTGTAGGGAATGGCCACAGGAATTCAGAACACGGCAAATTTTTCAAGGAAACAGTTTGAAGAGGTATGTTTTTCTGTTTTACTTTAAAAAAAACAGAAAATGGACGTGGATGAAAGCTCAATATAGGGAACTATTAGATGCATGCAAATCCAAACTACAAAAGGTATCACCACCCAATACTCAAAATGCCATCAGTAAAATATCTACAAACAATAAATGCTGAAGGGGTTTTAGAGAACTGTGTACCCTCTAGTTGCTGGTGGGATGTCAACTGGTAACAGCCAGTAGTGAGAACAGAATGGAGGTGCGTTGAAAGGTAAAAATTGAGCTACCATATGATCTAGTAGGCCCACTGCTGGGCCTATCCCTTGCGAAGACCAGAATCAAAAAGACACAGGCTGGCAATCCTGCACTGCATCAATATTTAGCATAGCCAAGAGTTGCAAGCAACCAAAACGGCCATCAACAGATGAATGCACAAAGAAGAAGTGGACCATGTACACAATGGAATATTCGGCATAGAAAAGAATGAAACACTGCTCTTTGCAGCAACATAGATAAGCCTAGAGATAATCAGAGAACATGAGGTAAGTCGGAAAGCAGACGACAAATATCCTGTGATATCACTTCCAGGTGTTACCTAACAACTGACACAGATGAACACATTTCCACAGAGAAAGACACTCACAGACATAGAAAACAAACTATGGTTATCTACAAGGAAAGTTGGGAGGAATGGATACATTAAGATTAGGGTTACCCTACGTGTACAAATACATATTAAATACATATATCTAAAAGACCGACCATATACCAAGGGAGGTCTACTGAACGCTCTGTAACAATTTACACAGGGGCTTCCCGGGTGGCGCCGTGGTTCAGATTCCGCCTGGCAAGGCAGGGGACACGGCGTCGATCCCTGGTCCGGGAAGATCCCACATGCTGCAGAGCAACTAAGCCCGTGCACCACAACTACTGAGCCTGCGCTCTAGAGCCCACAAGCCACGACTACTGAGCCAACACACCAAAACTACTAAAGCCCGCATGCCTAGAGTACGTACTCCACAACAAGAGAAGCCACTGCAGAGAAAAGCCCGTACACCGCAACAGAGAGTAGCCCCCGCTCACCGCAACTAGCGACAGCCCACATGCAGCAACGAAGATCCAACTCAGCCAAAAGTAAATAAATAAATAAAATAAAATTATTAAAATAAATAGTAATTTACATGGGAAGAGGATCTGTACATGTATAGATATATACGATGTTCAATTCAACCTGACTGTGCCCAACTAGGACAAGCACTATTCTAATCATTACCCCAATTTAAAAAATTAAACCCAGGAACAACAATCAATGAGACATAAACTTATTGGGGTTTTCCCTGGCACATTCCATTCTAATTTACAACCTAGCAACACGACTTTCAGGAAGCCTCTGCTGCCCTACTAACCAGATTTGGAATGGAGAAATGCTGTCACCATGCGGCCGTTTCCCACAACAGCAGCTTTAATCACAGGGCTATCGGTCCCTTAAGATTCACAGTAATTGTAGGGCTGTAAATGACACGTGTCCTCAAAAAATGTCCTGGGGTAGGTAATGGTCAAAAAAGTTCACAACACGGAAAAGTTTTCAAGAAAACAATTTGAAGAGGTAAGTTTTACTCACTCTTTTGTTTACAAAAATAGAAGAACATGGATAAAACGTCAATATCAGGAATTATTGGTTGGATGCAAATCCAAACTACAAAAGGAGTGCACCACCCAATTTTCAAAATGACATCAGTAAAAAGTATACAGACAATGAATGTTGACGGGTTTGTCGAGAAATCCATACCCACTATGCTGTTGGTTGGATGTAAACTGGTAACAGCTAATCATGAGAACAGAATGGAGCTGCGTTTAAAAGCTAAACACTGAGCTACCATACGATGAGGCCGATCCCCTTAAGGGCCTATCACCTAAGAAGACCAGAATCGGAAAGACACAGACAGGAAAACATGCACTACAGCAATATTTACAATAGCCAAGACATGCAAGCAAAGAAAATGTCCATCAACAGAGAAATGGACAAAGAAGAAGTGGTATAAGTACCGAATGGAATGTTAACCTCAGAAAAATATGATCAATTCCGTTTTCAGGATTACGGATGAGCCTAGAAATAATCATATTACGTTAAGTAAGTCAAAAGGGCATGACAAATATCCTATGACATCATTTATAGATGTTATCCTAAGATTGCTACCAATGAACATATTTCCACAGAAAAAGACGCTCACAGATTTAGAAAACAAACGAATGGTTAACCAAAATGAAAGGTGGGAAGACGGATAAATTGGGATTATGGGGGTAACATACATATACTAAGGTATGTTAAATGTATATAAACACATAACATATAAACTATATGCATTATCTATACACCAATACACATAAAATATATAATGACCAAACACCTACCAAATATCAAGGGAGGTCTACTCAACACTCTGTAATAACATACATGGTAACAGGATCCGAAGATGAACAGATATATGTATGTATAACTGACCCGATTCTGTACAGCCAGACAATCACAACACTCTAATCAAATTGGCTCCGATAGGGGCTTCCCTGGTGTGGCAGTGGTTGAGAATCTGCCTGCCAATGCAGGGGACACGGGTTCGAGCCCTGGTATGGGAAGATTCCACGTGCCACGGAGCAACTAGGCCCGTGAGCCAAAACTACTGAGCCTGCGTGTCTAGAGTCTGTCCTCTGCAACAAGAGAGGCCGCGATAGTGAGAGGCCCGTGCACCATGATGAAGAGTGGGCCCCGCTTGCCACAACTATAGGAAGCCCTCGCACAGAAATGCAGACCTAACACAGGCAAAAATAAATAAATTAATTATTTAATAAAATACGAAAATTTACTCCGATAAGAGATATAAATTAAATTTCAAAAACAAACATAAGTAAGGAGATATAAACTTCTGGGGGTTTGTCTGAGCACATTCCACTCTAATTTACAACCGAGGAACACGACGTCCAGGAAGACTCTGTTGCTCTACTAACAAGAGTTGAGGACGTAATAATGCTGCCGCCTTGTGGCTCTTTCCCACAACAGCAGCTTTAAACACAGTGCTTATGGTCACTTAATATTCACAGGAATGCAGGGCCGTAAATGACACGTGCCCACAAAAAATGCCCTGGGGTAGGGAATAGCCAAGAGAATTCAACACATGACAAAATTTTCAAGAAGTCAATATGAAGAGGGAAGATGTACTCACTCTTTAAGAAAAAGAAAAAGAAAAAAGGACATACCCAAAGCTCAGTATAAGGAATTATTAGATGCGTGAAAATCCAACCTCCAAAAAGGTTTCACCTCACACCTGTCACGTGACAATCACAAAAAGTCTACAAACCATAAATGCTGAAGGGGTTTTAGAGAACTGTATACCTTCTAGCTGCTGGTGGGATGTAAAGCGGTAACAGCACTAATGAAAACAGAATGCAGGTGCTTTAAAAGGTAAAAATTGAGCTACCATATGATCCGGCAGGGCACCTTCTGGGTCTATAACCTACGACCACCAGAATCGGAAAGACAGAGAGAGGCAAATGTGCACTGCAGCAATATTTAAATAGCCAAGACATGGAAGCAAAAATAAGGTCCAAAAACAGAGGAATGGGCAAAGAAGAAGTGGTATATGTACAGAATGGAATATTAGCCATGAAAAAAATAAAACAATGCCATTTGCAGCACCACAGATGAGCCTAGAGATAATCTCAAAACGTGAAGTAAGTCAGAATGAAAAGAAAAATGTCCTATGAGATCACTTATGTTATCTGAAAATTCATGTAAATAAACATAATGCCAGAGAGAAAGAGAATCTCAGATTGAGAAAACGAACTTATGGTTAAGCCAATGAAAAGGTGTGAGGAATGGATAAATTAGGATATTGGGATTAACAAACATATACTAATACATATAAAATATAGAATCACCAAAGACCTATGGAATACCAAGAGTGGTCTACTCATCACTCTGTAATAACCTACATGGAAAAGGACACGAAGATCAACAGATATATGTATATGTGTAAATGAACAAGATTCTGTACCCCTAGAACAAACGACAGTTTTAAGTCAAATTGGCTCTGATAAACACTATAAATTAAAGACACAAACAAGAATTAAGGAGGCTAAAAGTTATGGGGGTTTGTCCTGCCACATTCTACTCTAATGTGCAACCTAAAAGCACAAATTGCAGGAAGGTTCTGTTTCCCTGGCAAGCAGAGTTGGTAACGTAGAAATGCCGCCACCCTAAGGCCGTTTCCTCAAACAGCAGCTTTAAATCCACTGCTAATGGTCACTAACATTCAGAAGGACTGCAGGGTTGTAAATGACTCATGCCCTCAAAAAATGTCCTGGGGTAGGCAATGGCCAAAAGAATTCAAACGCGGCAAATTTTTCAAGAAGGCAATTTGAAGTTGTATGTTTAACTCAATCTTAAACAAAATAAAAAGGATATTGATAAAAGCTGAACGTCAGGAATTACTAGACGCATGCAAATCCAATGTACCCAAAGGTATCACCTCACACCAGTGAGAATGACCATCAGCAAAATGTCTACAAACAACAGATGTTGAAGAAGTTGTGGAGGATAGCGTAACCTCTACGTCTAAGTGGGATGTAAACTGGTAGCAGCCAGTAATCGGAATAGAACGGCAGTGCGTTTGAAGATAAGCCTTGAGTTACCATATGATCCGGAAGGCCCACTATTGGGCCTGTCCCCTGTGAAGGCGAGAATCAAAAAGACACGGGATGGAAAATCGTGTATTGCAGCAGTAGTTACAATAGCCAAGACATGGAAGCAACAAAAGTGTCCATCATCAGATGAATGGACGAAAAAGAGGTCCATGTACACAATGGAATATTAGACACAGAAAAGAAAGAAACAACGGCGTTTGCCGCACCATAGATGAGGCTAGAGATAATCACACAACTTGAAGTAAGTCAGAAAGCGAGAGACACATATCCTATGATATCACGTATAGGTGTTATCTAAAAATTGATATTAATCAACTTATGTCCACAGAGAAGGACACTCACGTATTCAGGAAACAAACTTGTGATTAACCAGATGGAAAGGTGTGAGGAATGTCTAACGGAGGATATTGTGTTTAAGAGACATATGCTAAAACTTTTAAAAGAGAGAATCACCAAACACATACCAAACACCAAGAGAGGTCTACACAACATTCTGTAATAATCTATATGGAACAGGATCCAAAAATGAAAAGATAAATGTATCAATGAAACAGATTCTGTACACCTAGAACAAGCAAAACATTGCAATCAAATTTGCTCTGATAAAAATGAAAATTAAGCTACGAATACCAAAAACAAGTTAGTAGACATAACTTCTGGGGGGTTTGTCCTGGCACATTCCACTCTAATTTACAACCTACAACCAGGACGTCCAGGAAGGCCCTGTTGCCCTAGTAACCAGAGTTGGGAATATTGAAATCCAGCCGCCTTGTGGTCCTTTCCTGCAAAGGCAGCTTTAAACCCAGCGCTAATGGTCACTTAATATTCACAATTACTACAGGGCTGTAAATGACACCTGCCCTCAAAAAATGTCCTGGTGTAGGGAATGGCCACAGGAATTCAGAACACGGCAAATTTTTCAAGGAAACAGTTTGAAGAGGTATGTTTTTCTGTTTTACTTTAAAAAAAACAGAAAATGGACGTGGATGAAAGCTCAATATAGGGAACTATTAGATGCATGCAAATCCAAACTACAAAAGGTATCACCACCCAATACTCAAAATGCCATCAGTAAAATATCTACAAACAATAAATGCTGAAGGGGTTTTAGAGAACTGTGTACCCTCTAGTTGCTGGTGGGATGTCAACTGGTAACAGCCAGTAGTGAGAACAGAATGGAGGTGCGTTGAAAGGTAAAAATTGAGCTACCATATGATCTAGTAGGCCCACTGCTGGGCCTATCCCTTGCGAAGACCAGAATCAAAAAGACACAGGCTGGCAATCCTGCACTGCATCAATATTTAGCATAGCCAAGAGTTGCAAGCAACCAAAACGGCCATCAACAGATGAATGCACAAAGAAGAAGTGGACCATGTACACAATGGAATATTCGGCATAGAAAAGAATGAAACACTGCTCTTTGCAGCAACATAGATAAGCCTAGAGATAATCAGAGAACATGAGGTAAGTCGGAAAGCAGACGACAAATATCCTGTGATATCACTTCCAGGTGTTACCTAACAACTGACACAGATGAACACATTTCCACAGAGAAAGACACTCACAGACATAGAAAACAAACTATGGTTATCTACAAGGAAAGTTGGGAGGAATGGATACATTAAGATTAGGGTTACCCTACGTGTACAAATACATATTAAATACATATATCTAAAAGACCGACCATATACCAAGGGTGGTCTACTGAACGCTCTGTAACAATTTACACAGGGGCTTCCCGGGTGGCGCCGTGGTTCAGATTCCGCCTGGCAAGGCAGGGGACACGGCGTCGATCCCTGGTCCGGGAAGATCCCACATGCTGCAGAGCAACTAAGCCCGTGCACCACAACTACTGAGCCTGCACTCTAGAGCCCACAAGCCACGACTACTGAGCCAACACACCAAAACTACTAAAGCCCGCATGCCTAGAGTACGTACTCCACAACAAGAGAAGCCACTGCAGAGAAAAGCCCGTACACCGCAACAGAGAGTAGCCCCCGCTCACCGCAACTAGCGACAGCCCACATGCAGCAACGAAGATCCAACTCAGCCAAAAGTAAATAAATAAATAAAATAAAATTATTAAAATAAATAGTAATTTACATGGGAAGAGGATCTGTACATGTATAGATATATACGATGTTCAATTCAACCTGACTGTGCCCACCTAGGACAAGCACTATTCTAATCATTACCCCAATTTAAAAAATTAAACCCAGGAACAACAATCAATGAGTCATAAACTTATTGGGGTTTTCCCTGGCACATTACATTCTAATTTACAACCTAGCAACACGACTTTCAGGAAGCCTCTGCTGCCCTACTAACCAGATTTGGAATGGAGAAATGCTGTCACCATGTGGCCGTTTCCCACAACAGCAGCTTTAATCACAGGGCTATCGGTCCCTTAAGATTCACAGTAATTGTAGGGCTGTAAATGACACGTGTCCTCAAAAAATGTCCTGGGGTAGGTAATGGTCAAAAAAGTTCACAACACGGAAAAGTTTTCAAGAAAACAATTTGAAGAGGTAAGTTTTACTCACTCTTTTGTTTACAAAAATAGAAGAACATGGATAAAACGTCAATATCAGGAATTATTGGTTGGATGCAAATCCAAACTACAAAAGGAGTGCGCCACCCAATTTTCAAAATGACATCAGTAAAAAGTATACAGACAATGAATGTTGACGGGTTTGTCGAGAAATCCATACCCACTATGCTGTTGGTTGGATGTAAACTGGTAACAGCTAATCATGAGAACAGAATGGAGCTGCGTTTAAAAGCTAAACACTGAGCTACCATACGATGAGGCTGATCCCCTTAAGGGCCTATCACCTAAGAAGACCAGAATCGGAAAGACACAGACAGGAAAACATGCACTACAGCAATATTTACAATAGCCAAGACATGCAAGCAAAGAAAATGTCCATCAACAGAGAAATGGACAAAGAAGAAGTGGTATAAGTACCGAATGGAATGTTAGCCTCAGAAAAATATGATCAATTCCGTTTTCAGGATTACGGATGAGCCTAGAAATAATCATATTACGTTAAGTAAGTCAAAAGGGAATGACAAATATCCTATGACATCATTTATAGATGTTATCCTAAGATTGCTACCAATGAACATATTTCCACAGAAAAGGACGCTCACAGATTTAGAAAACAAACGAATGGTTAACCAAAATGAAAGGTGGGAAGACGGATAAATTGGGATTATGGGGGTAACATACATATACTAAGGTATGTTAAATGTATATAAACACATAACATATAAACTATATGCATTATCTATACACCAATACACATAAAATATATAATGACCAAACACCTACCAAATATCAAGGGAGGTCTACTCAACACTCTGTAATAACATACATGGTAACAGGATCCGAAGATGAACAGATATATGTATGTATAACTGACCCGATTCTGTACAGCCAGACAATCACAACACTCTAATCAAATTTGCTCCGATAGGGGCTTCCCTGGTGTGGCAGTGGTTGAGAATCTGCCTGCCAATGCAGGGGACACGGGTTCGAGCCCTGGTATGGGAAGATTCCACGTGCCGCGGAGCAACTAGGCCCGTGAGCCAAAACTACTGAGCCTGCGTGTCTAGAGTCTGTCCTCTGCAACAAGAGAGGCCGCGATAGTGAGAGGCCCGTGCACCATGATGAAGAGTGGGCCCCGCTTGCCACAACTATAGGAAGCCCTCGCACAGAAATGCAGACCTAACACAGGCAAAAATAAATAAATTAATTATTTAATAAAATACGAAAATTTACTCCGATAAGAGATATAAATTAAATTTCAAAAACAAACATAAGTAAGGAGATATAAACTTCTGGGGGTTTGTCTGAGCACATTCCACTCTAATTTACAACCGAGGAACACGACGTCCAGGAAGACTCTGTTGCTCTACTAACAAGAGTTGAGGACGTAATAATGCTGCCGCCTTGTGGCTCTTTCCCACAACAGCAGCTTTAAACACAGTGCTTATGGTCACTTAATATTCACAGGAATGCAGGGCCGTAAATGACACGTGCCCACAAAAAATGCCCTGGGGTAGGGAATAGCCAAGAGAATTCAACACATGACAAAATTTTCAAGAAGTCAATATGAAGAGGGAAGATGTACTCACTCTTTAAGAAAAAGAAAAAGAAAAAAGGACATACCCAAAGCTCAGTATAAGGAATTATTAGATGCGTGAAAATCCAACCTCCAAAAAGGTTTCACCTCACACCTGTCACGTGACAATCACAAAAAGTCTACAAACCATAAATGCTGAAGGGGTTTTAGAGAACTGTATACCTTCTAGCTGCTGGTGGGATGTAAAGCGGTAACAGCACTAATGAAAACAGAATGCAGGTGCTTTAAAAGGTAAAAATTGAGCTACCATATGATCCGGCAGGGCACCTTCTGGGTCTATAACCTACGACCACCAGAATCGGAAAGACAGAGAGAGGCAAATGTGCACTGCAGCAATATTTAAATAGCCAAGACATGGAAGCAAAAATAAGGTCCAAAAACAGAGGAATGGGCAAAGAAGAAGTGGTATATGTACAGAATGGAATATTAGCCATGAAAAAAATAAAACAATGCCATTTGCAGCACCACAGATGAGCCTAGAGATAATCTCAAAACGTGAAGTAAGTCAGAATGAAAAGAAAAATGTCCTATGAGATCACTTATGTTATCTGAAAATTCATGTAAATAAACATAATGCCAGAGAGAAAGAGAATCTCAGATTGAGAAAACGAACTTATGGTTAAGCCAATGAAAAGGTGTGAGGAATGGATAAATTAGGATATTGGGATTAACAAACATATACTAATACATATAAAATATAGAATCACCAAAGACCTATGGAATACCAAGAGTGGTCTACTCATCACTCTGTAATAACCTACATGGAAAAGGACACGAAGATCAACAGATATATGTATATGTGTAAATGAACAAGATTCTGTACCCCTAGAACAAACGACAGTTTTAAGTCAAATTGGCTCTGATAAACACTATAAATTAAAGACACAAACAAGAATTAAGGAGGCTAAAAGTTATGGGGGTTTGTCCTGCCACATTCTACTCTAATGTGCAACCTAAAAGCACAAATTGCAGGAAGGTTCTGTTTCCCTGGCAAGCAGAGTTGGTAACGTAGAAATGCCGCCACCCTAAGGCCGTTTCCTCAAACAGCAGCTTTAAATCCACTGCTAATGGTCACTAACATTCAGAAGGACTGCAGGGTTGTAAATGACTCATGCCCTCAAAAAATGTCCTGGGGTAGGCAATGGCCAAAAGAATTCAAACGCGGCAAATTTTTCAAGAAGGCAATTTGAAGTTGTATGTTTAACTCAATCTTAAACAAAATAAAAAGGATATTGATAAAAGCTGAACGTCAGGAATTACTAGACGCATGCAAATCCAATGTACCCAAAGGTATCACCTCACACCAGTGAGAATGACCATCAGCAAAATGTCTACAAACAACAGATGTTGAAGAAGTTGTGGAGGATAGCGTAACCTCTACGTCTAAGTGGGATGTAAACTGGTAGCAGCCAGTAATCGGAATAGAACGGCAGTGCGTTTGAAGATAAGCCTTGAGTTACCATATGATCCGGAAGGCCCACTATTGGGCCTGTCCCCTGTGAAGGCGAGAATCAAAAAGACACGGGATGGAAAATCGTGTATTGCAGCAGTAGTTACAATAGCCAAGACATGGAAGCAACAAAAGTGTCCATCATCAGATGAATGGACGAAAAAGAGGTCCATGTACACAATGGAATATTAGACACAGAAAAGAAAGAAACAACGGCGTTTGCCGCACCATAGATGAGGCTAGAGATAATCACACAACTTGAAGTAAGTCAGAAAGCGAGAGACACATATCCTATGATATCACGTATAGGTGTTATCTAAAAATTGATATTAATCAACTTATGTCCACAGAGAAGGACACTCACGTATTCAGGAAACAAACTTGTGATTAACCAGATGGAAAGGTGTGAGGAATGTCTAACGGAGGATATTGTGTTTAAGAGACATATGCTAAAACTTTTAAAAGAGAGAATCACCAAACACATACCAAACACCAAGAGAGGTCTACACAACATTCTGTAATAATCTATATGGAACAGGATCCAAAAATGAAAAGATAAATGTATCAATGAAACAGATTCTGTACACCTAGAACAAGCAAAACATTGCAATCAAATTTGCTCTGATAAAAATGAAAATTAAGCTACGAATACCAAAAACAAGTTAGTAGACATAACTTCTGGGGGGTTTGTCCTGGCACATTCCACTCTAATTTACAACCTACAACCAGGACGTCCAGGAAGGCCCTGTTGCCCTAGTAACCAGAGTTGGGAATATTGAAATCCAGCCGCCTTGTGGTCCTTTCCTGCAAAGGCAGCTTTAAACCCAGCGCTAATGGTCACTTAATATTCACAATTACT